>NW_019154170.1:2200928-2309539 GCF_002288905.1 Enhydra lutris kenyoni | reverse complement strand
CCAACCAACATCCATCCACCCAACCATCCACCCATCCATCCATCTATCCAACCAACCATCCATCCATCCATCCATCCACCCACCCAGCACCCACCCACCCACCTATCAGACCTACTTATCCATCTGTCCATCCATCCCTCCCTCGACCTTCCCTCCATCCATTTACCTACTTATCTATCCATTCACCCATCTACCCGTGCACCTGCCTACTCAGCCATTCACCCATCTAGTCACCTACCTATTCATCCATGTGCCTGTCTTCCTACTCACAAACTACCACCCTCCTCCCCGTTTCATCTGCTCATTCAGTCATGCACTTTGCAGTATTTAAGTAGTGTCTAGAGGGGCTAAGCACTGTGCTGAACACTAAGGATAAGATACAAAGTGCGGTGTACTTTCGCTGACAATGCACAAGACTGTGTTAAATGCT
The DNA here is from genome assembly GCF_002288905.1 of Enhydra lutris kenyoni. NCBI lineage: Eukaryota > Metazoa > Chordata > Mammalia > Carnivora > Mustelidae > Enhydra > Enhydra lutris. Next base: position 2,309,109 of record NW_019154170.1, on the reverse strand, counting down.
TCACGCTGAACTCTTTGTTAATGATTATTTTCATGGGTATCTGGAAGATCAGTACCTGACACCTGTGACCTCACGGGTATCATTATTTAGAATAAGACTAAGTTAAGTAGAGGAGTCAGTCCATGTAAACTGCATTTGAAGAAAAAATATTAAGGCAGAAAAAGGTCAAATACGGTATTACACCCTGCGTAGGTGGGATGTGCGGCTCTGGGGGCTCAGGGGAGCCCCGCTGTCAGGAAGCTTCAGGGGGGTTGGGCTGACCTCCGGGGTGGAAGCTCCCACCCTCTGACCACGTGCTGGGTCCCATCCCCTCCCAGAGTGTTTCATTAGCATAGTCCCCGCCCAGAGTGCTCTCATTAGCATCAAGTGCCCGGGCCCTGCTCTGCTCCCGAGTGACTGAGTGACCGCAGAGTCCAGGGTTACCACCTATGCACGATTTCTCAGGCTGCCCACCTGCAATCCCACAGGCTTTGGCTGGCGAGTGTCCACCCTGGGAGGGTGGGCAGACGCACTGTGGGCTTTGGCTGGCATGTCCACACCTGGGACAGGGGGCGGAGCAAATGTGCTGCAGCCTTCGGAGGCCCGCTCCCTGCACGTTTGCATTCCTAGCCTAAGGTCCGTTGAGGTGCCCCTTAACTACACCCCCTAATTAACTACCCCTCTTTCCCCACCGCCATGTCCGGGAGGTGGCCACATTGGGGGTCCAGCGCCATCCATCCTGCCCTGGGCGCTGTCTGGCAGCCCAGAAGGAGAGGACAGGGCTTTTCAGCCTCCCACTGTGCACATTGAATGAAGACGAGTTCTGTGTCTGGGGGCCATCCCACGCACTGTGGGGTGTGGAGAAGCCCCCCCATGCCATCCCGGGAGCACCCCCAGTCCTGACATTCCCTCTTATCCCCCTGGGAACATCGTCCAGTGTCCCCTGAGGGCAGGGCCGCCCCAAGCTGAGAACACCAGCCCAGATTATAAGGTCTGAAGGAAGTCTCTGAGCAAAGCCCCAATCTCGTGGACCCCTGCTACTGCTGAGCCCGTGATTCCTTCTCCCAAATTCCGTGGTCTTTCCTCTCAGGCTAGGTTCAGTTACTCAGAACACCCCTTGAACAGCAGTTTTGGGCTGCCCTTCGACTACAACGGGACCCTGGGCATCCTCATCACCCCAGGCCAGAAAGGCATTCTAATCTTCTGGTTTGAGAAGAGCCTGTTGGTTTCCAGAAACTCAGGTGAGCCAGGCCCAGGCTCTGGGTGTCCGGCCGGTTTTTCTCTCTCCTACCTCCCATAGACGGGGACCCGCCCATTCTGGATGGCAGCCTGGCTGTGTCCCATCTCTCCCCTCCCCCCCAGCCCATACCCTGCCCCAGTTTCCTGCCCCCTGGAGTCCTTAGGGCCACTTGGGTAGGGTCTGAAAGTCATCCATCAGTCACCTAGGGCAGAGCCCAAGTCTTCCCTCCAAGAACCACAAGCCTTGTTTTGGCACCAAGGTCAGCGTCCCCGCTTGGACTTCCCCTGGCCAGAGAGAACTCTGAAACAGCACAGCTCCTCCCGCTGACCTAGCTGAGGAATCCCAGCAATGCCCGCCGGCAAGAATGAGACCAGAAGCAGAAGGCAGCCCCCCCTCCCCCAGGAGGAAAGGGGTACTGTCGGGGACCCCTGGGCACAGGTGTGTCTGCAAGACCACCCACTCTGAGCACCAGCCAGGGTTCCTGAACACAACCGATCCCCACCCTCTTCCCCACCCTCTCCCACCCCCCTACCCCCGAGCAAGAGAAGGGCTCAAGGCTGGCCCGTCCATTTGGAGAGCTTGTTCGAGAAGCTCTCCTTCCTTACACATGTTACCCATACAGTGAAAGGCATTCCATGACGTCCACGCCTCCCGCAGTGAGACAGCCTTTCTCGTGAGCTCTGCAGCTGATGTGCCGCATTCCTGTCCCATGGGGGCGCACGGGGTTGGTTTTCTGGAACCCAGGCGCCTTCTGCCCCGCGCCTCGGTGCTGTGCTTTCCCCCACCAGGTATCATTTGAGTCCCTCACCAAGGCCTGGGCAGGCGGCGGGATCGCTCTGCATTTCAGCAGTGGGGGGTCCCTTTCCTCGTGACTCCGCTCTGTCGTCTCACAGGTCAGCTCGTCTACCCTGTCCATGTGCGAGAAGGACCGAACACCTTGTATTCATCCATTTCTGAAGCCAACCTCACCATCCACAGCGTTGCTGCCAGTGCGTGCCCTGCCTATGGGTAGTTTTCTAGAAGTGCCTTCTGCGGGGCTTGCTAACCATTGACCCGCTAGACCCCGTCCAGCCAAAACCGAACCAGACCAACCTAAACCCAAACGCAGACGTGATTATCGCATATTCGAGAACAATTCCCGGCATAGACTTCTGTCCTCTTGCACCGTGAGGTAGAATGGGGATGGGATGCTGGCTTCCTGGGACCGCTGCAGCCATGCCCACACACTGGGGGCCTTAGAACGGCAGATGTCCTGAAATCAAGTGTCAGCAGGGCCGCCCTCTGGGCATAGGCTCCAGGGAAGGATCTTCCCCAGGTCTGTCTCCTTGGCTTATAGATAGCTGCACCCCTCCCCCACCCAGTGTCTCCACACTGCGATCCCTTTGTGCGCGGTTGTGTCCAAATTCCTCCCCTTTTTACAAGGACACAAGTCCTCCTGGATTCGGACCTACCCCGATGGCCTCCTTTTAACTTAATCACCTCTTTAAAGATCTGATCTCCAAATACAGTCACCTTCTGAGGTCCTGGGGGTTAGGACTGCTACATACCTTTTTTGGAAGGGACACATTTCAAGCCATCGCAAAGAGCATCTCAGGATTTCTTTGCTGCTCCATTGTTGTCCCGCTGCTATCCCTAAAGATGAGCTTCGCCTGACTAGTGTTTCTCCTCACACAGCTCCTGAGCTACAAACTTAGAGGCAGAGAGTGGGACACGCTGGGGGGGGTCACTTGGGTGCTAAGTCAGTGTCTCCCCTGTTTGCCGATCATCCCATAACATCCTACCGTCTGTGTCCCTGTAGCTGTTTAAATTAACTTAGAGTTACAGAGATCCGTGATATAAAATGCTCTTATAATTAAACCAGTAGTGCATGGTCCTTTAAAGGATTTAAAAAATATATATATATCCCAAGTACAGTTGAAGTCCCTTGGGGCACCTGGTTGGCTTAGTTGCTTAAGCGTCTGACTCTTGATTTCGGCTTGTGTCATGATCTCAGGGTCATGAGATCGAGCCGCGCATCGGACTCCATGCTGAGCGTGGAGCCTGCTTGGGATTCTCTCTCTCCCTCTCTCTCCCTCTGTCCCTGCCACCACCACCCCCCCACTGCTCACTCTCTGTCTCTTAAAAAAAATTATAATAAACTTCTTCTATTTTTTATATTTTTGTCCATTGAAACAACCTCATTTCAATTTGATTTCATCTTGTTGGTCTTTCCTAGATGAATATGAACTGGCAGTTTTAACCCAGGAGAACAATTTGTATTACGGCAGCTTGGGAATCCTGTCAAGTTCTCTAATCAAAGTAGGTAAAATCAAAGTAGTGTTGTTACCCATCAGTGAGGAAATGGTATTGTTCTCAAACTTTTTTTTTTTTTTTTTTTTTTTTTTTTTTTGAGAGCAAGCAGGTGGTGGGGGCCAGGGGCAGAGAGAGAGGTGAAGAGAAATTTTTTTAAAAAGATTTTATTTAGGGACGCCTGGGTGGCTCAGTTGGTTAAGCGCTGCCTTCGGCTCAGGTCATGATCCCGGTGTCCTGGGATCGAGTCCCGCATCGGGCTCCTTGCTCGGCAGGGAACCTGCTTCTCCCTCTGCCTCTGCCTGCCTCTCTGCCTGTGCTCGCTCGCTCTCTCTCCCTCTGTCCCTGACAAATAAATAAATAAAACCTTTTTTTAAAAAATTTATTTATTTATTTATTTGATAGAGAGAGAGAGACAGAGAGGGAACGCAAGCAGGGGGAGTGGGAGAGGGAGAAGCGGGCTTCCCGCTGAGCAGGGAGCCAGATGTGGGGCTCAATCCCAGGACCCTGGAATCATGACCTGAGCCGAAGGCAGGTGCCCAATGACTGAGCCACCCTGGCACCCGGGAAGAGAGAATCTTAAGTAGGTTCCACGCTCAAAGTAGAGCCCAAAGCAAGACTTGATTTCACAACCCTGAGATCATGACCTGAGCCGAAATCAAGAGTTGGATGGTTAACCCACTGAGCCAGCCAGGCGCCCTGCTAGTCTCAAACTTCTGTCCTTTTTCTTTTTTTTTTTTTTTTTTAAAGATTTTATTTATTTATTTGTCAGAGAGAGAGAGGGAGAGCGAGCACAGGCAGACAGAATGGCAGGCAGAGGCAGAGGGAGAAGCAGGCTCCCTGCCGAGCAAGGAGCCTGATGTGGGACTCGATCCCAGGACGCTGGGATCATGACCTGAGCCGAAGGCAGCTGCTTAACCAACTGAGCCACCCAGGCGTCCCTCTGTCCTTTTTCTGAAGGCTAGAAATCACTCTAGTTATTGAAACAATCATAGTACTTCAATAAGAGTAATAACTTAATTAATATTGAGTAAACTTTAATATTGAAAAAATTTAACATTAGTAGTGATTTTACTGGTTGTGAAAATCACGACAACAGCAGCTAAAACCTATTGAGCCCCGAGAAGACGGCAGATGCTAGTCTGAGCGTTTCCCACCTGCTCCCTCATTTAATCCCAATCATCATTTTTTAAAAGATTTTATTTGTTTATTTGACAGAGAGAGAGATCACAAGCAGGCAGAGAGGCAGGCAGAGAGAGAGGGGAAGCAGGCTCCCCACTGAGCAGAGAGCCCCATGTAGGGCTCGATCCCAGGACCCCGAGATCATGACCTGAGCCGAAGGCAGAGGCTTAACCCACTGAGCCATCCAGGCGCCCCCATCATCTTTTTTTTTTTTTTTTTTTAGATTTTATTTATTTATTTGTCAGAGAGAGAGAGAGCACAAGCATGGGGAAACTCAGGCAGAGGAAGAAGCAGGTTTCCCACAGAGTAAGGATCCCCTCAGGACCATAACCCAGGATCCCAGGACCATGACCTGAGCCGAAGGCAGAGGCCCAACCAACTGAGACACCCAGGCATCCCAATCCCAACCAGCATCTTAAGAAGTGGAACCTTACGGGGGCCTGGCTGGCTCAGTTGGAGAGCATGTGACTATTGATCTCAGGATCATGAGTTTGAGCCCCGGTGGGGGGCTAAAAATAAATAAATAAATAAACTTAAAAAAAAAATAAAAAGCCAGAAAGAAAAGAAGTAGAGCCTTATATGGTCCTCATTGGACAGACTGGAAAACAGAGGCGCAGAGAGGTAGGAAGTGGTGGCAGGGAGGGGTCATTTCACACTACCTTAGATATCATGCCTATCTGTTTCTATTTCATTCTCACAAAGCCCCAGGAAGGAGAGCATAGGATCCAACTTTTACAAGGGAGGAAAAACTGAAGTTTGCCTCTTTCCTCAGGCCCCTTAGCTCATCAGCAGCTGAGCCAGAAAAGTCCTTACGTGTGATGATCCCTACTTTGGTCCTTTTGCTGCTTGAGCTGCAAACACTGTTGTTCCAGAAGGCTGCCTGACATTGGCATAGGATAGGACAAGGAATATAGGGCCGTCTCCTTGAAGCCTTCACCCTGACATTCTGACGCCCAGGGCGTTTTCTGGGTGAGGGTCTGTAGCCTTCGTCCTGACTCTCCAGAGCCATCTAGGACCTGTGTGTAAGTCTAGACTTAGTTCCTGCCTATCCTCTCTGCTGAGGAAAGATGGAGTTTCCATTATTCATCACCAAGGAATGAATGAAGCTGGAGAGCAGGTATTTCCACAAAGTGTGCCGGTGATTTTCTTTCTCTGTTTGTTTGTTTGGTCTACCTTCTTTAAACCTGAAACGTAACGTAAGGTAAAATTGGCATCCTCAAAAATGACTTAGAATGACCTGATTCCGGGCACCTGGGTGGCTCAGTGGGTTAAGCCTCTGCCTTCAGCTCAGGTCATGATCTCAGGGTCCTGGGATCGAGTCCCACATTGGGCTCTCTGCTCTGCAGGGAGCCTGCTTCCTCCTCTCTCTCTCTCTCTCTGCTTGCCTCTCTGCCCACTTGTGATCTCTCTCTGTCAAATAAATTAAATCTTAAAAAAAAAAAAAAGAATGAACTGATTCCTGAAATTGCTTTCCTCTTAGTTTGCAGGCCAAAACATCTGGTCCCAGGACGCAGCCCTGATGTTCACTGATGTGGGGAGAATGGAAATACTGACCCCAGTCCCCGATTTGATGTTTCCAGCTTTCGATTTCCAGAAGTGTTCTGTGAACATCCAGGCGATTCTTATGGATCCCCAACTCCAAGTTGACGTTTGCAAAGTATGTGATCATTGCTGTTTGGATCAATGTTCTGGGCACTCTTTCCAAAAAAAAAAAAAAAAAGCAAACCTAACAGAGCCAGAGCTGGGCATTTGTGATTGGTAACCACACCCTAAAGCTCTGATGGGTGTTGCTGGGGGAAAACAGGGGACAGGACGGGCACTTATTCCTGAATTTCACCTAAACAACTGAATCTGGCAGCCAGCCACCACTGCCCCCAAAGGCTCACCCCCTCGACTCATGTGGGTTTCATGCCCCTTGTTTCGGATAGAAACATACATCACTTTAGTAGACTCTTTGTAATAAGGAAGCCGGCCAACCCTTAACAATGGTTTGGAAGAGGATAAAACAAATGATGTGCTTGCGGGGGCTGCTTCCTCCTCCAGCAAAGGAATGGTCAGTGTTCTCCGGAATCTGACCTGGAGAGCTCTGAAGAGGGAGGTTTGATTGGGCTCAAGGCTTCCACCTAGCCCTGGGGTCAGCCTTGACCCTCGCTCAAAGCGGGGGGAAATTCTAGAACTATGGAAACATGGATGCATCGATTTTGACTCGTTCTTCGAGTAACAGAAAGTCCCAATCGAATGGGGTTACGCCGCAGAAGCAACTGTTGCCCCGCGCAGCCAGAAGGTCTGATGGGGGAAGACCTCCGGCGAGGCTTGATTTCAGCAACTCGGGTCAGGCCAGCAAGGAGGCAGCTCCTGTCCATCTGTCCACCCTGCCTGCGGGGGTGTTCCCTGCTTCACCCTGAAGATCCAGCTAGATGCCGCTGGGAAGCCCTGGGTTCTCATATCGCATCGAGCTGGCAGGCGCAGACGGGCAGCCTCGCACAGTATCCAGGGCAAGAGACAGGGTCTCTCCTCCGAGCTCTGCAGATGCCCTGAGAAATCCCCGCCCCCTCGAGTGTCTCCCGCATCTCATTGGCTCAGGGGAGATGACAGGCCCACTCCCGCGCCAATCGCAGGGCTGGGGGTGAGCCCATCAGAGTCCACACCTTCGGGTAGCAATGACGTCAGTCCACCAGGCCAACTGCCTAAGGATGAGCCAAGGACCTGTTTGCGGAAGGGGACTGCGCATACCATGGGGAGGGGACCAGCCGCGGGACAGAAGTAGCACGGTAGCATCTCGGGGCCCCTCCCGAATCCACTCCCGCAGACCCTGGCAATCCCATGGGTCAGAAGTGCAGGAGAACACCATTTCTTTCACTTTGAATGTTTAAACTGTCCCCAGGGCGGAATCACACATTGCTTTTTTCCGGCGATGGGCACTTTCAGGGTTTCCTCTCTTGGCACTTCCCCGCGCGCAGTGCAGGGCTGTTACCTGCTGTCACCGCGCTGGGCGTGACATCCCCACAACAGCTTTATCTCCCAACCGAACCCTTGTAGCTTTTTGAACAACTTCGCCCATTTTGCCCATCTCTGCCCCCCACTCCTGGCAACCTCCAATCTTTTCTCAGTATCTATGAGTTTGGCTTTTTCATTTCTTTTTTAAAAGATTTTATTTATTTATTTGACACGGAGAGAGAGATCACAAGAAGGTGGAGAGGCAGGCAGAGAGAGAGGGAGAGAGAGGAGGAAGCAGGCTTCCCACCAAGTTGAGAGCCCGATGCGGGGCTCCATCCCAGGACCCTGAGATCATGACCTGAGCCAAAGGCAAATGCTTAATGGAAGGAGCCACCTAGGCATCCCCATTTCACAAATTTTATTTATTTTTTTAAAAAAGATTTTATTTATTTATTTGACAGAGATCACAAGTAGGCAGAGAGGCAGGCAAGGGGTGGGGGTGGAGCAGGCTCCCCGCCAAGCAGAGTCCGATGTGGGGCTTGATCCCAGGACCCTGGGATCATGACCTGAGCTGAAGACAAAGGTTTTAACCCACTGAGCCACCCAGGCGCCCCCATATCACAAATTTTAATCCATTCATCCGTTCATGGACACTTAGGTTGATTTCATGTCTTGACACGCGGAGCTGCAGTAAATATGGGAGGAGATACCTCTTTAAGGCAGTCATTTCATTTCCTATAGATACACACCCAGAAGCGGGATTGCTGGGCCATAGGGTAGCTCTACTTTTAATTTTTAGAGGCAACCCTGGACTGTTTTCCAGCACCCATTTACATTCCCAAGGAAATGCCATCTCGGGGTCTGCCCTGTCCAGCAACCTCATCCCATCTCTCAATGCTCTGAAATCCACGGAATCAGAAATAAGGTCAGTGCTGTGCTCCGTGGTGCCCAGCTGACTCGGTGTCCTGTGTCTGCCGGGCCGCTCCCCTTCTGAAGGGCTGCAGAAGAATCACAGAGAGGTTTCAGGGTGTCCATCTCCAAATGGCCTTTGAATCCATGGCACTTAGTGATCTGAGAAAAAAATGAAAGTGTCTGCGCCACACACCAAGGATATCGATTTATTAAAATACCCTTTTGTGAAATGATGGTGCTGATAGATGGGAGTGTTTTTTTTTTTTTTCTTGTTTTCTTGACTTGCCACTGTAAAATATCCATCCCTAGCCATGGGGATTTCCTTGTGGGCTCTTGAAATCCCATGTCTGGAAATTGCTGGTCTTAGGCACACATGGAGGAGAAAAAGAGAGATCGAGAGTCAGCAGTAGTAGGCTTTTGTGCAAATGCTTGGCCCCTTGAACTCTGTTGAGGAAGGCGGCTGTGCCACTAGCCAGAAGTTTTCCCAAATCCCACCAAAAATGACAACAAAATACAAAACAAAAAAACAAAGCACCCAAACAGCAACTACATAGCATAACAAAACCCATGGATGATGGGTGGCCTGGCGGGCTCAGCTGGAAGAGCGTGTGACTCTTGATCTTGGGGTTGTGAGTCCGAGCCCCACGTTGGGTGTGCAGCCTACTCCAAAACAAAAACCAAAAACGAAAAACTAAAACAAACAGCAAAAAGCCCATGGATGAAAGCTGGGACAGGGGCACCTGGGTGGCTCAGTTGGTTAAGCGTCTGCCTTCGGCTTAGGTCATGATCCCAGGGTCTTGGGATTGAGCCCCACATCGGACTCCCTGCTCAGTGGGCAGCCTGCTTCTCCCTCTCCTTCTGCCTACTACTTTGCCTGCTTATGCTTTCTCTCTGTCAAATAAGTAAATTTAATTTAATTTAAAAAGAGAAGGCTGGGGCAATTAGTTGGATAATTTGAGTCCACAGGGATATAAATAAGTGACTGAGTAAATAAAGGAGCAGAGACACATCCCCCCTACAGAAGAACTCTGAGTAATGTGCTTGCCTACACTCCCTCCTAGAGGAGTTTAACCCCCCCGCCTGAGGCTGGACTGGTCTCGGTCATGTGCACACAGGCAACAGTCTGGAAAGGGGGAGTAGTCACTTGGTAGTGGAGAAGCCTGGCAGGCACCATATTAGCCGGGAGATAGGATCCACTTCGACAGTCCCGTAGCAAGGGCAGGAAGTTCCAGGTTCTCTTGGCCTTTTCTCCAACCCAGACCTGGAATCAGCCGCTTCTCCAAGAAGCATCTCATTGGCTGGCTGCCTTGCCAGGACGGCAGGAAGCCAATCCGTTTCCTTGAACATGGGGTAAATAAAAGGCAAGATGCAAGCCTTCATCCCGTCTTCCCTTGCAACTCTTCCAATGGGTCGGCAAAAAGTAGAAGTAGGAGAGAGTCTGTAAAACTCCCCCGGCAAATGTGTGCAGACAGAATGATAGAATGTAGTCTTGCGGCAACCCCAACATCAAAAAGGGCGGCGGCCAGCCCCAGGCGCTGCTGATGGAGGATCAACCACCCGTTGAGTCTTGCCAACGCGATCCAACCCAAGCCCAGTGGATCCAGCTGCCGATCTGCCAGAAGCTCTGAGCACAAAGCAACATGCCTACCTGCGCCAGGAAAATCCAGACCGTGGGAATCTACAGGTCCAGCTTCCTGGGCGCTTCAAAGCTGCTTGGAAATGGAAAGAAAGGGATGAGGCGGGGGACCTGGGGATTGAAGGAGCCTTCAAGAGAACAACGTTTGAAAATGGGCAGGACTAAGTCCCATCACCTAGGGATGCACACATAGCAAGAAAGCAATTGTGGAAAAAGTCAGGTGTTGGGGGGGCACTTCTGGAGAGAGGAGGCCCTGCGGTGGGGTGATGGGGTGGACCTCGGGTCTTCGGGGGCCTGCAGGATCTAGCCGGGAAGACACTAGCATGAGTGACAGAGTGGAAAGTTCCATCCCTGGGGGAGACCACTGAAGGCCTCCCACCTGCTTGTCCATTCTGCTTTTGGGAACAGGAGTTTGGTTTAATTCATGGATTTGTTCGGCGTTTCTGCCCAGGCGGAACTTCTGGAAGGAGAATTTGACAACAAAATGTATACCATTGACATGAACAGCAAATTGGAGCTGACCGCCCTGATGATCCCGAGGCCCGGCATGTCCCTGATCCCGCTGGTAAGGCCGCCTCCCGAGTTTGATGGGCGCTCCTGAGACGGGGGGCTCCCCAGGGCCCTAGGCTCTCAGAGTCTCCTGGGGTCTCCAGGGGGAGACCTCGCTCAGGATGCTTTGTAGACATGCCCTGTCCTGCTCCTCAATGACCCTCTGCCTGTCTGGCCTCCTCTCCCGGGACCTGTGCGCCCGGTTCTTCACCCTTCTCCAGGGCTGCCCCGCGCTTCCCATAAGCTCCTCTTCCTCTTAGTCTGGCCGGAGCCTGACTCATGCCTTCCCTCAGGCAGCGGGAGATGCTCCAGAGACAGTGGGTCTCCCCGGACCTGAAGCCCAAATGTCCAAGCCTGGCCCCCCCGGTACAAGTAACAGAGCTGAAAACGGTGGGGGTGGGGCGATTAATGCAAGGTCATGGGACAACGTCCAGCCAGCCGGGTCCAGTGCCTGGAAGGGGACACCAGGCTGGCTCGGGCTCTTATCTCAGCCTCTCCTTCCCAGCTCCTCCTGTGCAGGTCGGGCCTCTGGGTCAGGGATCTGCAGCTCTGGGCTGTCTGCAGAGACACAGCTGTGTCTCTGTGTGGCCAAAGCTGGGGAGTAGTTGAAGTGCAGCACATTCGGGAATCAGAGGGGCACCCGCTTTTGCAGAGCAAGCTTGGTTTTCAGTGGGAAGGTGCACGAGGATACGTGTGGATGAGACCCACTCCCCACCCCCCCGGCCAGTGGCACCCCTTTTTGCCTACTAGCCCAGAACATCTGTGTGTGCTTCTCCTCTCCGGCCCCTGCCAGGCAATGGTGAGCAACCCCCACTCCCTGGGCCTGCAGGCCATCATCTATGAGGACGGCTACACTTACGACGGGAACACCAAACACAGGCTGGTGAGCTGCGCCCCCCACCCCACCCCAGCCCCATGTGCACGTGAGGAAGGGCACAGCCTTGTGGGTGCCCAGCCCACTGCAGCCACCTTAAGGCACTCCTCGGCCTGACCTTCCTCCCTCCTTTCCTTTCTCTCACACAGCACACAGCGGGGTAAGGTGCTGGGGAATTTGGAGAGGACACAGCCAGGCCCCTCCCCCCAGGCAGGCAGCAGTCTCCCAGGACAAGTGAGGTCTTTAAGGTGTCATGGGGATAAGCTCAGAGGCCATGGGAGGGAGCCTAACACAGCCCTGGGGAAATGTAGGTGCTTGGGCAAACCGAGGCATCAGGATGGAGGTGACCTGGGGGACCAGGAGAGGCTTAGCCAAATAGGAGTCTGGAGGGTCCACAGGGGCAAGCCAGGCCTCCCGGTCGCACCACGGGCTTTGTGCTCGACGCCAGAAGCCTAGGGTAGGGTTGGGAGGCTTCCAGGGGGCAAGGGCAAGGCATCAGTCCACCACGCCAGAGCCTTTGGACCAGTCCTTGCCACCTTCTAAAGAAGAGGGGAGACAGTCACCCTCACTACAGGTCCTCCAGACAAAGGCAGCAAGGAAATGCAGGGCCTTGTGGTGGTCATTTCCATAAGCTTCTAGAAGTCTTTCACCAGTGGTACTATTAGAATCAGGGGAGGGCTGGGGCACCTGGGTGGCTCAGTGGGTTAAGCCTTCTGCCTTCACCTCAGGCCATGATCTCGGGGTCCTGGGATCGAGCCCCGCATCGGGCTCTCTGCTCAGCAGGGAGCCTGCTTCCCCTCTCCCGCCCCCGTCTCTCTGCCTGCCTCTCTGCCTACTTGTGATCTCTGTCTGTCAAATAAATAAAATCTTAAAAAAAAAAAAAAGAATCAGGAGAGGGCTGGACGCTCTCCAGGCTCCTCCTCCCAGGGCCCCGTCCTACCTCAGCCTCCCCCGAGCCCTGACTGTGCACGGCCCCAGGCTGTCCCACTGTTGCAATGCCAGTTTGCCCTTGATTCCACAGAACATTTCCCTGAAGCAGCAGCACCACTGGGGCAGAGCCGACCCCAATTTCACCTCCAGGTATGTGGTCGGTCACCTAGACCGGAGTGGGGAAGGAGTGGCCCGGGCTATCTAAGGGGTTCTCTTAACGGGAACTGGGAACCCGGGGCCAAGATCCAGACTCCCTCCCTCCAAGGACAGTAAGACCAGAATAATTGAAAACAGTTTGTAAGTGGTGGGTTTCTCAAAAAATTAAACCTAAAATTACTATATGATTCAGCAATCCCATTTCTGGGTCTACACCGGAAAGAACAAAAAGCAGGGACTCAAACAGATGCTTGCACATCAGTCTTCATAGCAGCGTGATTTACAGTCACCAAAATATGGAAGCCAGCCCTGTGTCCGCAGACAGATGATTGCATCAATACAATGGCATCCATCCACACAAGGGGACATCGCTGAGCCTTAGAAAGGAGGGACGTCCTGCCACCTGCCACGATGTGGACAAACCTTGAGGACATTCAAGTTGCCCAGTGAAATAATCCACTCCTGGAAGAACACATCTTGCAGGATTCCACTCCCAGGAGGTCCCCAGAGTATGTAGTTCAAAAAGTTTTAGTTCTAGATCTAGAGTTTTGTACCACTGTACGGTATAATTGAAATTTGCTATGAAAGTAGAACTTAAATATTCTCACCACTACCCCCAAACAAAGGTAAATATGTGAGGCGATGGGTGTGTTGGGGGGTGGGATCCTTCCACAAAATTCACAGATACCAAATAATTACATTATATACCTTAACGGTCTTACAATTTATTTATCAGTTTTACCTCAGAAAAGTTGAAAAACATAAATAGAAAGTTAAAAAGCAAAGTATGTTGTATGTTATTGATATAGAATGCATGTTCTTCTCTCACACACTTATGGTGAATTTGTTTTAAAAATCACTCAATTTTTATATGTACTTGGCCATTAGAAACATCCACCAGACCTCCCAGGAGAGATTTTTCAGACCACATGCTCAGACTTTAATCCAACAAAACTAGAACTGAACAGCCAGAGAAGTAAAACCAGTAACAACAACACAAAAAACCTTTTCTTGGAAATTAAGAGACACTTTTCTAGATAATCCTTGAATCTTAGAATCCATAGAACACACTTAAAGTACTCAGAGGAAAATGAGTACCCTGAGCACTTTTATTATTAAGGGAGAAGATGGACTAAGGATGCACGAACTAAATATTTAACTTAAAGAACTAGGGGAACCACAAAAAGAAGGGAATTAACAGTGATACAATCTGAAATGTATTAAGTAGAGGCCAAAGAACAGTATCAAGTCACAGTGAGACAAAAGGCTGGTTCTTCAGAAGACCAGGACACTAGATGAGACCCCGTGATCCTGACAAAGAAGGAGAGAATTGAAATGAACATTGGGAATAGAAAATGAAAAGTATGGACACAGAACCCATGAAAAGAATAGTTGTGTGTGTGGGGCGGGGGACTTCCTCAAACTAAAAAGCTTCTGCATAGCGAAGGAAACCATCAACAAAGTGAAAAGGCGACCTGCTGACTGGGAGAAGATACTGAAGAGGCTGATCTCCACAATATGTAAAGAACACACACAACCCAATAGCAACAGCAACAATCCGATTAAAAACGGACAGGAGATTTGAATAGACACTTTTCCAGAGAAGACATGTAGATGGCCAATAGTACGTGAAGACATGCTCAACGTCACTGATCCTCAGGGAAATAGAAATCAAAAATACAATGAGATACCACCTCACACCTGTTGGAATGGCTGAAATCAACAACACAGCAAACAACAGATGCTGGTGAGGTTGTGGAGAAAGGGGGAGCCTCTTGCTCCATTGGTGGGAACGCAAAGTGATGCAGCCAGTCCAGAAGACAATATGGAGTTTTGTCCAAAAGTTAAACATAGATTCACCATACAATCCAGTAATTCCACTTCTGGATATTTATTTGAAGAAAACAAAAACACTAATTTGAAAAGATACATGCACCCCTATGTTTATAGCAGCATAATTTACAGTAGCCAAATTATGGGAGCAACATAGGTATCCATCTATAGAAGAATGGATAAAGAAGATGGAGTGTTGTGTACAATGGCATATCACACGGCCATCAGAGGAATGGACTCTTGCCATTTGTGATGACATGGATAGATCTTGAGGGCATTGTGATGAGTGAAATAAGGCAGAGAGAGACAAATACCATATGATTTCACTTACACGTGGAATCCAAAGAAACAAAACAAATGAACAAACAAGCAAAACAAAACCAGACTCATAGATGCAGAGAAAAGACTGATGGTTACCAGAGGAGGGGGTTGGTTGGAGGGTGGGCAAAACAGGTGAAGAGGACCAAGAGGTACAAACTAGCAGTTGTGAAATAAGTCACGGGGCTGTAATGTACAGCAGGGGAATATGGTCAGTAAGAATGCACTAACTTTGTATGGCGACAGATGATAATGAGGATTATTATGGTGATCGTTTTGCAATGTATATAAGCCTCAAATAACTATGTCATAGACCTGATACAAATATGGTATTGTATTTCACTTACACCTCAGCGAAAAACATTACAAGAAAACATGTATGTAGCTCGGGGATAATGAAATTGCAAGTCAGATGTTTTCAATAGGTTATCATATGTAAATGAACAAAACTGACTCAAGAAGAGGTAGAAACTCAAGGGAGGGTGGGGCCGCCATGTAATAGCAGAGGTTCTCTGTCACTGTTCTGGAACAAATGGCTGAGTGGATGGATGAGTAGATGGATGGATGGACAGATGGACAAATGGAGGGATGGATGGATGGATGGATGGATGATGGATAATGGATGGATGATGGATGCATGCATGTATAAATAAATTGATGAGTCAGTGATTATTTTTAACACTGACCCTATTTGTGACACAGGTGTGCAATACCACACAATCCCATTGTCTTGCAGCATAAAGAGACCCACAGGATCTACCATCACTCTGGACATAGCCAACAAGGAAATTTCGTGTGTGGACCTCAAGCCACTGGTATGTCCCAAGTTTTTGTTCCATATTCTTTGTTGGTAGTGTTAAGAATGATGGCAGTGGTGGGGGGTGGGCACGGCACCTGGGTGACTCAGTCGATTAGGCATCTGACTCTTGATCTCACCTCAGGTCTTAATCTCAGGGTCATGAGTTCAAGCCCCGCGTTGGGCTCCACGCTGGGTGTGGACCCTGCTTTAAAAAAAAAAAAAAATAATGGCAGTGGGCCTCCTCTATCTTTTCCTTGAGGGGCTGGCTGAGCCCATGCTCAGAATCTGAAAATGGAGGTAATCCCGTCCCAGTTGCCAGGGTCACTCCCTTTCCCCCTGACAGCATTCCCCAGGGTGCCCCCTCATGATTCACCATCCTCGGAGCAGGTGCATGGATAGTGTCTTTCCTTGTTGGACATCCCCAGAACAAGACTCACCGACTCTGGTCACAGCACTCTTCGGTGCTCCAAGAGAACAGAAAACAATATACATCCACACAGAAACCCATGCACAAGTATTCATAGTTACGTTTTCATAATAGTCAAAAGGTGGAAGCAACCCAAATGTCCACCTGTGTGTGAATCAATAAACAGATGGGGGCCCATCCTCACACTGGAATTCAGCCTTAGAAAGGAAGGACATCCTGACACCTGCTACAACATAGACCTCAAGGACACTGGGCTCAGTGAGAGAAGCCAGACCCAGAAGGACACATCCTGCAGGACCCCACTCCCAGAAGGTCCCCAGAGGAGTCCCATCCGCACAGAGAAGAGACCATGGGAGCCAGGGTTGGGGCAGGGGGTGGGGAGTCCATCCTTTGTGGGGAAAGAGTCTCCATGTGGGGAGATGGAAAGTTCTGGAGAAGGATGGGTGTGCTTGATGCCACTGTGATTTGCCCTTCGAAATGGCTAAGATGGTGAATTTTAGGGGTGCCTAGGTGGCTCAGTTGGCTGAGTGTCTGCTTAGGTCACAGGTCCTGGAATTGAGCTCCTACATTGGGATCCCTGGTCCGTGGGAAACCTGCTTCTCCCTCTCCCTCTGCCTGCTGTTTTCCCTGATTGTGCTCTCTCTCTGTCAAATGGATGGATAAAATCTTAAAAAAAAAAAAAAAAAAAGATGGCGAATTTTATGTTGTATATATTCTACACCACAATTTTTGTAAAACTGATATAAACCTTGCATTCTGTTCCTTGATAAATCCATGTTTGTTTGTTTTTTAAAGATTTTATTTATTTATTTGACAGACAGAGATCACAAGTAGGCAGAGAGGCAGGCAGAGAGAGAGGAGGAAGCAGGCTCCCCGCTGAGCAGAGAGCCGGATGCGGGGCTCGATCCCAGGACCCCGAGATCATGGCCTGAGATGAAGGCAGAGGCTTAACCCACTGAGCCACCCAGGCGCCCCAGTCCATGTTTGTTTTAATATAAAGACAATAACGTAAAAACTTAATATAAAAATATAAAGTTTGTCTTAATATGCTTTTAGACTCCCTTTTACATCTCTGAGGGTGACATCATACCCCAGTTTGAGAAGCCCATCTTAGCTTTTTGAGAAGCACAAATAGCTTTTTCCTCTTTTCTCCTGTTTGTTTATTGAAGCCCACCCACTCATTCATTAGTTGGTTCATTCATTCATTCATTCATTCATTCATTCATTCTTCTCTCCAGCCTTCTATATGCCAAGAATTATCCTGCATTTATAAATTGGTTTCTGGTTGGAGCTAAGTGATGGGCGGCACTTAGGCTCACCCTGTAGCTCTGGGAAGGTCTTAGGGCTTGAAAGCTCCAACAGCCAAGCCTGGCTCCAATGAATCCCAGGAGCCTGGGTCACCGTGTCAGGATCTGTGCTCATCATGTCCTGTCTCCCCTGGGTGTGAGTGTTTGCTGTGTCTGGGCCGTCAGTGGCCCTCACCGACCCAGGTCAGCGTGTCCGCCTCTCTCCTCCACAGACGGCGTTCATTTCAGTGGGTTGCGACCAGGAAAAAAAGATCGTCATTCAGAAGTAAGTGTGTTGAAGTCAGGTGACATGGTCCTGTCCACTTTTGTGTATGTTTAACCTTTCCATAGCAAATAGTCAAATAATGAATATTAATGGTTTAAGTTGGTCTTCTGGCACAGTGGCCTCCCCTCCTTTATCAATTTGGTGATATTTACATTTTTTCCCCTCTTCCCTAATCCTTTGCATGTTCTCTTTCTTTTATGAGTCCCAGAATTCCTCATTTTGATTAAAATTGCTTAGGGTTTTGGGTTTTATTTTTTTTTTATTTTTTTTTAAGATTTTTATTTATTTGTCAGAGAGAGAGAGAAAGAGAGAGAGAGATCACAAGTAGGCCGAGAGGCAGGCAGAGGCAGAGGGAGAAGCAGGCTCCCTGCCGAGCAAGGAGCCCTATGTGGGACTCGATCCCAGGACGCTGGGATCATGACCTGAGCCGAAGGCAGCCGCTTAACCAACTGAGCCACCCAGGCGTCCCTAGGGTTTTGGGTTTTAATTGGTTGCTGAAATGTTGCAGAACTTTGCCTTCAGTATCCATAGTTACCCCCCAGGGAATGCAGCCAGGAGAATCCAATTTAAAAAAGAAAAAAAGCCAGAAGATTGGCCAAATTGCCATACTTTTGCCCCCTCAGGCAGTGGTGTGCTGATAAATGTATAACAATTGGTTCTGGGTGGAGGGGGAGGCCCCAAGTCCAAGCACGTGACAATTCCTGTGGTGTGAAGACGATTTCCAGCTTCTGCCGGCCCACAAAATTCCAGAAGATTTAACACTTGACTCTCAGGAGCTAGTCGAGGCTGGCTTCAGCTCTCCACTGCTCGAGCGCAATGATAAACTCAGGCGATGATTTTACCACGTTTCCCCCAAATGGAAACATTTTGTTGAATCAATAAATTGCAGAGTTAGGACATGTGTACAGGGAATATTTTTTAAACAATATACAAATAGCTTCTGCCATAAACAGAGTAGGAAGATATTTGTCCCACGTGGAACCAACAAAGGCTTGTATCCAGGCTTTATAAAGAATTCCTACAAATTAATCATTATGAAAAAAAGACAAATTTTTAAAAAAGGGGCAAAAGTCTTGAACAGGCACTTCTGAAAAAGAAAAAGTAAAGAAATCCATTTGCTTGGTAAAAGTGCTGAAAAGGTGGCCAACCTCACTTAATAGGGAAAAGAAAAAGAAAATTTTCTTAGAGGCCAAATTCACTCACCAGCATGGTGAAATTTACAGAGCGTGGCCAGGAGCAAGGGCTGGTCAGCACGGGGAGCCCCAGGTAGCCTCCAGAACGCACCAACTTTGTGGGTGGGTAGGTACGTTTTTCAGGTGCTTTAGAAAGCACGTCTTTTGACCCCGCAATTCCAGTCATGCATGTGGACACTGGCAAGGGTTCCAGAATGTTCTGAGCAGTATTATTCCTAATAGCTTCTAGCTGGAAGCAAGCCAGCTCGAATCCCTCGACAGGAGGATGGACAAACAGGTACGGTGGTTGGATGAACGGACTGTCCCAGCCACGCAAACCGTCAAGGCAGAATTACCTGGATGGGGTTGTAGAAACATGGAACAGAAGGCACAACAGAACACACACAATGTGATTCTAGTCTTTAAAACCCCAAACCAGGCAGAAAGAAACCGTGTTGCCTAAGGAGGCATGCCCGGATCTAATGCTACAAAGAAAATCCAGGAAATGATTGTCTCAAGAGTCAGGACACCCAGCGCCTAGGTCTGGGGCTCGGATAATCATTCTCCCACATGAACTCAGGCTCCTTGGAGACTCTGGGCAGGGAAGATGCAGACTGAGCCTGGAAGTAAGAAAGGACTCAAAAATGAAACCAGCCGGGGTGTACGTGTCCAAGGGAAGAATTCACGATCCTTTCGGTGCTGCATGAGGGTAGGGAACTTCTCACCACCTTCTGTCGCTCACAGCGAAATCTCAGCCTGTCAGGACAACATCCTCGACCCCGTGGGCCTTCAGGACAATTACAGCTACATCATTGAGAGGTGAGCCCGAGCTTTCCATTCACGCCCTCCCTCCCATGACTGCCCCCTAGCCCCAAAGGCTAATTGGAAATCATTTTTATTTTTTTAAATTTTATTTATTTATTTGACAGACAGAGATCACAAGTAGGCAGAGAGGCAGGCAGAGAGAGAGGAAGGGAAGCAGACTCCCCACTGAGCAGGGAGCCCGATGTGAGGCTCGATCCCAGGACTCTGGGATCATGACCTGAGCCAAAGGCAGAGGCTTAACCCACTGAGCCACCCAGGCACCCTGGAAATCATTTTTAGATTGATATATGGACTATAGGGAATCTGAGGCGGGGAGGGGACAGGTAGGGGAAGTATGGGTCTGCGGGGAGCCGGTGCGATGTGGCAGGACCCCCAGCCCAGGTCCGCCCCGCTACCAGGCCACCCCGCTGTCATCTTGCCGGCCTCCCACCTGCTCTTAGAGCCTGGGCACCTGCTCACCTGAGCGAGCGGAGGTAGCCAGACCCCGTCAGCTGAGGTGGGAGGGGGGTGAGGGCCAGGGTGACCCTCTGTATGGCGTGGCTGGTCCTGAGTGCCATTGAGAGAGCATGGGGCAGAACTTAGCCCTGCCTGGCACCCAGGCACAGAGAGCCCCCGACCCCCAGCACGGGAAGACACGTGTGTGTTTTATACACCACAGCCCCTCAGATATGAGCCAGGAGTCAGGCCCTGTCCACACTCACGGCCAAGGCCCGACCTGGCGCTGCTGGGCTTGCTGACCAGGAAGCCCGCAGTCAGACCTCGTGGGGGCACTGCGGGGCGCGTGAGGCGGGACCTCAGCATAGACAGGTAAACAGGACACAGGTAGAGATAAGAGACCATGAGAGACAAGAGAGAGGGACAGAGACAGAGCAAGACAGAGAGAGGGAGAGTTTAAGGAGTCAGTTCACATCAGTGCACAGGTCTGGCCCGTGCACAGTCTGATGGGGGAGGCCGTAGGTGTAGGGAACTGTTGCACTGCCGGGCTTTGGGCCTGCCGCCCCAGCCAAGGGGGCCCGAGACGTTAACCGCCGCAGGGCTCCACGGGCTCGTTTGGACCATGGCTCTGAATGGCCCTCCGCTACCACTCCACCTGTCTCTGCCTAGGGACGCCTACGACCCCAGCTTCCAGGGGCAGAAGGCCAGTGAGGACCTGGTGGTGCCGTACGAGTATGAGAAGCTGGGCTGCCCCAGCCTCGTCTACTGGGACAACCCCTGGAAGCCCGTGGTGGAACTGTAAGACCCCAGGGGGGCCCTCCAATCCGCCCGATACCTCCCACAGCGCTCCCTCCTCCCCGCTGGCCTCCCCACCCCTCTCTGTACAGCCTGGACCCCCAGAGGACCCCCTAGGCCCCGCCCTTGCTGTGCCCTCTCCCTGCAATGTCTTTTTTTTTTCTTCTAAGATTTATTTATTTATTAGAGAGAGCGAGAGCGAGCACACGAGTGGGGAGAGGGGCAGAGGAGCGAGAAGCTCCGGGGGACTCCATGTGGGCTTGATCTCATGATCTTTCGTGACCTGAGTCGAAACCAGGAGTTGGACACCCAAGCGACTGAACCACCCAGGCGCCCCATCTTCCTGCAATGTCTTACCTCCCATAGCCATAACGAAATACCACCCACTAGGGGCTTAAATGATGGGCGCTGGTTTTCTCACAGTCCAGGAGGCTGGAGGTCCAAGGTCAGAGTGCGCGCACGGCTGGGTTCGCCGAGGTTCCCTCCTTGTTGTACAGGCGGCCACCTCTGCCTGTGTCCTCAGGTGGTGGAGGGATCGAGGACAGCCATGCTTCTCTCCTCCCAAGAGATCGGGGCTGACCCTTATGACCTCGGTCATACTCAACCACCCCTTTAAAGGCCCCACATCCAAACACAGTCACATGGGGAGATAGGGCTGCCACGTGGGAGTCTGGGGGGACACGACTTAGCCCATGGCTCTCACGTCACTCCCCCTTCTGTGGACTCTGCGGCCTTCTTTCATCACCGCCCCTGCACACCCCACCGCGCATAGCTTCCACACTG
This sequence comes from Enhydra lutris kenyoni, assembly GCF_002288905.1. NCBI lineage: Eukaryota > Metazoa > Chordata > Mammalia > Carnivora > Mustelidae > Enhydra > Enhydra lutris. The sequence goes on along the minus strand of NW_019154170.1, from coordinate 2,287,466 downwards.
TCGTGGGTGGTCGACCAGCCCATGGGGCCCCTGGAGCCCCAGCCCGGGGAGACCAGAACCACGCCGCCCTGGGACAGAGCTACCTCATTGCTGCCCCAGACCAGCGCTGCCCAGTGGAAGTTCTCCATCCTTCCGTGCAACCCTGTCCGCAGTCCGTATACATGCCGCTCCCGAGCACTCCCAAGTGTGGCCAGGGCACTCCAGGAACCGGCTATTCCATTTTACTTATTGGTAATTGACTTAAACAAGGTATGTGCCGGCCCGGGCACAGCTCCATGCCCCGCAGACCGTCCGACTCAATAGTAGTGTGCTGACTTCGCGACAGCAGAAACCCGCTTACCCTTGAAAACAGGCGGGGTCATTCGGTCGACACTTCTCTGCTCCCCGTGGCCCTAATCCCACACACTGGCAAGACTGTGGGCCTGGCATTCGGGATCCATCCCCAAACCCTGGGCCACCACGTGGGGGGACGCAAGCCCCCATACGGTAAAGATCAAGGAAAGCGACCAGCCAGGGGCAGGGCCGGAGCTCCCACCTGCCAGGAGATCACAGAGGGTGTCCCCCAAATGATTTTTAGAACAACCCCAATCAACAGCCCTAAATATATCCCTTTGGAATGTTGGCAGAGGGCCTCCAAAAAGTGTCAGAGGACAGGCCTGAAGGTGTGTGTGTGTGTGTGTGTGTGTGTGTGTGTGTGTGTGTGTGTGTACTTATTATCTAATCTATTTCTTTACAAGTGGTGGTTTTTGGATCTAGACTTCACCTAAGAGGCAGAGAGGCACAGCGGGGAAACAGGGCCCGCGCCCCCCCCCTCCCCCACCTCCCCGCCCTCCCCTGTCCCACCTGCCGCTGCTTCCCTCGGCAAAGTGGCAGCCTGGGGAGGCTTGGGGGAGGGGAGCACCGCCTTCCCTGCCGCCCCTCCCTCCCCCACCCCACCCCCTGCCGCCCCCAGCATGGGCTCATCACACCCGGGGGCTGCCGCATCCCCCCTCAGCCCGGCCCTGCGCCTGTGTCCCAGGTGGCGGGAAGGCAAGTTCCAGGAGGTCATCGAGACAGAGTTCGTCCTACTGGAGGTGCACGGACTGTTCACGTACACCTACTCCCTGACAGCCCAGACGGCGCGCTGCAAGGCCCAGCCGCAGAACTGGACCACCATCATGGAGACCGCGGGCGACAGGAGGCCCTTCGCCTGGGACCGAGAGGTAGCGTCCACTCCTTTTCCAAGACAGGCCCCAGCAACGGGCTGCGGGCCGGCGGTCAGACCCCGCGGACCGGTCGGGCCGGGGTGCGCGTCTGCGGGCTCAGGGCACGGCGGGGGCGTTGCACGACGGAGAAACAAGCGCACGGTGCTGTGGAAGGAAAAGCTGCCGCGCGGGCCGCCGCGAGCCTGCTGACCCGCGGGTGCGCGCTCCCCAGCCAAGGCCAAGGGCGCGGACGCAGCGCGGCGACGCGGCCAACAGGTGGCGCTCGCTCCCCACGCCTGCAGCCCGGCCCCGCGGGCGGACCTTGGCTCCTTTTTTTTGCGCTTCCTTTCTTAGCCCGGCACCTCCGAAGCTTTCTCTCCACACTCCTTCTGAGTGGATCACGTATTTTCTTACGGAAGATGGGTTTGCTTTATTCCCCCCCAGTCTGAAGGGAAATTCACCTAACCTACAACCCCTGTGAAAGCGCGCAGCTCACTTCCACGACCGGTTCCGTGCACTCGCCAGGCTGCAGGCACCACGTCCCTGATGGTTTTTTTTTGTTTTTGTTTTTTTTGTTTTTAAATAGAGAAAGCCACACATATGTGGTTCGCGTTTACTGTAATTTTCCGACTGTGCCCATACGGAGTATTGCATTCTTCTCGCTAGTGCCATCCTTCAGAGTAGCGTGCGTTTAGGAGATGGTCCCCTCGCTTCTTTTCCCATCAGTCCCAGTGATTGGCAATTTTGAATGCCTGCATTTTCAGCACGTCTGGATGGACTGTTTGTTCTAAGCCCCTCAGCAACCGAGACCAGGTGGAGCTAGCTCTGTCAATATAAATGGGGCTCTAGAGGCTAAGAAAGAGTCTCCTTTTTCCATTTCATGTGGTCTTTATATGACCCAGGTTTTTTTTTTTTTTAAACTCCCAAAGACCTTTTTTTTTTTTTTTTTTTAAGGAGACTCCGTGCTCAGCTTGGAGCCCAATGTGGGGCTTGAACTCACAACCCTGAGATTAAGACCTGAGCTGAAACCAAGAGTTGGATGCTTAACTGACTGAGCCACCCAGGTGCCTCCTGAAGGATTTTTTTAACCCATTAAGCCACCCAGGTGCCCCCCCCCCTTTTTTTTATAAAGTAGGCTCTACACCGCACATGGGGCTCAAACTCACGACCCTGAGATCAAGAGTTGCGTGCTGTACTGACTGACCCAGTCAGGTGCCCCAAACCCCTTTTAAAAATTAAGGATTTAAAAAATTTTTTCAATTATGGTAAAATATGCACAACCTAAAATGTACCATTGTAATAATTTTAAGTGGCATGAAGCACACTCCCACTGTCCTGCAACCACCCCCACCCTCCGTCTCCAGAACTTTCCATCTCCCCAAACTGAACTCTGTCCCCACAAAGCACAGACTCCCTACCCCCTGCCCCAGCCCTGGCTCCTACCGTCTCCTCTCTTTGTGGACAGGACTCCTCTGGGGACCTTCTGGGAGTGGGGTCCTGTGGGATGTGACCTGGGTCTGGCTCCTCTCACCGAGCCCATTGTCCTCGGGGTCCCTCCACATCATGGCAGGTGTCAGAGTCTCTTCCTTTCTAAGGCTGAATAACATTCCCTGGATGGATGGACACCGTTCATTCACCTGTCAGTGGACACTGGGCATTGCGGTTAATTAATGTTGCTATGAACACAGATATACAAATCTCTCCTTTGAGACCCTGTTTTCAGTTCTCACCCTCAGGACCTCATCTAAACCTAATTACCTCCTAGAGGGCCTACCTCCAAATTCCATTGTGGGCTAGGGTCTCAACATATGAATCTGGGGAGGTGGGGACACATTCGGTGCCTAACAGGGACACAACCAACAGGGCCTGGGGAGGGACGGGATGATGTGGGAGGAGAGGGGCAGAGTCAAGCGTTTCCCTCGTTTCCAGCTTGAAGCTCCTGGGCAGACCCTAGGGCCAGTGACATCGTAGGGATGAAGCGGGAGCAGCAGAAGCAAATACAGAGCTTATTTGTGTGGGGGGAGCTCAGAGGTGACCCAGAGGAAGCCAGGGGCAAAACATACGGACAAGTGAGGACTGGCATGGGTATGAGAACCGGCCCTGTTGGGATGCTAACTTAGGGATGCGTCTGCCAAGGAAGCCAAGGGAGACCCGGAGGAGGGGTGCCTCATGGGGCACTGTGTGGTTCCACCACGCAGGGAGCTGCTGACAGATGGGAGGGCCTGTTGCTGTTAACAGCCACAAGGCTGAGATCCAAGGGCTGCTAGGTGCTGGGGCACAGGTGAAATCAGGGGTCTGCCCTCACCCCATCCCTCGACTTGTGGGGGGAGATGGGCAGGGCCTGGGTTTGGGGAACATACACCCCAGTGGCCATCCACACCATGGACATTGCTTCTGCATTTGTGTTCTGGTTTTTAATCAGAACTTCCGAACCCGCAGAAAGGCTGGAAGAGCAGTAAGATGGACAGCTAGCCATTACAACCCACCCCCGACTCAGCAGGGTGGTTTCCTGTGGCATGGGTGGGGTGCCCCCGCAGGGAGATTCAGCTGGCAGGTCTGAGAAGGTTCTCTCCTGTGTGGGGCTTCTGTTAGGCAGGAGCTGGGCTGTCTGTCCGTGTGCTTTTTCTCTCCCCAGCAGGGTAGCCTGGGCTCCCTTACAGCATGGCTTGGGGTTCCAAGAGTGGAAGCTTCCAGACCCCCAAAGTCTGGTGCTTCCAAGCTGTTAAGCCGCTGCCACACCGATGGTCTTGGGCTATATCCAGTCTCTCACTTCCATCCATCACCAGGGTCCCTTGTCCTGGGGAGCTGTCTACAGGCAGGGGAGGGTTGGCTGGGTTATAAGGTACACACATGTGCAGTCTGGGCCGGCGCCACATGCCTCCCACCATGCACCTGTCTCCACAGCACACCAGCTAGGTGTACCACCCCAGGATGGACTTGTCCGTTTCCATGTGCCTGACTTCCGTTGCAGGCCGGGCTTTGGGCTTCGTGCCTTTCCTGATTGAGAGCCACTTTCACTTCTTTTCTTTGCTCACTTGTCAAGAGCTCTTTCTAGAGCTGAGAGATTAACCCTTTGTTGCAATGCACTGCAACAGTCCCATGGTGTGTCCGTGATGTCTTCTGGGTTTTTGCTGATGCCATATGAGAGGAGCCCTTCAGTTTTGTTTTGTTTTGTTTTTTAAAGATTTTATTTATTTGACAGAGAGAGAGAAAGAGAGGGATCACAAGTAGGCAGAGAGGCAGGCAGAGAGAGAGGGGGAAGCAGGCTCCCTGCCAAGCAGCGAGCTCAATGCAGGGCCTAATCCCAGGACCCTGAGATCATGACTTGAGCCGAAGGCAGAGGCTTAACCCACTGAGCCACCCAGGCACCCCAACCCTTTGCTGGGCTCCCCATCACTTTGACTTTCTTGCTTTTCCATTTTCTGTCTTTGCTTTTTATAAGCCCAGCCTCCCTCCCATCTGGGTCCACCAGCAAATAGTGCAGAAGGGCCAAGTATTCTGCTCAGGGAGGCAGCACGATGTACTGGTTAAGGGCAAGCAGCTGAGTTCAAGGGTGTTTCCCCTTCGTACAATATCCTGGGCCCCAGAGACTGGGCCGAGAAGCTGCTGGTACCCCCTGACCACTTCTTGACGCCGTGGCCATGCTTGGCAGTAGCTCCAGTGAGAAGCCCCAGGAATGTGTCTCTGTGCCCTCTCTACCTTCAGACTTCCCAGGTGCACCAGTAAGTTAGGGCTTCTGTGACAAAAACACCACACACCAGGTAGTTTCAATGCCAGAGATGGATCCTTTCCCAGTTCTGGACGCCGAAGTCTGAGATCAAGGTGTTGCCAGGGTCGGTTCCTTCTAAGGGTGAATGAGAATCTGTTCCAGGCTCTCACACCCTCTGGTGGTTTCCTGGTCATCTCCGGTGTTCTTGGGCTTGTAGACACACACCCTGATTTCTGCCTGTGTCTACACATGATGTTCTCCCCAGGCATGTCTGGGTCCAAATTTCCCCTTTTTATAAGGACACGAAACTTGTTGGTTCAAGGGCCACCTTTTTTTTTTTTTTTTTAGATTTTTATTTATTTATTTGACAGTCAGAGATGACAAGTAGACAGAAAGGCAGGCAGAGAGGGAGGAGGAAACAGGCTCCCTGCTGTGCAGAGAGCCCAATGCAGGGCTCGATCCCAGGACCCCGAGATCATGACCTGAGCCGAAGGCAGAGGCTTTAACCCACTGAGCCACCCAGGCGCCCCAACAACCTCATTTTAACTGGATCACCTGAAAAAGACCCCATCTCTGAATAAAGTCACATTCTGAGGCCCTAAGAGTCAGGATTCCAGCATTTCATTGGCGGTGGGCTCGTTGTGTGTGTGTGTATGTGGGGAACACGTCAGGCCCTAACACCAAGAGTACGTGAAATGGAGGCATCTGATTCACACCCAGACTCGGGGGTTCAAGGCCTGGACACAGGAGGGCAGGATAAAGGCTGAGCAGCCACCCACAGTGTCCCTCCAAGGTCACGCACCACCCGCCCATCAGGCACTTGGCCCTGGACTCGCCCCCATGGGTGCTCAGTGAGCAGTGTTGCAGGTGGGGCGCAGCCTGCAGTGGGGGTACATCTGTGGGCACGGGCCTGGCCCTCCCCAGCCCCCGGAGCTAGTGGGCATGCCTCTGTCCTTCTCCCCAGAACTATGTGAGCTGCCATGACCCTGACAACGAAGTCCCCTTGAGATGGCCAAACGTCCCGTATCAGATCCTGGGAGGCCCGACGGCAAACAAGGTTATTTTTGACCAGAGGAATGGAATCTACGTTTTCTACATTTCTATCGTGGATCCGTACTACAGGTGAGCTGGGGTGAATCACTCCATGCCAGGGACCTCTAGGGGGGGATGACTGGCTCTCCCGGGGAGGGTCACACACAGGTGAGGGACCCACTTTTCTCTCTCCCCTGGGCGTGTCCTGGATAAACATCAATGTTCCCAGCAGCTCAGACTGTCCCTGGGAAGAGTGGCATCCGAAGTTCTAGATGACATTTGTTCACTCCCTAAATAAGTCCTTACTCAGAGCCCACGCTGGGTTCCGGGGGGCGGGGGCAGCAATGGCGGGCGGCCACGCCCCTCTCAAGCCCCATCTCATGGGTGGAGTGCACGTGCAGACCCTTAAATCTCCAGGGATCTCGCAAGCCAATTGCCTTTCCCTTGGTTGCCTGGAATCAGCCACGGTGAGAGAATTTACACCATGGGATTCGGCACACCCTACAAATTCTGCCTTTCCCCTTAGAGCTGGTTGTTGAATATTTACTACCCACGTGTGCGAAGAGGTTTCTAGGTGTGCTGGCCTAGGTTGCCAACATCTCCCACTGTGGGCGTGCGTACGGGACAATATCCTTTCCCCCCATCAACTAACCTCTCTAGACAGATAGGAACTCCACTCCCCAAAGTACATGGAGAACTTGCCTTGAGACCCCGTGCCTTGATCCAGGGGGCCAGCTCTGGGATGGCCAACGGGCGGGAGGACGGGGTGGTGTATCTAGAGAGACAGGACTGCCTTTGGTCCCATCTGCTCCTCTGTCCGCACTGTGGGTCCAGCAAGTTCTCCTTTACCCTGGGTCCCGTCTCCTGGGGTGCCCTTCCCTCCCGGCCTGCCGCACCCTGGCACTCCCTGCCCGCCTCGTGCACACCTGTGGCCCCATCACGCCCGCCCTCTGCTTCCACCCAGGAACGGGATGGTTAGTTTGCCTCTCTAGACTGAGTGTGGACATGGAGTCAGGGAGACAACTGGTCCCCGGAGGAGGAGGGGACCACAGGAAACCCGGGGGGGGGGGGGGGACAGGATTGTTGCCGGCAGAGAGAGGACGGCAGACTCAGCCTGGAGAAGAGCTGAAGTGGATGGAAGTGGAACCAGGCGTCCCAGCTCAGCACCCGGGGCCCAGGACTCCTTTCTGTGGGTTTTAGCACGTTCAGTGGGGCGAAGGGCAGGGCCCCATGGGACAACGCCCCATGGCCTCTCTCCACCCGCCCCTTGCAGCTACTGTCACTTGGAGACCACCTTCAGCATCTACGTGTATGGCGCCTTCCCCCCGTCTGTCATCCTGGCGGCGGTCACGATCATCCCGCTCGTGGTGGTCATGCTGCTGTCCGTGTGGCTGGCCTACGCCATCCCCAAACTGCTGCACACGGAGAAGGGCCTCAAGTTCAAGGGCTTCTGGATTCATCTGTGCAGGAGGTGCCGAAAGGCCTGTGCGTGTTTCCGAGGCAGGTGCTAAGTGCACCGGGGAAGCCCCGTGTGGCCTTAAAGCGTTCTATAAAGCGGCTGGTGGCGGTGTTCGTGCCGCGTGTTTGGAGCGTGTTGTGTCCTCCCCCGACCACCTTCCATCCTCCTGTCGCAGCTCCCCTGCCCTGCGGCACCTGCGCCGGGAGTGGGGTAGCCCAGACCCTTGACGGGACGCGGGGGAGGTGAGGGAGCGGAGCACCCCACGGAGAGAGAGGTGGTCCCTTGAAAGACCTGACGTAGCCCTGTGGCCCGTTAGAGGGGGACGGGGGAGTCTGGAGGAGGCAGCAACTGCTGGGAGTCCGTTTCTGGGGCATAAACCCTCCCGTGTATACAAACACGCATGTGTGTGCTCTGCTGTGTCCCCGGAGGAATGTTTGGAAGCATGATTTCATGTGTGCGCACATGTACGGACAAGTGCCTACGGCATAGACGCAGGCATGCCCGCGCACACATGTACACGGGTGTGCCTGGGCAAGGCGCACAGGCATAGTGTGCAGGGACACACACACACAGGTGTTTGGCGGTGTGGATACATGTGTGTGCGTGCATCCCTAACGTGTGTACAGTCACACGTGTTTACCCAGGACATGAACACGCGTGTATGTGTCTACATATCTCAGATACACAGACCTGCACACACAGCATGTATACACAAACACGCACGTGTCTACGCACGCGTGTGCACGTATACACAATGTACACAGCCGTGTGCACTCTCCCTAGCCCTCCAGGGGGGTTCCCTCCCCTCCCACCACCTCACTCTGACTCCCTGGTGGCACGGACGGCCAGCTCATCCCAAGGAAGAACTTGGGTGGTCCTGTGAGTTTCCTGATTCTTCTGAGGTTCAGCGAGTATATTCCACGGTCCGCCTCGTGGCCCAGTCCCATCTCAGTCGGGTCGTGGAAGCGTGACCTTGACGGTGCAGGGAGCCCACCCTGCCCGGTGAGCATGACGGCGGCCACTCTCCATGTTAGGCCAAGCGCTAACGTTCGCATTGACCTTCGAGGAAACCAAGCCCATTTGCCAACGTCTTTTGCCAGGGCCTTCCCTTTGTCAAGCGCACTTGGCTTTAATCTCAAAAATTCCCCGAACGTGGCCGCGGGGAGAGGGGCGCTCGGCAGGAACTGAAGGGCAGCGGGCTCCAGGCTCCCTTAGCCGGGCACAGAACAGGGCCGGGCGGGGCAGACTGCTGCCGTCTCTCCGGAGCTCTGGAATGAGGGCGCGATGAGGGGAGCCCAGCAGGCTCCTGGCACAGTGCTCGGCAGACAGAAAGTCCCGGGTTCCAGCTACCGACTCTGCCACCCCACACCCAGCCACCCCCGGGGCTCTACCCCAGCAGAGTCTGAGCACGAAGGCCCCAGGGACCCAGCCCAGGGCCTGGGGCGGGAGGGCCCCTTGGTCTTCTGCAGGGGGAGAGAAGCAGGTTGGGGTAGGGGTGTGGGGGAGGGTAGGCCTCATCCCCAGGCCACTTCCTGGCCCTCTCCAGCAACCCTTTCCCCACCAAACACCTGGGCGAAAGATCCCTAGAGTGCCGTCCGGACAGCGCCTCCCCCCTTGCAGAAGCACCCCTTCTCCATCTCTGCTGGCGGACTCCCAACTTTCTGGGGCGTGGACAGGAGGGATTCAGGACTCCTCGGGATGGTAGGGCCGCCCGGCTCACCCGGGAGGTGCTGTGGGCCTGCTGGGCCTTCCCATGTGACCCCGGGCCCGCTGCCCCAGGCCCTGGCGCCGCCAAGCTGACCGTTTGAGCTGAGAGGTCAAATCCATTTTAATGGGGGGCGGCTCCCAGGTCCGGCCTGGGCCCTGAGGGGGCGACACTGGCCGGGCCCGCAGCATGCTTGCCCTTGCCCCCCTGCCTGCCCTTCTTGGCGGACGAGGTGCCGGCCTTCCTCTTGCCAGGCAGCTCGGGTCGTGCCGCGGGGGCCGCGGTGTTGGCGACAGGGGGCCCCGGGCGGGGTGGCGGCTCCTCATCCAAGGCCTTGAAGTTGAAGAAGTAGTCCACGTTAGACACGGTGTCCAGGATCTCAGGCACACTGTAGTCAAAGGACAGCAGTTCGTCCGGCAGGTGCAGCGAGCGGATGTCGCTGGATGAGTCGTCCCCGCCGCCCCCGCTGTCCGGCAGGGCTGGCCCAGGGGCCTTGCGTGGGGACCCCTCGGGCTCAGCGTTGCCCGGCAAGCAGTCGAAGAGCTTCATGGCGTCTTCCAGAAGCACCTTCTCAGGCAGCACGAAGGCCCTGGCTGCCTCGGGGGTCCTGGCCTCACCTGCCCCCAGGGGGGCGGCCTCCGCCTCCGCCACCTTGGGCTCCCCGGGGCCCGGCGGGTACAGTAGGGCCGGCCCAGCGCCACCACCTGGCAGCTCCTTGGAGGGGAAGGCCAGCGGCTCGCTGGGCCCGTGGAACTGACTGAGGCGGCCCCTGAGGTGGCCGTAGGCGCCAGGGGGCATCGCGGCCTCCGTGGGGAGCGTGATGAGCAGGGGAGGCAGCTTGTTCTCCTTGGGGACAGGGGGTGGGGGCGGGGCCGGGGGTGGCGGCACGGCTGGCCCCAGGCCTTCCTTGAGCAGGGGCGGGGGCAGTTCCATGTAGGCAGGGGGCCCCCCGTCGCCCACAAAGCCCAGAGCCTCTGGCCCAGGCCCCTCGGGGGGGAAGTAGGGCATGAGGTACTGGGGGCCCCCAGGCAGCGGCTGGTAGTGCGGGTACGGCGGGGGCGGTGGGGCCGGCATGGGGGCCTTGAGGTAGTGCTGGGGCTCTAGGAGGTAGGTGCCTGGAGAGGCGGGACCCCCAGCCGGACCCCCGGGGGGTCCCCCACCGCCCACTGCCGTTAGCTTGTACAGGGACGACTGGCCGAAGTCGGTGGTGGCCCACTCGATTCGGTAGATGCGGGGGTCAAAGAAGCACCCGCAGGGTGCCATCTGGAAACCTGCAGGCCAGGGAGGGGCAGCCCTGAGAGGAGCTCTGAGACCCACCTGGGGCAAGGAGTACAGGCTAGAGGAGGGGAGGGGCAGAGCCCAAACCCCGGGGGCCCATCTGTGGGACAGGGGATAGACACCTGGCCTGGGGGTCCATCTGAGGAATGGGGACAGAGATCCCGCTTTTGGGGACACATCTGGGAGTCGGGAACCCGGGTATTGTTTTGGGGACCTGTCCGGGGAACGATGGGCATAGGCTTTGCCCCTGAAGGCCTACTTGAGGGACCAGAGACATAGGCCTTACCTTTTGGCGGCCACCTAGGGCCAGGGGCATGGGCAGGACAGGCCCCGACCCCTCCAGCCCACCCCCGAATCCTCATCAAGGGTTGGGGGGAGGCTGGTACCTGCCGGAGGGCCTGGAAACACCTCTTTCTCCAGGTTTGGGGGCTGATAGAGGTTGGAGGAGCCTGTGGACAAAAGCAGGTGGCTGGGCAGGGTCCTGAGCCCTGGTCCCCCACCCCCTTGGGGACCCCGACAGCCTCTGACTCGTACCCACAGCAGGAAGAGGCTCCGTGCAGGTGGGAGCAGGCTGGCTGCCTGACCCCTCGGTGCCATCCAGGCCCCGGGGGCTGAAGCCTTCTTGGGGAGCTGTAGGCGCATAGAAGGGTTTGGGGTGCTGCATGGGGAGGCAGGGGGGCCAGTCTGGGCAGGCCTGGGGGGCAGCAGGCGGGAGCACAGGCAGCCCGCCCGGACAGCAGGCTCAGTCCTGCCGAGTTCTGTTTGCCTGGTTACTCTGGGCAGCGGGTTCCAGGCTGTGGCCCGCCCACTGGTCGGGATTCCGGGTATCGGGGGGTGGGGGGGCAGGGGCAGATGGAGAAACCAAGGCAGTCAGAGACCGACCTCACAAAAAGCGGGGCAGACCCCGAACTCCGGCTGCTGCCTTCTGCCTTTGCCTCCATGCTCTGGGCATCTCTAGGGCTCCTTCCTTCAGGTAGCCCACCCTGATTCACACCTGCGTAGGCCGAGGCCCCTGGCTCGTGAGTGCCTAGCGCTTTCTTGGTGGGTAAAGCCGCTCTGGGGAGCCGTGGTGGCCAGCACAGGGCTGGGCCCATAGGGGCGACTAGGAGACTCTTGTCAATGAGAAAGGACAAGTGCGTGCTGGGGAGAGGGTCAGCCCTGCATTGAGACAAAACCCCAGAGTGGGACGGGGAAGCCTTGGGGTCACAGAAAGGCCTGGGTTTTAAAAGAATAAGATTTATTGTCTTCTCATGCAGCAGGGGGCCCCACTGGGCCGTCCGACGCCCTCCCCAGCCCGCGGCTACTTGTACGCATTGGCCTTATGCTTCGGCAGAAAGACGAAGTTGGGCGGCACGGGTCCCAGCAGCATCTCACTGTGAAGAGGGCACAGGGCGGGGTCAGGCCTGTGGCCCAGGGGCCCCTCGGCCTCCCACAGCCCAGCGCCTCGCTTTCCTGGCACCTGATCCGGATCCAGTCGGCCGCCTTCTGGCTGGCCATGAGCGTCTCCAGGTAGTCGCGGCCCAGGTAGTAGGGCGGCCGCTCATTGATCCTCTGTGGGAGCCGCTCCAGGAGGCCCACGGGCACGTACCTGCAGGTGGTGCGCACGGGTGAGGCCAGGCTGGCCCCCCCGACAGGACCCCCCAGTCCGCACGTGGCCCTGCACCCACCGGCACAGGAAGGACAGCCACTCAAGAAGGAAACGGCGGGTCTTCTCCACGCCCTGCGTGTCCGAGCCCCAGTGCTCCAGGCCGTAACGTGTGAAGTCCTGCAGGATGGCCAGGCGCTCGGAGGACGAGATGTCCCAGTGCCGCTGCTCCTTGATCTCCGTGAACAGCCACGGCTTCAACAGGGCACCCCTGGGAGTGGGGTAGGGAGTGGTGGTCTGGAGGGCTCCGGGGCCCTGCCTCTCCGCCAGGCTCAGCCAACCTTCAAAGCCTAAGAGTTCCAACACCCGAGAGCACAGATGTCTGCTGCCCGCCCCCCCCCCCGCCCCGGCAGAGCCACCTGCCAGCTACACTGAGCAGGGAGGAGGGGAGGGAAGCAGGGGGCGGCTCCGGCCGGTTCTTCGCAGCCCCTCAGGCACAGAGCACCCTTACCGAGCGATCATCACCCCCGCGACGCCAGTCTGCATGGCACGGTTGGCATCCTCGTATGACAAGATGTCCCCGTTTCCTGAGGGACAGAGGTGGGGTCTCAGGGAGCCGGGGGCAGGCAGGAGCTCTGGGGGAGCTTCCGGCAGCCCAGTCATGCCCACGGGGGCAGGGCAGGGTCCCAGGCAGGGGCGGGGGACCCACCGAACAGCGGCATGGGGCTGGCTGCCGTCACACACTGCGCGATGTACCCCCAGTCGGCCAGCTTGGTGTAGCGCTGCTCCCGGGAGCGGCCGTGGAGCTGAAGGAGAAGCCACGCACGGGGAGGGAGAGCCGGTCCGGGGGGCGGAGGATCAGACACAGAGAGAGAGACCCAGAGACATCAAGAGGGACAGGCTGAGAGAGAGAGACAGAGAGATGAAGAGACAGACGGAGACAGAGATGGAGGGAGAGCCAGAGAGCAGGAGGAAGGAACGGGGAGAGAGAGACCGTTAGGAAGGTCCGCCCACCGCGCTCCGGTGGGGGCCCCCATGCCCTCCGGAGACCCGAGACCCACCGTGACCAGGGCCGCGCCCCAGTCCCGCAACTCAGGGAGCAAGCGGTGGGCCAGGTTCATGCGCTCCTGGACGCCGGTGCGGATCTTCACGGTCAGCGGCACGTCCAGCACCTGCGGGGAGGGCGGTAGCGGTCAGAGGGACCTGGGCCGGCTGGGGCGGGGGGCGGGGGGGGGGGGGGCGGCAGAGGGCGTACCTGGTTCATGCCGCGGACGATCTGCTGGAACTTGGCCGTGCGGTTCATGAGGGCACAGCCCCCGCCCTGGGAGAGATGGGGGGCTGGAGCAAGGGACAGCAGAATGCGAGCTGGGCCTGCCACCCTTCTCTGCCTGCGCCAGCCAAATGGGGGGAACCAAGGCGCAGCAGCGCCCATGGGTCCCCCAGACACTCAGGCAAAAGCAAGGCCGGGTCCCAGGTTCCCATCCCCCCCCACACCATGGAAATCCAGGGCTGTGCAGCTACTACCTTCTTATACACGAGGTCGATGGGGCACCCGACGTTGACGTCTACGAAGTCCACGTCCACGGTGCGGTTGAGCAGCTCGGCGCACTTGGTCATGGTGTCAGGGAAGGCGCCCTCAAGCTGCGGCCGGGGGCAGAGCAGGGAGTGAGGGGCTGGCCCAGGCTGGCCCTGCCCACCGTGGGGATCCAGCCAGGGGCCCTGTCTCACCAACCCGCAAAGGGGCATGGGGTCAGCCCTTGAGCCCACGGCTGAGGCAAGAGGGGTCTGGGAGTGACTGAATCAGGCCTGCGGTCAGGGAGATCCAACCCCAAACCTGCCCCAGAGCGAGGCAGCCCGCCGAGAGCCCCTCTGTCCTTCCCGCCTCCCTCCCCTTGGGGCGGCACTGACCTGCACGCCGAAGACATCCTCACAGGGGTGGCGTCTGAGCAGGGCCCACTCGGACGTCTGGCCCTGCAGCAGGCTGGTGCACACGGCCATCTCCCCACACGTCACGTCAGCCCCGAAGCGTTTGCAGATCCGCCGGAAGGGGAGGTTCCCACACTGGGGGCAGCGGGGGCCATGGGCACATGTGAGGGGCAGCAGGCAGGAAGCCCGGATGCCGATCGCAGCCCCAAAACCCACCAGATGGGCAGACACAGGGCCCTGCCGGGCTGACCTACCGTGGTGAGGGGGGCCAGGTACAGCTTGCCGCTGAGGTCCAGCTGCAGCAAAACAAAACCCAGGGGAGCTCGCCAGGCCTCTGCAGCTCCCTGCTCCCCACCCCACCCGCAGTCCTCCTCTGGGCCTCCGCACGAGTCAATGGATCCCTGTGCGAAGACCATTCTGTTCCCGTCTTCACTCTGCTGCAGTCTCTGCTCAACCGTCAAAACCGCAGGCCTGATGCCCCTTCTTCCAGGAAGTCTTCCCCTCCCTCCTCCTTTCCCTACCCGCCAGCCCCGACTCTCTGGGGCTGGGGGTGTGTGTCTGGCTCCTTCTGCCCCCACGCTCCCAGCACCCTCAGCAGGAAGCCCCGAACATGTACCTTTCTCTTCTCACAAGGCCGCAGCCGGACTATATCCTCATCTGTCAGGGGTCCACAGGTCCGCTCCGAGGCGCTGGCTGGGGCATCAGTGCCTGGCTCCAGGAGGGCCTGCTGGGTGTCACCGCTGTCCTGTCCAGGGGCACCTTCAGCCCTCGAGATGTCAGGGACCGCGGCCTCTGGGGAGGGGCCTGGCAGGTGGCCCTTGCTCAGCTGGCGGAGGGCCTGCTCGGCGCGCTCGAAGCGGACCTTGCGCTTTCGCAGCTGCTGCTGCAGGGCCTTGTCCAGGCCGTTCCGGACCAGCGGGACCTGGACCCGCTCTTCCCGCACGAGGTTCTGGCCTTCGGGTCCCAAATGGGCCCCGGCGAAGCGGCAGGTCACGCCATAGGGGCACCTGCCAAAGGTCTCAAAAAGCACACAGCGGGGGCCCAGGTCCGAAGGCTTGGTCTCCAGGTAGCAGCCCACGTCGTGCAGGAAGCGGCAGCGGTCACCAAACAAACACTTTGCTGCTGATTCCTGCGTGGGAACCAAGAGGCTACGAGGAAGGATGGGGGCACGCCGGGCCAGCCAGGCAGCCTGGGTGAGAGGCCCTCCCCTCCTGGTGGGTGTCCCGGGGCAAGTCAGGAACCCATCAAGCCTGAGTTTACTCAGAAACAAGATGGGGACAACAACACTTAATGTCCCAGCTTCCGGAGGATTGAATGGGGAGCCGAGAGGCTCAGACGGAAGGTCTCGAGGACTTTCAAGCAACAATTACACTCACCTGGACCAGGGAGGGGCAGAGCCTATTCTTGTCGTAGTGGGTGGGTTTCATGTGGGGCCGGCCCTTGTTCTGGCCCCGGGCTCTCTTCTGAACCTTCGGCTTGTCCCCGGGTTCGGCCGCCTCCCCATCCTCCAGTCGGATGCGCTTGGCCTCAGGTTCGGCCAGGTCATTGCCACCAGGGTCTCCTGCCTCGACTCCCTGGCTGGGCTTCTCCTGCCCCTTGGCTTCCAGGAATTCGTGGAACTGCTCCTTGGTGGTGAGATATCTGCCAGCAGAGAGGCAGCGGGAAGAGCGCTTGTGGAAGGAACCCCTTCTCCGGCTCAGACGCAAGGGAGCCCACGTCTGAGGCAAGAGGGGTCTGGGAGTGACTGAGTCAGGTCTGGTCCCTGGGGAAAGGAACCAAGAACACCTGTCCCTGCTTAGCTGCGTCTGCTGGTGGGGGAGTACACCACTTAGAAGCGGCCAGCTGCCAGTCGGGAGCGTCTCAAGGCCACAGGCAGAGCCTAAATTCTGTCCCTGGGTCCCACTGCCCAGAGTATCCAGCCAAACTACAAACAGCATGAACATCCCCGACCACTTTCGGCTAGAGAAAACTACACGTCCCCGCATGCCTTGCAACAGGGCCACGGTCGCCACATTCCCCAGCATGCCCCACGGCCCTCGCTTCAGACCCAAGTCCCTGCCCGTAGCTGAGACTAGCGGCAGGTGCACGAGTGCTACTCCCGCCACACGCCCGGACTACAGTCCCCAGCATGCACTGCGGGCCCCAGCCTCCAACCCTGCGCGCCCCTACAAGCACTGTGGTGCCCTTCTCACACGTGACAGCCCCCAACGTGCGCTGTCCGCTCCGACCCTGCGGATGCAGAACCACCCCAGACTGAAGAGCCTGCGAGCTTCCCGCCTGGGCCGCTGCCCCGCTACCCGGCGTGCACCGCCTGTAGATGCCGGGAAGGCCTCGTGAGGGTCTCCTCCGGCCCCGGCGACTCACTGAGATTTAATGGGCGCCACCCCCGGTTCCGGTGCGCTGGCTCCCGAATCGCTGCCGCCGCCACCACTCTCTGCTGAGGCCTCCGCCGCTCCCTCCGCCATCAGCCCCCCTCACGCCGGCTTTGGAGAGCGGCGGGAAGACCTTCCGGGTCGCGAGAGCGTCTTCCCGTCGGGCTGGGGAAACGCGCATGCCCGGGGCGCTCCAAGTGACGCCATTGTTCGCGAGCCTACGTAAGGGGGCGGAGCCTGGGTGGGGTGGAGCCTCGGTGCCGCTAAGGTTGGTACCGCGGGGCTGTTTGCGGGTCCCGGAAACCGTCCGTGCCTCTCCTGACCGGTTGCGTTCCACCCACAAGGGTATTCGAAGGACCTTAAAACGGGGGCTTTAAAAAAAAAGCTTAAACTCCACTTTTATGCGGGGCATTATCGACAGTTGAAAGCCTGCGTGCGGGAGGCTGTCCTAGACGCCGGGCAAGCCCCCGCGACGACAACAGGCGGCACCCTGCCCTTGAGAGCTCGCGGGGGAGCGGACTGGCTCCCAGCGCTGGCCTCGGCTGCCCTCTGTAGGACAATCTGGGGATAAACGGAGGACCTGCGGCGTCCAGTCTTGGGAGACTTCGTGCCCGACTGTGCCTGCCCACCTCCAGGGGCCCGAGCTCCCTCCTCCCTCCTAGACTGCCCGTCCCATTGCCCTCTGAGGTTCCACCTGGAGTCTCCCCCCACCGTCCCACGGCACCCAGGCCTCTCCGGGGAGGCAGTTGGATAGAAGGGGAAACTGAGGCCCACAGAGGGCTGTCTGAACATAGCCTCCCCTCTCTGGGCCTCCAAGGGCTCCCTGGGTCTGCCTTGCGATGGCCTGTATTTTCTGTGTGAGGCAATCAAGGAGGGCCTCCTGTAAGCGGGGGAAAGGGGTATGACTGTGGATTGGCCACTGACAACATTAATACCAATGATGCAGTATTAATTGTTTATCATAATGGTGTAGTATCAATTGTTTACCAGTAACTAAACAATTGTTGAGCACCAATTTTGTCTAAGCCCTTTCCATTAACTTATTTATTCTACTCTCTGACTTTGTGCAGAGGGAGCAGGCATTCATCCCCAATCCACCTGAATCCATGGATCTCAGAGGTCCCTGGCCCAGGGACTGCCAACCCGTCCTGAGCCAGAGACCAGGGCATCAGCCTTCCCACCCTGCCTCTCTCCCCACAGCCTGTGGGTCCCTGTGTCCTGACCACTTGCCCTTCAGAGTCTCTCTCTAGTCTGTCCCCTCTCCCATCACACCCCCTACCAACTTCTGGGCCTAAATCTTCCATCCTACCCCCAAAGCCCAGACTCCCAGGCACGAATCTGACCATGGCTTTTCCCCTGCTCCCAATCCTTCCATGTCTCCCTACTGCCCCAACCCTGTACCATGCCCCCCAAGTTCCTACAGTTCCTAGCCTCTGCTGCCTTCCCGTTTCATTCCTCATCACCCCCTACACCCTAAACTCAAATACCAAGTTCATTCCAGACGTTCCATGAGGCAGTTGTACCTCTCCGCCTTTGCATGTGCTGTTCCCTCTTGCAAGAAGTCTGTTCCCTGCTCCCAATCTCCACTCAGCCTCTAGTTCTCTCCTTTTCCTCCTTCTCCTCCTCCTCCTCTTCCTCCCCCACCTTCCTCCTCCAGAAGCCTCTTTAATTGCCCCATACTGGGGATATGGCCCCCTTTAGCCTTGGCAGCCATCCAGACATCCCCCGGGAATCATGGCCCTTACCATCCTGGTGCTACCTGGCCACATGCCATCTTCCCCTCTGTACTGAGCTCATAGAGGGTGGGAATTGGTCCACCTCAGTCATTCTGTGTCCCCAGCACCCAGGACCAGGCCCCGCCCACAGCAGGTGCCCAAGGAATGCTGAGTGCATCTTACCACAGCTGGGAGACTGAGGCCCAGAGGGACCAGGACCTGCTCTAGGGGGCCCTGCCTTCACTGAGGCTGTGGCAGGGGGATGAGAACTTCCCAGGTGTCACCCTGGAGAACGTGGGGACACTCAGGAAGATGCCCCCCCCACCCTGAACCAGGCCTGAGTCGTCCTCTGAATGCCCTATCTTGACTGATTCGGAGAAACAGAAAGGAGGCAGGTGGCCCAGGGAACCCTGTGCCAGTGGGGACACTAAGGCACTCAGATGGGGGGAGGCAGGGCCTGGGGAAGGCGCTGCCTGTACTCTCCCTCTCTCTCTCTCTCCCTCTGCCTCTGCTTCTTTTGGTCTCTGCCTTCCTCTCTCCCTCTGAGTCTCTCTTCTCTGTCTCCCTGCTCCCTCCCTGTGTCTCTGTCTCCCCTGCCCTCACTGGCCCTCTCAGCCAGGCAGCCAGGCCGGATGGGGTGGCAGCAGCAGGACAGGTGCCGCCCGGGCTCAGTGCCCGTTTCTGCCGGGGCCACCCCGGATTTGTGGCTGCGCTTCCTTTATCTGGGGCTGCAGCTGCCCCTTATCTCCTGGCTTCAGGACACGAGACAGGGATTAGGGCAGCCCAGGCCAAGGACGGAGACAGCAGGGTTGGGCGGAGGGTGGGAAGAGCCAGGGTGCTGTGGGGGGGGCGCGCCGCAGGGCACCCGGGAGCCTTGGCAGCTGGGGCTGCTGCGTGTGCGTGTGTGTGTGTTGTAAGTGTCTATGGCTTTTGCACGTGTGATGGTGTATGCGCATCTACTATGCTATGTGACTGGGGAGTGTGTCTGATTTGGGGGGAGGCCTGTGAATATAATTGTGTTTCTGAGTGCACGTGTTTATGTGTGTCTGTGTTGGTTGTATGTGTGTGTGTGTGGCAGTGTGCACACATCTGTGGCTTTTGTGGGGGGGGTGTGGCTGGCTGTGCCTGCGTGAGCCCCTGCCCTGCCCCACATGTGCCCACAACCCCCCGCCCAGGCCCCACCCGGCCGCTTGCCTTGCTGCCCTGACTCCCTTGGGCTGGCCTGATGGCTTTCCCACCTTGCTGACCCAGGGCTCCCAGGGAGAGGGCCCCCGACCTGTGGCCTGTGGCTGCAAATGGCCCTATGGGGACGGCCGCCGGCCCTGCTTTTCCCATCCTCCCTCGCCTGGAACTGGCCAGCTCCTTCCCGCCGCCCACAGGCCTCAAGGGCCCTATGCTGGCCGAGGCCACCAGCTCCTCTTGGCCCCCGGGGCCCTCTCTCTGACCTGGGCTGGGTCTCCTGTCGGAGCTGAGGCTTCTCTCTGCTCAGCATCCTCCAGCTTGGGGCCAGGATGTTAAATTGAGAACTGAAGCCCATTTTAGGGGAGACTCTTGGCTGGCAGTTGGCATTCCTGAGCTGTCCCAGTGACCCCTGGCAAGCCCTTTCCCTTCTCCGCAAGAGAACGACACTGCTAGTCCCTGAGGGTCTGTACGGGGCACAGAACGGCTGTGGGAGCAACATCACCAACGAGCCAAGAGGCCCAGCCATCTCCGTGACCAGCTCATTGTGGAGTGGGGCAATGTTGAATATGGAGATGCTGGGGGCGGGTGCAGGAGAGGCAGAAGACACAGAGGGCTCCAGGCCACCTCCCCCACTGCGGTGCTGGTTCCTGGGGGTCCTGAGGTACAGCCCGGGGCCTGCAGGGCCTGGACCAGCTCCTGGTGCTAAGATGGAAACTTCTCCACCGGCCAAGTCCATGTCTTGGCCAGCGGCCGCTGGCCTCCCAGAAGCTCTGCCTGGGCCTCCACGAGTGAACAGAGCACTCCCCTTGGGAGCAGTGACTGTGCAGCAAGGGCAGGGGAGCCAGCCTCGGGGGTCAGGGCTGAAGGAGGGGCCAGGGCCATGGCCGAATGTTCTGGAATCATCCCGCCCTGGTTTGAGCCTCTTCCCTACTCTGTGACCTTGGGCCATCCTCTTGACCTCTCTGATCCCCAGGTTTCACAGCTGACAAGTGGGCACAGAGCACTGCAGGGGCGGGCGCGCTGCCTGGGGCTACCTGGCGGGGGCGTGGGGGCACATCCGAGGAGGCAGCGAGGGAGCGGAACTAATTTCCAGGCAAACACCATGGAGGGCTGACAGGTGACAGGGCCTGGGCTCTGGGTGCACCTGCGCTGTCCCACCCCTACCTTGGCCTTGACCCCAGGGCCAGCAGGCTCAAATCGGCCACAGTGGCCATGTGGCCCACAGACGCCCCCTACTCCACACTGAGCCTCAGTTTCTCTGTGCCTATTTGCGCACTGGGGAGACACAGCCCCGCACAACCCTCCGGCTGCTCTAGAAGCAGGGGAGGCTCAAGGTTCTGTTCCACCCACCCCCGCCCCACAGCAGCCACAGTCTGGGAGAAGGAGGGTTTAAAAATAAAGCATTGTAAATACCCGTGTTTCCTGCAAATAGAACCAGCCCCTGAATCCCTGTGGCCTCCCAGACAGCCGGGCCCAGACAGCTCCTTTGAGGGGGGCGGGGGCCAGAGGGTGGGCGTGTCTGCATGCGCCCCAGTTCCCAGCTGCTGTGTGAGTCAACCGGTGCGACAGGGTGTCTGTCACCGCCTGTCCAGGGGGTGACAAAGTCTGTGGGTTGGTGACAGCGTCCAGAGGTGACACAGCAGTGTGTGGTGGTGTCGGGACGCCATGGACATGTGTGTCCTGTGACCACGTGGGGCTGGCCCTGAGCACAACAGGGTTCCCGGGGGCCTGAGAGTGATGGGGTCTCCGGCCGCGGTGGAGGTGGTGGCGTGTGCTGGCGTCCCACCTCCAGCCTCCTGTGTCGCCTGGCCGCAGCCTCACCCTGGTGCCCCCCCCCACCCCAGAGGAAGCCCTGAGGGTTTTCAAGTCGCTGTTGCCCGGGCAACCATTTTATGAGCGTCCACATGGTGGGCACATGTGTGTGTCCTGAACCCCATGTGTCTGCACGCCCCCACCCCCACAGCCCCAGCCACGGTGGGGAGGGGGATACCGGCAGTGTGGGGTGAGCGGGAGGTGGCCAAGGGCGGCTGGTGACCGCTTAATGGTGGCTGGGTGCGTGGGGGTGGGCTCCTGGCTGGGCCACCTGTGTGCAGAGGGCTGTACCCCCCAGACTGGCCTCACACGTGTGTGCGTGCTTGTGTGCACGTGTGATCGTGTCTCCGAGGCTCCTGCGCTTGGGTGGCTGTGGGGTGTGTACTGCACCCTTGGGGGCGTGTGTGCCACGAGTGACTATGTAGAACGTTTGCGTGGGGGCCGTGTGTGTGCACACGGCAGGGACGTGAGCTGTCTCCGCGTGGCTGTGTGTCCCGGCAGTGTGTCCCGGCAGTGGGTGTAGAGTGGGCCGCACGGTGTGTGTATTAACTGCGCAAATTGGCACCAGGCGGCGAGGGAGCGCAGGGCGAGCCACCGCGTGTGCGTGAGCGGACACGAGCAACCAAGGGGCTGCTTGGAGGGCCGGTGGGCTCCTGTGTGAATATGCTCTGTGTGCGTGTGTGCGTGTGTGTGTGCGCGCGCCCATGCCTGTCCTTGGCAAGGACGTGGGTCGTTGTGACCGCTCTGTGTGTGTTAGGGATGCTGCTGGGCATCCGTGTGCCCCCGTGTGTGTGAGAATAAGGATGGCGCTGGCTGGAACCTGCCTGGACCAAAGATTTGGGCGCCTGTGTGTGAATGGCCGCAGGGACCGTACCCTTCCCTTCCGGCCAGGATGTCACTGGGAGCATGTGGTGACACCAACAACGGCAGACACTGGTGGCGTGGGCCTCGCTCACCACGAGCCAGGGATGGTCACTCCTATTTACTTACTCAATCTCTACCACAACCCTATTAGAATCTACTCATAATACCCGGTTACAGATGGGGAAACTGAGGCACATTCAAGAAGGATGGGCCCAAGGCCGCACAGAGCAGACACCTGCCCTTCCCATCCTGGACCAGGACCAGGCAGCTCCGACGCCGCCGCTTCTCTGACACCTGCTTGTCCTTATGCCCCCACCCTACCCACAAGCTCACGTCCTGGCGGTCTCCTTCCTAGGGGCTGTGCACAGACCCCGACGTCCCCCCACCCGCATGAGCCTGAGTACAGGGAGTGAGACTGCCTGAGTGTCTCCTATCACCGCCTACACTGCGTTGTCGTGCAAGTTGTACAGGCCCCTTGGGGGTGTGTGTGTGTGTGTACGCGCGTTGAGGGCGTGGAGACGGGACGCTGGTCCTAGGAAGGTCAAGGCGGCTGGGATCAGAGGAAGGCAGGCGGCCTGTGCGGGAGCGAGGAGGCCCCAAGAAATCAGGAGGCAGTAGAGAGAAACCAGAGCACGGGCCCCAGGAACGCAGGCGGCGCGCGGGAAAAAGCCGGTTGCGGAGGCCGAGGGCGGGGTTGTAGGGAGGGTGTTTTTCGGTGACTAGGCCGCGGTGGGGCGGGGCCACGGCGGTTCCAGCCCCGCCCACTCCACCCACCCCGCGTTTGGCTGGGGCCGCCAGGGGGCGCTTTAGGAACGCGGAGTCGTCGGGGAGGGGGCCCGGTGGGTTTGGGCGCGCCGGCGGGAGGGGAAACACCGGGTCTTGGTACTCAGAGAGCGCGGTGGAGAGCCGGGGATGGGATCCTCCGCAGGGCTCTGAGGCCAGACTGGGGAGAACTGCCCCTTAGTGAGGGGCTCTTTGGGCAGCGGGTATCATCAGTCTCAGGGTATCACTTAGGAAAAAACTTAGAGTCGCAGTTCTCTAGAATGGCTTTGTCACCGGGGGCTTCTTTAGCTTCCTAAAAAGAGGACCTGGGGCAGGACTAGGAAGACCGCACAATCTTCAGCGGGGTAAGAGGAGACTGTAGCCGCTGTAACCGCAGTCTGGGGTAGTGCTGGAGCTCTTAATTCCCCTGAGGAGAATCTGGGGGAGGGGCTTCTCGGGGACCCAGACTTTTGGAAGATGCGCTGTCCGGGTCTCTGGAGTAAGGGTGGGAAACAGCTAGTTAGCGGGGCGCTGCTCGGGGTTCCTTTGAGGGGCTTCCTTGGTGAGGGTACTTCCTGGGACCCTGCTTTCCGAAAGGGGACCAGGCAGGACCCAGGAGTCTGGCGGTAAAACCAGATCCTCACTAGAGCGTGGGGCGCTCAAGGCCGCGGATACTGGCGTCGGGGGCGCTGTGCCTCTTATCCCAGAAGGGAGCCCTTGGGGGTGGGGGCGTCTTGGGGAGCTGGCTTTCCTAAAGGGGCGCCGCCGGGGGCCCGGGGAGATCACCTTCTAGAGGGGGCGCTGTGGCCCCTGCACCCCAGCCACCTGCGCTCCTCCGGCCCCCGCCTTGGGCAGGGGCGGCTCCGGTCCCGGGAAACCCGAGCCACCGCCCCTGGCCCCGCCCCCCGCCCCGCCCCCCGCCCGGAGACGGCCAAGCCGTCCGCGGCGGGAGCGGCGGAGGCGGCGGGAGAGCGCGCGGTGGAGCCGCTCCGAAAGCCCGGGCCCCTCGCGCAGCAGCCCCGGAGCCCAGCGCCGCGCGCCCAGGCCGCCCGCGCCGTCCGTGCGCCCCCGCGCTCCGCGCCCTCCGAGCCGCCGGCCGTCCAGGGCGCCCCCAGCCCCAACCCCAGCCCGGCCGGGTTGGCCGCAGCCCGCGGCTGATCGAGCCCGGGGGGGCCCCATGGGCCGGCCTGCGCCGCGTCCCCCCCGCGGCCGCCCCCTCCGGCCCGGGCCCCCCCGAGCGCCGCGGGCCCAGGCGGCCCGGATGGCGGTCGCGGCGGCAGGGGCAGGGGCTGGGGCCGGCGCGGGCGGCAGGCGCGGCCACCACTGACGGGTAGTCGGGCACCCCGAGCAGGTAAGCAAGGGCAGGCTGGGGACCCGTAGGGGACCGGCGCTGGGGGAGGACCGGCCCCGTGGACAGGAGTCTGGGGGCTACCAGGGGCTCCGGATAGACCGGTAGCTTCCCTCCTCTAGCCAAGAACCGGCATGTGTATGAAGGTGTGGTCTAGGGGGCGACAGGTCCACGCATGGCAGGGGGGGCAGAGGTGGGCAGGGCGATCTTCAGCGCCTCTCCAAGCCAGGATCTAGCCAGGGTCCTTGTCCGACGGGGCGGGCGCGCCTCTGCCTCCTTGGACCCCCCAAGTGTGCGTCTGAACCGGGTGGAAGCAGGGGCAGCCGGAATCCCCTCCCCAGCCTCCAGGAGGGCGAGACCCAGACACACGCGCTGCCTTGTGGTGTACAAGGGCCTGTGGGGGTCATTCGGATCCGCAGACCCCAGCCGGGGAGCTGCCGTCGCGGCCCAGCTGCGCGCAGAAGTAAACATCTGTCAGTAGCGCGTTCCAGCCGCCGCCGCCTCCGGGGACACGGTGTCCTCCGGTAAGGGCCCGGCTCTCTCGGCTCTGGGAGCCGCCTGTTCAGCCACAAGAGGGCGCGAAACCCTTTTTGGGGGGAGGGTAGTCCCTTAAGGGCGAAGAGTGTATTTGAAGGAGAGGGGGGCTGTGCCTCCTGCTTTTAAAAAAAGGCATCTCTTGCTCGGGATAGTCTCGGAATTCCCCCAGAAGGTGCAGCGTGTGGGTTAGGAGTCATTAGGCAGCGGTGGATACAGACGGGGGCAGATTTGGGGTGGGATTGGAGAGAGAAACGGCCACTCCCAGGACTTGGTGGCACCACTACTCCTTCCCCCATGAAGTAACTGTATATATCATGGTGTCACTGGCTGGGCTCTGGGCTTGTGGTTACCTGCAAGTCTGGGACCCTAACCCAGATCTGGGGAGCATGGCCATGGTCCTGGGAGGGGGGGGTTGCTGGAGGCCAGACCCCTGACTTTCCTCACTCCTGCCTGCCTGCCCTGCCCTCTCTCTGCTCAATCCTTCTCTGTGTGTTCCATGACACTCTTTGTCTGTCTTCAAGTGCCCCAGGCTGAGGAAGCCCCAGTGGGGCGTGACTGGTCTAGGCGGATGTCAGTGGAGGGAAGACTTCTAGCTTTGCCAGTCTCCCCTACCCCCCGCCACCAGCCCCCTTGCCTTGGGGCCCTTTGGACACCCCTCCCCATTCCCTTCATCCAAGGACTTCTGAAGTTCAGGGTTCCGAAGCCACCCCTGGGCCTTGTAGACTACTCCTAGTGGTGAGCTGCAAAGAGCTAGTTCTAGCCATGCAGGGAAGAGAGCAGCATCCCCCCAGTGGCAGGGCACGTGGC
Organism: Enhydra lutris kenyoni; assembly: GCF_002288905.1. NCBI lineage: Eukaryota > Metazoa > Chordata > Mammalia > Carnivora > Mustelidae > Enhydra > Enhydra lutris. Next base: position 2,262,189 of record NW_019154170.1, on the reverse strand, counting down.
TGAAATTCCACCATTGGGACTATCCCTCAGGTTTCAGACCTCAGTTTTCTGGGAAACAAGCAGAGGATATAGCTTTCAAGCATCTGGGCAGGAGAAGGAACGAGTTTGCAGCCTGGCACAAGGACACAATCGAGAGATTGTTCCCATGAATGTTTGCTGGATGGTGACGGTGCGGCTGACTGCTGGTGTCCAGGCTCATGGTTCTTGTCCTTCAGGGAAGACAGACTTAGACCCAGGGTGGAGCCCAGAGTGGAGCCCAGAGTGGAGCCCAGAGTGAGGAGCAGAGGGTCTACCTCAGGGTAAGACGACCAAGGGAGACTTCCTGGAGGAGGGGCATTGGGGCTGGGGCTGTGAAGGATGAACAGGAGTTTTCTAAGTGGGAAAAGAAAGGGCATTCCAGGTAGCAGGAACTGCACATTCAGAGATCTGGAGGCAGGTAAAAACACGACTGGTTTTGGAAAATCCAGTCTCTGGATGAGTATGGGAGGGAGAGACCGTTCTGAGAGGTTGGCCCAGGAAAAACGGGGCTGGGGCATACAGGGCCAGATTCCTCGAAGTTAGGGCTGGAAACACAGAGCAGAGAGGAATGGGTCTTTAATGCCTCTGGCACCACTGGGCCCAGCCTTCTTTGCTGAGACTGTAAATTCCTCTGCAGCTACATCTTTCCTGGTCCCCAAGGTAGGACAGAGGAGTCTGGGCCTCTGGGGCGAGGCCCACATGGGGAGATAGAGGAGGGGCAGATGGGGTTTTCCCTCTGCTTAGTGAGCACCAAGTAAGCATCGGGCAGGCGTGGCAGGAGGCTGGTTCTCCCCAGTTTGCAGCTGAGGAAACTGAGACTGGGTGAGCCGGAGGGATCTTTCCTTCTTGCCCCATATATTTTCTAAGCATCAAGCTACTGTGTGCCAAGCTCTGTGCTAGGACAAAGCACAGGATAAGACGGGCCTGGAGCTTGACACACCTGGGGGTGGGTGAGGGAGTGGAAGAGAGGTTTCCAAGCCAGCCAGCCAGATCTTTGCATGTGCAGTTCCTGCTACCTGGAATGACTTCTCATTTCCTACTTAGAAACTCCTACTCATCCTTCACGGCCCCATCCCCAATCCCCTCCTCCAGGAAGTCTCCTCCGACCCGACTACCCTGATGTAGACCCTTTGTTCCCCACACGGGGCCCCACCCTGGGTCCAAGTCTGTCTTCCTTGGAGGACAAGGCCCAGGAGCCCTGACCCCAACGGCCACACCATTTACTGACCAACAAATAATTGTGGGAGGTTATTTTCAGGCGAGGTTACTTTCAGGGGAGGTAACAGCTACAAAGGAAGCCTGAGGGGAGAATGGGGCACTTCAGCAAAGGTATTCAGGAGAGGAAAGATCTTCTCTTCAAATCCCAGTGAAACCAGGCTTCAGGTCGGTCCTGGAAGAAATCAGACAAGGGGCTCCTGTTTGCAGTAGGTGGTCTCACTTCCCAGTTGGGGGGACTGACACCAGAGAGAGCGTGCCTAAAAAGCTCAATGCGTTGGGGACCAAGTGCAGAATTTGCACTTGGGGAGGTAGAAGAGATGACTCGGGTCCCCTGGTTCCCAGGAAACCAATGGTAGGGTTTGAGTCAGGCCCAAGTTCTGTGCCTCTGTTCCCCCTCTGTCCGATGGCCAGCTTTGCGCGGTGTCCTCCTGGCTACTCCCAGAGGACCCAAGTCTCTTGTGCTACCCGCTGGCCCCACACCAGCTGCTCACCCATGCCAGGCTTAATTAGGCTGATCCTGTTATCCACCCCCCCAGGGAGCCCCCTCCTGCCCGCCCCAGATGCCTGCAAGGCCAGCCCCAGGCCAGCCTGGCTCAGTAGACCAGCCTGCTCCGGTCAAGATGAGAACTTTACAGGCAGCCGAGGAGGGCTGGGCCAGAAAAGCTGGTAGCCCTGCCCGCCCCCCCCACACTCCCCAGCCCAGTCTCCCTGAGAACAGGCTCCATGTGGCAGCAGGTTCAGGAGGAGAATTCCAGGCACCGGTGGTGGTGGTGGTGGTGGGGAATTGGAGAGCTGACCATGCAGGTCACATGGCCCTCTCTCTCCACTACCTCATCTCCCCCCACTGACCCCAAAATCCATTTGCTCCTGCAGCTCCCTCCACCTAGAACACTCTCTCCCAATCTTCACTTGGTCTCAGCTGCAAGGCGGCCTCCTCTAAGAAGCCCCCCTGACCTTTCACCCCAAAAGTCCCCCCCAGTCACTATGACTTCCCTGTGTTCTGTTTTGTTACCTACTGCCAACATCTAAACTACCTTATTCATGTCTTCTTTCTTCTCCACCTCCCTGATTGGACGGGGGGCTGGGCGGGGGTGAGGCCCAGGTTAGCCTTGGTTCCCTGCCTGGCCCAGCGCACAGTAGGCACTCAGTAAGTGTTGATCTGGTGTGCTGGGGGCAAAACTCAGCCTGGCACACGGGGCTTGCTGCCACGTGGACACTTTATTTACTTGCTGGCTCTGCTCTGCTACGGGTCTTCGAGAAAACCTCTTATTTCCATGGATATCAGCCCCCCCTTTCTCCCAGATGGCAGGACCTATGGTGCCCTCCCGCTGCTCGCCGCCCCCTCCCCATGGCCCTGGCCACTGGGACCCAGGGACTGTGGAGGCATTTGAGAGGACACGTTTGGAGTGAGACCCAGGTTCAACCTCAGTTTGGCACTTTTTTTCTTTTCTTTTCCTTGTCTTTTCTTTTCTTTATTTTTTTTAAAGATTTTATTTATATTTAGAGAGAGAGAGAGAGAGAGTGCGTTCATGGGGACGAGTCGGGGAGGAGGGACAGGAGGAGAGGCAGAGATTCTAGCAGAGTCCCCGCTGAGTGCAGAGCCTGAGCCGAAATCAGGAGTCAGATGCTCAACCAGCTGTGTGGGGGAAACGACATCTTTTCCAGGGACTGTGGGGACCATTAAACCTGTGGAAAGCAAAATTAGCACAGTACTTGACACTACGTAAACGTAATAGCCGCAATAGCCTGTGTAGTGGGGGCATTAATGTTATTATTGTTGCTATTAGAGAGGCCATGTGGTACCGTGATTAAGAATGTGGAGGGGGTATTGGGGCTGGGACTCTGAGGGATGAGTAGGAGTTCACCTGACTATCTGTGTTCCAATCCCAGCTAGGCCACTTACACTCTATTCTGTTTGATCTTGAGCAAATAATGTCACTTCTTGGAACTGTTTTCCCACCCACAGAATGGAGATAAAATAGTCCATACCTTGCTGTGAATTATTCTGTGTAAAGTGCTTAGAACAGCACTAGTACGGTGTGCGCTAGTGCTAGTGTGAGCTATTAATTTTAGTTTTATTTATTTTTTGTTGCTATTATTGTCATGGGGCGATCAGCACAGTCCCCCCCAGAAGTCACTCTGTCTGTACCTCTCTCGGCTTCCCTCTGGCGAAGACAGACCTGGAGCCCCTTCACGCAAGCTCAGGAGCTCAGATTGATTCTCAAATCCATCAAATCAAAAAATCAATCAATCAAAAAAAAAAAAAAAAAAAGCAGGGAGCCAGTGATGGTTCTAGCAACTGGGCAACAGAGAGCTTCTGGGTGGGGAGAAGACGAGAGGCTGGGCCCCACCTCCAGCTAGACATGGAAGGTTGGCTGGGGGTGTTTGTGACTGCTCCCCCCGCTATGAGGCCCCTGCAGACGCGGCATCGGAACCAGCTGCGCTAGCCAGATGTTCCTGGTTTACCCCCAGATGTGTGTCGCCGGCTCGAGGCTGCCCTGGCCTCCCCCATCTCCATCATGGGGCAGGGCTGGGCCCTGGGGCCTCCCAGGGAGGGGGCACATTTTTGTGGGCTTTGGAATTTGGTTCTTGTTTTGCAGGGACCATTGAGTCTTGCCTCGACGGAGGCCAAGTCCTGCCCCTCCTGCGACCTCAGTTTCCCCACCACGGGAACTTGCAGGGGCCTTCTAGGGGGAAGGAGAGGAGCAGGGAGCCCCGTTGCTGTCAGCCCTGGGGGTGGAGGCCCGGCCCACTGCTGCCACCGGCCAGGCCTGCAGGTCTGCCCTAAATGCAGGAGCTGGCCCTCCCAATGGGAGCAGAGGTGTCCCAGGCAGCTCGCTGTGCAGAGGGGGAAACTGAGGCTCAGGGAGGGGGAGGGGCTTGCCCTGAGTCATCCAGCAAGGAAGAGGCAGAGCAGGGATCCTAAGGCAGCCATCTAGACCCAGGTGCCGCGGGGCTCAGACACAAGCCCTTCCTCACGCGCACACCCGCTCACCGACATGGGCACACGCAGCCGCCCCCGCAGCGCTCAGGGCCTGGCTCACTCTGCCCCGGGCAGTGAAGGCGGCCCCACCAGCCACCGGTCCAGCTCCTCCGGGTCCTCCCTCGAGTTCCCACGGGGCTGGGCAGCACCCTTCAGGGAGATCCCCTCTAGGAAGGCCCGGGAGGTGTCCAGTAGTGCGGTGGCGAGGGAGAAGGGTGTATGTGGAAGGAGGCCCCACATGGGCACAAGTACCAAGGAGCCGCAGCATACGCTTTTTTTTTTTTTTAAGATTTTATTTATTTATTTGACACAGGAAGAGAGAGAGAGAGCAGAAGCAGGGGGAGTGGCAGGCAGAGGGAGAGGGAGAAGCAGGCTTCCTGCTGAGCAAGGAGCCCGATGTGGGCTCCATCCCAGGACCCTGGGATCATGCCCTGAGCTGAAGGCAGACTCCTGACCGACTGAGCCACCCAGGCGCTCAAGCTCATACCTTTGTGAACAGAACTCTTGACACCTGCCCGTGCCTTAAAAGGACACAGGCCAGGCTAGCCCTCGAAAATCCCCCCGTCCAGAAAAGACAGACGTGGGTCCAAACACTATGCCAGTGGGGCTAGGTAAGAAGGAGGGACCCACAGCTGAGGATCCAAGATGGGAAGCCAGGAAGGCTTCCTGGAGGAGGTCCCATAGGAGCTAGGGCTCTGAAGGATGAGTAGGAGTTTACCAGATGGGGGGAGGCCCGGATTCAAGACCTCCCTCAGACTAGAGAGACAAATGGATGGAAATAAGTGCCTTCTCCCATCCTTCTCCCTGGGAATGAGCAAGAAACCAGTGCCTCCCTGAGGCCAGGAGCTCTGCAAGAAGGAGGCTGTTGACCTCGAGAACAGGAATGCCTGGCCTGTGTCTCCTGGGAGGCTCCATGGAAAGGTGGAGCCTTAGGGCGTTGCCTGGGCACCAGGATAATGAGCAGAGTTTCTTGGCACTACCAAGGAAAGGTTCCAGAAACACCCACATACACACACCCTCACCCTGATTGGAAGGGTTCCTTGGAAGATTGGAAGGGCTCGCCTGGCTGTGTGACTCTGGGTTACTCATCACCCCTCTCTGGGCCTCGTCCCAGCCCTGGGCACTCTGTGGCCTCCAGCTAGAAGTAAGGGCGTCCTTGAACCGACTTTCTGGAGTACAGACTGTAAGGGACCCCAAGAAATGGGTGGGCTCCCTTCCCTGGGCAGTGAGGATTCTCCAGGGTCTGGACATTTTCTGAGAGTTGAGAGGACACCACGGCCAGGCCCTGTCTGAGCAGTGAAGGAGGCCCTGGACGAGTGTGTCCCCATGTGTGTGAGCTTGTGGCCACGAAGTGAGAATGGCAGAGGCAAGCAGACGGCAGGCCCAGTTCAGTCCTAGGCCAAGCGTGCAAACCATGTGGGACACCCCACGCCTGTAGGTGTGTGTCCCTGAGTGTGCACAGGTCGAGTGCTCAGGGGAGGGCTTGGGGGCAACATGCCTGCATGGCCAGACCTGCTGTTCTCTGGGCCAACGTGCCAGAGACCATGTGTGTTGTTCATGAGAGTCTGAAAACGCTTGTGTGGGGGCTCCCAGGTGTGCAAGAGGCTAAGAACACCCGAGGGCCTGGGAGGGTGAGAGCTCCGAAGGATGCGGGCAGCCGGTCTGTGCTGTGTGAGAGTGCCCAAGTGTGCAGACATGCTAGTGTGTGAGCAGGGGTGTGTTCAAACACGATAACCTACGAGTGCGGTGGAAACTGCCCAGGTGTGACCATGTGTGAGCGTGAATTACGCCAGCAGGTAAACAAGGCTGCCATAATGTGTGAGTGTGAGTGTTAACATGCCTCAGTGTGAGCGCCCAAGATTCTGAGTGCAGGACACTAGGATGTGAGTGAGGTAGTGATAGGGCGTGTGAGAATGGTTGAATGCGCGATTGTGTTCAAATAAGTGAGCGTGATCACGTTGGAAGATATGAGTATGCACACACTCGTTGGTGATTGTGTTTATGTCTGTCGAGTAATCTTCCTTGAGGGTGTGAGTTGTGAAAACTTCTGGGAGTGTAATAATGTCGGGAGGGTGTGTGACAATGCCCTCGTGCGTGAGTGTGCTCCCGTTCGGATGGAAGTGTGAGGACACCGGCCCGTGTGAGTGTGACACCATGGCCATGTGTTTCCAACATGAGTGAAAATGCCCGTGCGCACGTGAAAACACCTGTGTGTGTGAGCCCCACCCTGCTGGATGGAGTTGGTGAGCACGAGTGCAGGGAGTGTCAGTGGGACGATGTCGCAGTGTGCAAGCGACAGCGTGTCCCAGGGTGTGCGTGCAGGAGTGTCTGGGAGTGCACGGGAGTGAGAGCACCCAGGTGCGTGACCGAGGACAAGAAGGCCGAGTGTGAGTGAGTGTGAGCCCCCACGTGTGCTGTGAGCCCACCTACCCAGGACCAGGAGCCTCAGGGACCCAGACACACCGTGCACAGCAGGCCGCCTCCCCGAGCCCTCGGCCACACGCGCAGCACCCCTGTGTGTCAGGGCCGCACCAGACACAAACCAGTTGGGTGACCCCCTTACTGAAAGGCCCATTGTTAACAGACGCTTATCAGCCGCACCCACTGGGCCCCCTCCACCCTTGGCCCTCTGCTTTCCTGCCCCCCAGCAGAGCTCCGGGGGGTCCGCGGCTCCAAGGACACCGGGGGCTCTGGGGGCCAGGCCGGCTCTGGGCCCATCCAGCCTCTCAGGCCCTCGCCCCCCCCCCCCTCCCTAGGAAGGCCTCTGCAGAAACACAGGACCAGAGCCTGGCACCGGGCGGGGGCCTCGTTCCAGCCTAAGAGGGAAACGGAGGCACACCAGGGCAGGACGTGTGTGAGAGCAGGCAGGGTGTTGGGCGTGCAGAGAGGGCTTTATGGCCCCAAAGCATAAAGCAGATGCTCCTTCAGGCCAAGGGGCGGGTTGGGGCACCTGACAACTGCGAGGCTGCCGGCTGCTCGCTGCACCAGCGTGACAATGAGATGTGCTCCCCGTGGCCACCAAGGCCCTGCGCGACCTGCCCAGGCCCGGGCCTGGCCCCTCCCCCACCGCTCCCCCTCACCAGCCTCCCCTCCTCCTCCCTCCGCCTCACTCACTCTGTTCCAGCCACAGGGGCCACCAGTGTTCCACCCCCACGCCGGATTCACAAACCACCAGCGGGGCAGCCAAGCCCTCGAGGGGGACACCACGGGCATCGGGCAACGGCGCCCAAGCCCAGCCCCGCGCAGCCCCTGCATGTGTGTCCCACCCAAGAAGGCAGATTCCAATCCCAGATGCTTTCCTAGCTGTGCCCTTGCCTAAGCCCCTACCTGCTGTGTGCCGCCTTTCCCCAGCTGTAAGTGGAGCTCACCATGCCTCCTTGGTGGGCTCAGCTCCGGCTCTGGTACACAGCCGGCGCTTAATACATGTGCCCTGCTACTGTCCAGCGGCTGTAGGTCTCGGGCCAGCAATTCCGTGGGGCGGAGGTGCCGGGTTGGGAGGGGACGGGGAGAGGCGGTTCCAGACCCAGGGAGCCCAGCCTGCCCGTGTGGGGTCCAGGCCAGACTGAAATGCAAATCACACGCAAATGCTCCGCACAGGGGAGCCTGAGCCGCCCGAGGTGCGCGCGTGGGGGCGCCCGGCACCCCACATCCGAGCCCTGGCGCTGACCGGCCTCCAGCGCGGCTTTCAACCCTCCGTGTAAATGTTTACACCTGGCGGGCCGCCAGGCCCCGCGCTGGCCGCCACCAGGCTGCCAGGCCTGGGAATGTAAACCCAGGTTGGGGGCCGCCCAGAGGCGGGGAGAAGCTCTGGCCCTGCTGGGCGGGAATGCTCATGCCTCAGGAAACACCTACTGTGTGCACTCAGGGCGCCGGGGCTAGGCGGTCCCAGCACTGGGTCATCCGTGAAACACTGCAGGAAGGATGGGGCCACTGGGGGTGCACACCTGCTCCAACCCGGAGCTGGGGGTGGAGAGAAGGGCGCGGGTAGGAGCAGCCAGAGAAGGCTTCCTGGGGGAGTCGCTGTCCAAGCTGAGACTGAGAGGGGGTTGGGAGTGGGGAGGAGGAGAAGGGAATGTGCTGGGTGGGAGGACGGGCTTGTGCAAAGGCCTGCGGGTGGGTGGGTGGAGTGCAGCTTAGGTCCATGGACACCTGTTCCTGGGCAGTAGTTTCATCTCTGTCTGGAGGGGAAACCCAGGCTCAGAGAGGAGTGGGAGGTACTCCGGAGGACCCCAATGTCAGGAACACATTTGAGCACGTTGTCTTCCCCACGCCCCCTAGTCCCACCGTGGCCTCTGCTGGGAGCACCCTCACCTCCTTCCAGGCTCCCCTCCAGGCTCCCTGGGCTCCAGTCACTCTAGCCTCCTGGCTGCACTGGCCAACTTTGGTCCAGCCTCAGGACCTTTGCACTGGCTGTTCCCGCCTGCCTGAGATGCCATTCTCTTGTGCCTGGCCGACTCCTACCTTTGCTGTTCAAGCCTCAGCTTTCATCAATGCTCAGCAAAGCACTGTGGCAGCCCCAGATGGGGGCGGTTGCCCTGCTACTCCTGGCACAGTGCCCACCCCTTTCCTGGGCAGCATTTTTCACAAGCTCGTTCAGTGGTTCCTTGATGAGTCGTGTCTATGCTATTACTGATCATTAAGCAGAAGTGGCTGGAAGTCAGGGGCGCCACCGTGTCCCCGGCGCCTGGCCCAGCTCTCTGTTTCCATTTGTTGCCTGACAGACAGACAGACGGAGGCCGTGGGGCTGACCATCGCGTGCCCACAGGCCGAGGATGCAGCGCTGGAAGGCGGCAGCCTTGGCCTCGGTGCTCTGCAGCTCGGTGCTCTCCATCTGGATGTGTCGGGACGGCCTGCTCCTCAGCCACCGCCTGGGACCCGCACTGACGCCACTACGCCGGCCACCTCGCACGGTGGACGCCCGGATCGCCCGCCTGGCCCAGTGTAAGGGGGTCCCCGACTTAGGTCAGCTGCCCTGATACGGAGGCGGCCATAACGGTGGAACTCTATTTAGGGGCCACAGAGACTTAATTTAGATGGGGTGGGGAGTGTACAAATCCCCCCAAGGTCCTGGCAGAGGTAGTGGTGGAGGGGTTGCTGGGAACTGAGGGTCTCTGGGCTCAGCTGTCAGAAGGAATTAGGTTCTGGTCTCGAGGGACCAGGGGTCCGGATAGAGATTAGACCGGGGCATCCAGCCTCTGGGGTGGGGGAGCTCCCATGCGCTGCACGGGATGCAGGTACCGGAAGGCCGGACCCGAGACCCCAAGGACCTGCCCAGTGGACAAGGACCAAGGGTAGGGGAAACCCCGAGAGATGTAGAAATGGGGGGAGAAACAGAAACAGAGATGCTCAGAGACAGACAGACACAGGTTGGGAGAGATGGGCAGGGGAAATGCCTTGGGGTGGCGATATAGAACCGCCCCCTTCGAGGGGCGTGGCCTTCGCGCCCCCATCCCCACTCCTCCCTGGGACCCGCCCACTGCCCGCCCACCTGACGGAGTGGGGGTGGTAGGGCCTGGGTCCAGACCTCCTGTGAGTGCGCACGTGTCCACGCGGGCGCCACGCCGGGGCCGAGGTGTGGGCGCGATCACGGCGCGTGCATGGCGCCCGCGGGGTTACACCGCGTGCGGTTCGTGGGCAAGTCCGCGCCCGCCCTGTCGGCCCACACAATCCTCCTTTCTTGTCCTTACAATGGACAAGGGCAGCCTCAGGCACGGGCTCCACTTCCGCCCTCCGCTTATTCCCGTGGGCAGCAAAGTCCTTCCAAAGACCCTGAGTTCCAGTGACGCGGGTGAGGCCCCCAAAACCTAGCGCTTAGAGCCTGGTGCGGCAACAGTGACGGTGGGATCTCGGGAACCCACCGGGAAGGCTCTAGGCCCCTGGGCGTGGGTTACCCACCTGGCAGCCTGTTCCTGGGCGCAGTCCTACTAAGGAAAGAGAGTGGACGCTGACCCCCCAGAGTCCCCCCTGAGCCCAATGCGCGGGTGGTGGAATTGCAGGCTTGGGGCGGTGGGAGCGCCGGGTGGGGCTCGGGTGGGGCTCGGGTTGGGGGGAGCTATTGCTCCTCTCATCTCTGTGTTCAGACCCTGTGCCGGTGGCCAGGACTGCTGGAGGGAGGCAGGGACACATAGACCAAGAGAGCTTTCACTGTTTATCTGAAATGCAAATTTAACTGGGCATCTGTACTTTATCTGGCAACCTTCTCTGCCCCGCCCCCATGCCCCCCACAATGTGTAGATGTATACCTAAGGGCCGGGCACCGTACATGGTGGAAATTAGGCACCCTAAGTTAGGTAGGCTCCAACCTAACCCCAGAGCAGACGCCGCCGGCCACCCCAGTCCTCCCCCAGGACTGGAAACATGCTCAGTTGATCCCAATTTTCCACTGCCCCAGCCTCAGCCAGATCGGAACGCTCCGAGCTCCTTGAGCACACATGGCAACTGAAGCACAGAGCAGGGCCATCACCTGCCTGAAGTTTTACAGGGCTGGAACTGGCAGAGCAAGGCTCACAATTAGGGTCTGTCTGCTTTCTGAGACCCCCTGCGGAAACAGACACACCCTCTCCCTAGGGTCTCCCTGCAAGCCATTTCCTTGGAGAGCCAGGGGTGCGGCAGGCAGGGGATAAAGCCTGGGTGTCCTCTCCCAGCCACAAGCATGCCTGCCACCTGCTCAGAGGCTGGGAGTCCCTGCCTGCGGTTCCACTATCAGTGCCACCTGCCATTGGCATGCCTGCGAGGCCCTCCAGAGGACTGGGGGAGCCCAGCCGCCTGGCAAATAAATTTAGGCTCCAGGGCCCTGGGAATCTGTGACTCCGGGCACCTCCCGGCACCGTGGGAGCGCAGAGAACTGGACGCGGGCCAAACTTGGCCACACGAGGGAGGCAGGAAGAAGCCTGGGCTCGTGTCTCTCTCTCTGTCACCTGCTAGTGCTGTGGCCTTGGGCCAGTCTCTGCCCTACCGGATGGCCAGTTGTCTCACCTGTAACACGGGGGAAGGCCGGGATATCCCCTTGCTGCCTCCCCACGCGGTCCTCACACGCAGGCCTCGGTGTCTGCACGTTCTGAACAGCCCACCCAGCCCGATGTGGTGCTGCGCGTGGAGAAACTGAGTGCCAGCACGGGATGGAGCGGGAGTGGGGGTGGGTGCGGGTGTTGGTGGGGCCCCCACAGAGTGAGCTAGGGACTCATTAACAGCCCAGCGGAAGGGCCGGTGTCCAACACAGGGGCTGGGTCCAGAGAAGGCCATTGGGAGCCATGGGGCCTTGCCTGGGCTTCTGCACAGGCATCCCGCACGGCCTCCAGACAGGGACCGTTTAGGTGCCATGCTTGCGAAGTGGCCGTGAGCTGACACTTGGCCTTGGGAGGGTGCGCGAAGGCCCCCGGGTGCCGGCAAGGGCGTGTTTTCCGAGGGGAAGGGCGACGGTCGGAGCTCTCCCCCAGCCAGCCACCGACCCACCCCGCTCTGTGTCTCTCCTCGCAGATCGTGCGCTGCTGCAGGGCGCCCCGGACGCGGTGGAGCTGCGCCAGCTGACGCCCTGGGCCGGCAGGTCCCCGCGTCCGCACCGTCGGGCGGGGGCCCGGCGGAGGCGCGCGCGCGCGCGATCGGGGGCGCGGCCGTGCGGGCTGCGCGAGCTCGAAGTGCGCGTGAGCGAGCTGGGCTTGGGCTACGCGTCGGACGAGACGGTGCTGTTCCGCTACTGCGCAGGCGCCTGCGAGGCGGCCGCGCGCGTGTACGACCTGGGGCTGCGGCGGCTCCGCCAGCGGAGGCGCGTCCGGCGGGAGCGGGTGCGCGCGCAGCCCTGCTGCCGCCCGACGGCCTACGAGGACGAGGTGTCCTTCCTGGACGCGCACAGCCGCTACCACACGGTCCACGAGCTGTCGGCGCGCGAGTGTGCCTGCGTCTGAGCCTACCTCACCGGGACCGGCCCGACGGCGGCCACCCCCTCTACCCCTGCGCGGCGGCGCCCCCACCCACCCCGCCTGGCCAGGCCCGCGGCGACGGACTGCGCGTGCGCAGCAGGTGCCGTCCAGGCCTCCGGACTGTCCAGTTACTGCGCCGAGATAAAGTGTGGAAAATGGAGCTCGGGTGTGATTCCGCGTTCCGGGGGAGCCCACCTGTCGGAGGCACACGAGCCTGAGTGGGGTGGGGCGCGGCGCCAGCTCCACTGGTGAAAGGGGGACGGGCCAGGTACCACCTGCTTGGCGTACAGAAGGTTCTTTCCCTGCGGTAACACCAAGGAAAGTGGTGTGAGTGGGAACAACGTCGACGGGAGCCGTCCATCCCACTTGCCTTTAGGTCCCTGTGTCCCTTCCGACGTGTCCCGCTTCCACCGCCCCCAAAGGTGAGCTTCTGAATGGGAGGAGGGAGCCGAATGGCAGATGAGGAGCCTGAGGTCTTGGTGGACCCAGGCCTCCCTTCCCCAGAGGGCCTCCTTAGGCCCCGTCTACCCGCACGGAGCCACAGCCTCCTTTCACCGGCTAAAAATATATGTGCGCTGCCCATCTCCCCGTGGGGATAGGTCTGGGGCAGGCGCCAGCCCCGTCCAGCCCAAAAGCGGCGCTTGCTAGGGCAGAGCCCCATCCCCAAGGACCTAGGTCCTGGGCCTATTAAAGCCCTGGCCGAGCTCCTGAGGGGATTTACGATGTGTCCTCGCAGAGGACAGAAAAAGCGGTGTCACCCTGGTGCTTGGCAGGCCCGGGACAGCGTGGAGGATTGGGTTCCCAGACTTTGGGGAGGGGTCTGCACATCCCAGGGCCGGAGGTAGGTCTTGCTGGGGAACCCCACACCCTGGAGACCAGTGGGTATGGACCCTCCCGTCCTGCACCTGGAGTGGGGTTCTGGAGGGCACAAGCCCCTCCCACCCCAGACAGCTTCCTGAGCACATGGTCCCCTGTCTTCTTCCCTCACCCCAACTCCAGGGAGGCTCCCAGGAAAAGAGCCCTTTCCCTCCTTCACTGTTCTCCTAGACTGCCCTCTCCCCTCTTTCCCACGCATCTGATATTAGGGCCGCCATCTAAACACCATGACCCAGCCCAGGCCCCCTCCTGAAGCTGGAGGGCCCCGTCAGAAGCTGCCCCGGGAAGGATCACCCAGCCGAACGGGAACATCCCCTGTTCCCTGCTACTTGGTCCCCGGCTGCAGCTGGAGACACTCGAGGCAGCTACCAGGCAGGACTTCCAGGCAGTCCTGAGAGCAGGGCTAGGCCGAGGGGTGGTCGGCTTGGTAGGAAGTTTCAGGGCGGAGACTGTCTGGGGTCTCCGCCACCCCCCCCCCCCACCGAACAGCCCACCCTTCCTTCACCTCCATCCCCCGTCTTCTGAGGTTTTGGGTGGTGGACCCCTCCTCCTTTTGGGCTGAGTCGGCTCAGCTGTGGCAGAGAGGCTGGGGTCCACACTGCTTGGGTCAGAAGCCAAGCCTCAGTTTCCCCATCCCAGATGGCCCTGAGCCACAGAGGCGGAGTTCCCTCAGCCCAGTGTACACAGTGGGAAATTTGACCTTGGAGCCCAGGTCTGTGGCCCCCGAAACCTGTCTGCCTCCGTGTGTGTGTGTGTGTGTGTGTGTGTGTGTGTGTATGTGTGTGTGTGTGTGTGTGTGTTGAGGTCGTGTGTGTGTGTGCACCCTCTCATGGCCTCCTGGGACTTCCTTGTCTCCTGCTGAGTTCCAACATCCCAACCATGGGGCTCTGGCCAGCCCCCCAGAGCATTGGAGAGAGACTCAGCTGCCCCCACAGATGCCCGGGGCTGGGGTTGTCCGCAGTCCGCACACACACACACACACACACACACACACGCACGCACGCACACCCAGCGCAGAGAGTGGTACCTACATGGTGCTTAGGAGATCTGATCACACGAGGACACATAGCCCAGATGCTTCCACAGTCGAAATCGCACAGGAGGAGGGACACCCTCAGTGTCCCCTCTCATGTGCAAGACCGGGGGGGGGGCGTCTGGTATCCGGCCACACCCAGTGGGATCTCTCCCCAGTGGCCTCACTCCAAGCTCACCCCCTCCCTGCCACAGTCAGCCCTGATCACACACACTCTATGGTCTACATGTGCTCAGCACCGCAATCTTTCCCCTCCCCGTCCTTCAGGGGCCAGTCCCTGCCCTTCCTCCACTCTTGTCCCACCCCTGCCCCCCATGGGTCCCCAGACAGTCTGGTCCCCACTCCCACCCACTGTGGGGCTTGACCTCCAGGGTTTTACCACCTCTTGACATTGGTACCCAGGCCGTTCTTGGCTTTGGGGGCCTTCCTGGGCCTGTGGGCTGTGAACAGCGTCCCTGGCCCCCTCCCTCCGGATGCTCTCAGCCCACCTCCTGCTGTGCCAAGCACAAGCCTCCCGGGCCTTTGCCTGGCGGAGGTGCCTGGGGTGCGAGCTGCTACTCTCAAATGAGGGAGAAGACAGCGGTTTTCCCGGGAGCATTCCCATGTGGAGAACGGAGCCAGTGTTGCCCACCTGCGTACCCCGCGGGCGGCTGGCGACAGCAAGGATAACCCGTCACCAGTGAGCGGGACCCCAAGGCCAGTTCTCCCCGGGGAGTCTTAGCGGGTGAGGGGTGCAGCAGGTGAGGCCCCCGTTCAGAGGGGCTCCTCGCAATGAGTCCCAGGGAGGCTAGGGGACTGGTTTCAGATCCCCAGCAGGCGAGGTCCCCAACAGCTGACGTCCCCGGCAGGTAAGACCCCCCTGGAGGTGAGGCCCCTGGAGGCAAGGTCCCTTGGAGCTGCTCTTCTGGAGCTGAGGTGCCCGGTAGGTGATGTCCCCGCTCAGGGAGGTCCCCAGCGGTCACGCGCCCGGCAGCGAGGTCCCGGCAGGTGCGTCTGGAGCAGTCCACGGCCCAGGCCGGCCAGCCCACGTGAGCCAGGAGGCTCTGCTGGGCGCCGTCTGGTCGGGGGCCTCCTGTTGCTGCCACCAGCGGGCTTTGCAGAACGTCAGGGCCAAGCTGAAGGTTTGAGGCCTCAAGTCCTCTTGATGTCGGGGTTGTGAGTTTGAGCCCCATGTTGGGTTCAGAGATGACTTAAAAATAAAGTTTTTAAATAAAAAGAAAGATCAGGGATTCCTGGATGGCTCATTCGGTTAAGCATCTGCCTTCCGCTCCGGTCAGGATCCCCGGACCCTGGGATGCTGTATTAGGTTCCTGGCTCAGTGGGGCGTTGCTTTCCCCTCTGCCTGCTGCTCCCCTGCTTGTGCTCTCTCTCTCCCTCTCCCTGACAAAGAAAAAATAAATAAATAAATAAATAAATATAAAGAAAGATCAAACAACACCGAAAGCAACCTCAGATAGTCAATTCAGTGATTGGAAACCTGGAAGTATATATGGAACGTCCCAGATGTGCAGATTTGCCTCTTCAACTGTCCATCTTCTGGAGTTAAATACTGATCAAGGATCGCGGATGAAAACTGAGCGGCCAGACTCTCGGCGCACCCAGTGTAAAAGACTCACCGGATTTCCAAGGCACAGGATCAGAGAGAGAATGTAAATATCTCAGTAATTTTCATATTGATTACACATGGAAATCATACTAGTTAGGATCTATTGGGTTGAGGACAAGACAGTCTTTTTAAAATTAATTCCGCCATATTATTTTTACATTTTTGAAAATGTGGCTACTAGAAAAGTATTACATACATGTGTGGCTCTGTCGAAAGCCTGTCGTGCGGATTGGTGGAGCGTGCAAGTCTTGATTTCAGGATTGTGGGTTTGAGCCCCATGCTGGGTGTAGAGATTACTTTTTTTGAAAAATTTATCTATTTATTTGACAGAGAGAGAGATCACAAGCAGGCAGAGAGGCAGGCAGAGGGAGGGGGGGAAGCAGGCTCTCCCCTGAGCAGAGAGCCCGATGCGGGGCTCGATCCCAGGACCCTGAGATCATCACCTGAGCCGAAGGCAGAGGCTTAACCAACTGAGCCACCCAGGCGCTCCCTCCCCAAAAGCATGTGCTGCTCTAGAATGTCTAAGAAAGGAAAACTGGTGAGCATCATAATTTAAAATGCCCCGTACCCCCTGGCCACAGGGATTGGCCCAGATGCCACAGATGTGCCTAGCAGGGCATTTGGGACAAGTTACACGTGTCTGCCATGGTGGGACTGGTTAAACTGGGGTGTCTTGCTACATTAAGATACTGGGCAGCTCGCAGAATGAATAAAGCCCTGCATCAGCACAGATCCTCAGTGGAGACCTGGGTTTCCAGACTGGGTTTCCACAGACCTCTGTTTCTGTTTAGTATCGAAACAGAGATGTGTGCCATGTAAAGTGGACCTGGGGTCCTAAGGAGTTCACAGCAAAAAATATAAAATATCCCAGACTGACCTTTCTCTGTCTGTTACGTATTGAGACGATGTTTTGGGTGTATTGGGTAAAATAAAATATATTATTAGAATTAACTTTTCTGGTATCTTTCTATTTTTTTAAAAGATTTTATTTATTTATTTGAGAGAGAGAGAGAGAATGGGAGAGAGAGAGAGAGAGAGCATGAGAGGAGAGAGGTCAGCGGGAGAAGCAGGCTTCCCGCTGAGCAGGGAGCCTGATTCAGGACTCGATCCCGGGACTCCAGGATCATGACCTGAGCCGAAGGCAGTTGCTTAACCAACTGAGCCACCCAGGTGCCCCCATCTTTCTATTTTTAATACAGTTGCTAGAACAGTGAAAATCACATATGGGGGAAAACAGTGTGGCTGCTTCTCAGAAACACGGACCTCAAGTTAGCGTTGTACGCAGACTCCCTGATATCTGTCAAAAGGAACTGAAAGTAGCGACTCAATTACTTGTGCACCTGTATTCAGAACAGCACGATTCCCAACCACCAAAATTCGCAAGCAGCCCGGACCCTCACTGAGGCACGAATGCATTGACACAATGTTGCCCACCCACACGCTGGAGTATTATTATCATTATTAGAAGGAAGGACATTCTCACACTGGTGACAATAAGATGAACCTGGAGGGCGTTGGCTCAGCGAGAGAAGCCAGACACACGTTCTAGGATTCCACGTCTGAGAAACATCTAGAAAAGGTAAATTTGAAGGGATGGAAAGTAGATTAAAGATCACCAGGGGCCTGGGAGGGTGGAACGGGAACTGGGAGTTTCTGCTCCTGGGAACAGAGCTTCTAGTTGGGGTGACGAAGACGTCTTGGAAATAGTGGGGTTGGTCACACGCCATTGCAAATGCTCTCAATACCGCCGAATGGCACCCTTGACTATGGGTAAAATGGCAAATGGCCCGTCATATGTATTTTGCTACAGGTTCTAAAATGATGCAACATTTTTACTTAATTATTTTATTTTATTTATTTTTGTGGGTCTCAGAAACGTCACCAGTGGCCAGCAGGCTTGTGCCACTGGGCTGAGCTGGGCCAAGCTGCCAGGGCGGAGGGCGGCAACGGGCAGGTGGCCTTGAATGACGGAGAGGAGTGGAACGCAGAATCACGTGTTGGTGCCAACACTTCTGGAAGGAGACCCAACAGATAGACCTTCCAGCAGATACCCCCTGGCAGGAGTGGGAAGGGGCTGAAAGTTGACCATTTGCTACTTTTGCCTCAGGGCTTGGTGGCCGGGCACAAAAGGTTAATACATAGAAATGTAATAAAGTGAATATAGTCTGTGCTTTTCCGTAGGGGCTCTGGGTTTACAGCCGCCCCTCCTAGGGGCCAGGAGATCCTTGCCAGTGACCTTGAAAAGCACAGATTTAGGGGGGCAGGGTGTTCCTATCCAAGTTGAACCCAAGATTTTTTTTTCCCCTAAAAACAGAATGAAAAGTGTTGTTGTGCTGGGATGCTGCAAGGATCGGAATAATAATAATTAAAAAAAAGACAGATACTGGGGCTCCTGGGTGGCTCAGTGGGTTAAGGGTCTGCCTCCAGCTCAGGTCACGATCTCAGGGTCCTGCTCAATGGAATCTGCTTCTCCCTCTTCCTCTGCCCCTTCCCCTGCTTACAAGGGTGCACGCGCTCTCTCTCTTTAAAAAAATAAAGTAAATAAAATAAAATGTGACATTTAAGGGGCACCTGGGTGGCTCAGTGTGTTGGGTGTCTGCCTTCCGCCCAGTTCATGATCTTAGGGTCCTGGGATCAAGCCCCACATTGGGCTCCCTGCTCAGCGGGGAGTCTGCTTTTTCTTCTCCCTTCCCCCACCCCAGGCATGCTCGCTGCTTTTCTCTCTCTCTCTCACTCACTCTCTCTCACAAGTAAATAAGTAAAATCTTTTTAAATATATTTTTTAAAATTTTTATTTATTTGTCAGAGAGAGAGCACCCAGGCAGGCAGAGTGGCAGGCGAAGGCAGAGGGAGAAGCAGGCTCCCCGCCGAGCAGGGAGCCCGACGTGGGAGTGGATCCCAGGACACTGGATCACGACCTGAGCCGAAGGCAGCTGCCTAACCGACTGAGCCACTCAGGCGTCCCCGTAAAATCTGAAAGAAAGAAAGAAAGTAAGAAAGAAAGACACTAGGGGTGCCTGGGTGGTTCAGTGGGTTGAAGCCTCTGTCCTTGGCTCAGGTCATGATCTCAGGGTCCTGGGATCCAGCCCCGTGTGGGGCTTTCTGCTCAGCGGGGAGCCTGCTTCTCTGCCTGCCTCTCTGCCTACTTGTGATCTCTGTCTGTCAAATAAATAAATAAAATCTTTAAAAAAAAAAAAAGAAAGAAAGAAAGACACGAAACCCTAACCCAACACAAAATCTCCCTGTATTGCAAGTCCTTTTCCCATCAGATGGGTTGGAGAGAGTCCAAGGTCAAGAACTCTGAAGGGCTCTGGGCTGCTGATGGAGGCCAGGGCCGTGGGGGCTCGCACCCCACTCTACCTGGGCCCCACTGGACCCAGAAAGGCTCCAGGACGGCAGTCATGAGGCCTTGTCTAGGGGGCATCCACTGCATCCTGGGAGTGGGTAAATTTGCCTCAGGAGGCCTTACCTGGGGGAGGGTGGCATGTGGGGGAGCCAGCAGTTGGCCAGCAGGTTTAGGATGGAGGCACAGGCTTCTCAGGGTATGGATTAGACCACACCAGGGAGGAGAAGGAAATGGCCTGATCGAGGGCGCATGGCTCAGTCCAACCCCCACACCTGCCATCAGGTGACCCAGGTGTCCGCTCCCAGCAGCCAGACCATCACCAAAAAGCCACCTGTGGGAGCCCCTGCCCCGTCTCTGCTGTGATATAATGATTTATAAGGAGTACTCGCGTATTTCATCATTCAAATCCTCCAAATCTATTTCTCGGATGTGTTCAGTCTTCATCCATCGTTCCCAGAAAGGTTTCAGAGCCCTAATCATGAAACGGGTGCCTTGTCCACCAAGGTTACTTTTGGACCCACCCAAGGCTGGGGGTAGGTTGCCGGGAAGTTGAACCCGCCCATGACCGGTGTGTAAGTCAATCACGCCTATGCGGGAACCCCAGACGGACCAGGTGCTCAGAGTTCCGGGCTGGTGAGCAGGTGGCCAGAGTTGTTGGCTGGAAAGGCGAGGAGGCCCATCCTTTGCCCTGCGCCTCTCTCCATCTGGCTGTTGATTCGCATCCTTCATTATGTCCTTTAAAAATCTGGTAAAGGTAAGTGTTTGCCTGAGTTCTGTGACCCACCCCAGCCAATTCGTGAAACCCAAGGAGCAGGACCTTGGAACCTCCCCTCTCTAGCTGGGCGTCAGGTGACGGGGACCCCCTGGTGGCTCAGTTGGCGAAGCGTCTGCCTTCGGCTCAGGTCATGATCTCAGGGTCCTGGAATCGAGCCCCGCATCGGGCTCTCTGCTCAGCAGGGAGTCTGCTTCCCCTTCTGCCTGCCCCTCCTCCTGCTCGTGTGCGCTCACCCTCTCTCTCAAATAAATACGTAAAACCTTTAAAAAGAAAAAAACGCAGGCGATGGCCTGGGCTTGTGGCCGGCTGCTGAAGTGGGCGTGGGGGCCAGGCTTGTGCGCGAGAACCCCTAGCCTGGCGGGACCGATGCTGTCTTTGTGGAGATGTGTTGGCATTGACCTGAATTCTCTTAGAACTGCTTGGTGTTGTGGGTGTGGGAACCCCAACCCCATCACGGGCAGTACCAGTGCTCTGAGGCTTGTGTGGTTTTGGACATACAGCCGGCCCATCCATAAAGGGAAAAGGATGACCAAAACCACTGGTTCTCAAAGTGGGTTCTGTCGGGTGGGCAGGGGTTCCTTGGATGGTGGAAAGGGGCAGGTGGGCAGAAATTCCAGCTCCCACCGTCACTTCCACTAGATCCCACTCCCGTGTTGAGTGGGTCAACAAACATTTCTTGACTACTGGCTACGTGCTAGGTCCCCGGGATCCTGCAGGAAGCAAGTGGCAAACCAAACCAAACCAAACCAAACACACACACAAGGAACTCAGAGTAAATGTAAAATTATAACTGGTACCAAGTGAGGTGGATGGGACCCGGTCTGGCCTTCCTGGGTGTGTGAGCTGTGAGCTAAAGCCCCATAGGAGTTCTCTTCGTAAAAAGGAGGGAAGAGCTTTCTGGGCAGAAGAATCACCTGTGCAAAGGCCTTGAGACAGGCTGCAAGGAACGGAGGGATGGAGGAATTCAGTAAGACTGGGTCTTCCTGAGCAGGAGATGAGCTCAGAGCTGGCATGGAGGCCAGGCCACATGGAGCCGTGTCTGCCGACGGTCAGCAATGGGGTTCTCAATGCTCGGGGGACTGGGGGAGGGATAGGGAGCCATGTGAGGCTTCCAACAGAGCCATCACCACATCCGCTCCTGTCTTGAGACTCTCTCAGGCCGCCATGTGGAGGACAGGCTCCTGGAGACAGAGCAGAGACAGGGAGACCAGGAAATAAGAGGCTGCTCCAGGCTGGCCAAAGTCTGAAGTCGGCTCCTGGAGTCACCCTGTCCCCAGCCGGGATACCATTTCTGTGAGATGCTCTTCTCGGCCGGTGGAGGTTCTGGGAGGCGGGGGGTCTCATGGGGCCAGACATTGACCCAGGAGGCTGACCCAAATCTACTCATGGCTCACTCTCCCGCAGGGGGAATTATCTGGTGACTCATTAAATTATAAGTCACAGGGCTGTCGGTGCTAATGTCGCTGTGTACCCGCCCACAGCTGGGGCGAGATGCCAGCCTTCCCACGGCGACCCTGCTGGTAATGGTGATGGAGGTCCCCAGGGGAACTCCGTGCCGCAGGTCACCTGGAGTCTCCAGTGCACTAAGGAGCCACCAGACACACAAGCTGCTCTTCCAGAAACACTGCTCGCCCCTTGTCCCCTTGTTACGCCCTGGCTCAGGCCAGGTCTGTCCTCATGGGAGCTTTGGCCACACTGTGCCACTTTTTCTGCTCAACTGACCGCCCCATGGGGACAGAAAAGCCGAAGAACCAGAGGGGCTTGAAGAGAGTGTAAGAAGTGAGGTTGTAGCTCAAGGACTGAAAACCGGGGTGCCCGGCCGGCTCAGTCACTAGAGTGTGAGACTCTTGATCTTGGGGTTGTGAGTTTGAGTCCCACCTTGGGTGCAGAGAGGACTTAAAAATAAAATCTTAAAAAACCCAAACCCAGAGCAGGCGTTTAGTGGAGGGCCTGGGTTCTGTCTCTTCCACTCGTGTGATCAGAGTTTGGCTGGCTATGTCGGCAAGCACGTTGGGTTGGGGCCCTGGTCCTGCCTTTCACCCCCTGAGGGACCTGGGACCAGGTGGCTGTGCTCAGGGCCCCACGTCCCTCCTCTGCGGCACGACCATCTCTGGCTCTGCTCAGGGCTCCTCCAGAGGGAGTGAGTGCCCCGTCTAGGGGAGGATCCAAGCAGGCTGGTTCTGTGGTGGAGGTCAGGGCTCCCCAGCACTTTTCAGGTGCCCCAGAGGAGCGAGGAGGTGCTTATCCCTCCTGGGGCCAGGCCAGGAAGGTTCCAAGAGGCTGGGCTGGGACAGCAGCCAGATGGAGACCCCCCGTGTTGCCCCTGTCCCACCTGCTCCTGGGCCCTCTGGGTCAGATCCACTTGTCACCGTGGCCAGAGAGGGGATGGAGGTGGTGCTGTCCCCCGAGGGTCCCCACGCACAACTGTACCTCGAGCCACACCGGTGCTCTAGCCATCTGTCACTGAGTCACAGGAGGGTGTGGACTGGAGCAGGGGCAGCGAGGCTGGGGGGCTGATGGGTATGTGGCATGCACCGGCTCCCCGAAGCTGACTGTCTGAGCGCCCCACAGGGCACCAGGAGGCTGGAGGTGCTCCTGCGCTCAGCGACTGCCGCCAGGCTGAGCCCCTAACTCCAGGCTTCCCCAATCGCAGAGAAGGGGGAGGTGGTGACCAGGGTCCATGGGAGGCCTGCAGGCACCCAGTCGCTCTGCTTCTGCCCACTCGCTCCCTCCCTCCGAGTTCTGCCCCTTGGCAGCCCCGGCGCCTACCCCGACTCCTTCCTCAAGCCCTTCCCACCAGCTCCCTCCACCTGGCACACCCTTCCCTGCCCTTACTCTCTTCCTTCTCAATGTGCCACCTGCCCCTGGGGCCTCTGGCCATGGTCCCTCCCTTCATTTCCTTTTACGGCCTCAAACCACCTGTTCTGCTTAAAATTTTATTTCAGACTCTTGCTATTTTTTTTTTTTTAAAGATTTTATTTATTTATTTGACAGACAGAGATCACAAGTAGGCAGAGAGGCAGGCAGAGAGAGAGAGGAGGAAGCAGGCTCCCTGCCGAGCAGAGAGCCCGATGTGGGGCTCGATCCCAGGACTCTGGGATCATGACCTGAGCCGAAGGCAGAGGCTTTAACCCACTGAGCCACCCAGGCGCCCCTCAGACTCTTGCTATTTTTATGGTCTGCTCCAAACAGCTGGGAAGTGGGATGGGGTGGGGGGTGTTGGGATTTGAACCCACTGACCTTAGGATGTGCAGCTGGGCCAAAAGTCAACCCCTGGGGTCCAGGTTTTGCGGGTCACAGTACCCCTCCTGCCAAAAGCCAGAGGGAGCTGGTGCTTATCCTGGATTTTATGTGTGACCTGAGAGATTGCCAGACCCTCTCTGGGCCAGGCTTGTGTAGCCAATGCCAGGTAGGCCTCCCTGGAAGGAAGCTGGTCCCAGAGCCCAGACTGGGGGGAACCCCCTCCTTCATGGCACCCGTGTGTGGGATGAGCGGGGCCGTCTGTCCTCCCCAGCCAGGGTCTCTGCCTACATCGGACCCCCCAGTGCCTTGCTCCTGGGGCTGGGTGCTTGATGGAGCTGCCAGCCTGCTGGAAATTTCTTTCCCCCTGGGGCCTCAGGGCTGTGAGCCAAGGGTGTCTGGCGGCTCAGGAGGCAGGCAGGGGCCCCCTTGGCCTGGGATGGGTGAGAAATGAACCACATGTGTGATTTGAGGCACAGGAAAAGGTGACGGGGGTGCAGGCATGGTGCCTGGGCATGATGGGGTCACTCTAGCATCCCCTGATGTTGGCCCAGGTGGCTGGGGCCAAGGAAGGTTCCCTTCTGAGCCTTAGAGAAACTTCCAGAACAAGGGAGATACTCAGGTCTCACACATCAGTTCAATCGGAGGCGGTGACCCTACAGACAAAGGGTCCCTAGGCTCCACTCCATGCCTCCCACCCCAAGGACTGGCCTGCTCCAGCCTGCAAGGCAGCCCTGGCCTGGCCTCCGGGGACCCCTGGCTTGCAGCCAACCAGTGAGGAGAGCAGCCCCAGGTGCGTAATGTGGGTGGCGGGTGAGCGATGGGCCAGTGAGGCTGGCTCAGCTCTGGGGTTATTGGCGGGCTTGGCAGAGGCCCTCTAGGCCCCCCAAAGCCTCACCCACCGGTGCCCCATCCATCCTCCCACCCGGCCCCAGTCAAAGGCACTGCAGGGATTACCGAGTGTCCACTGTGCAGACAGGGAAACTGAGGCTCACAGAGTGTTTGGAATTCATCCCCCTACACCACCAAAAATACCCCTGAGCCTCCCTTGGCTCTTGCTCTCTCCAGAGAGCAGCAATTTCTCCCAACCCCAGAATGTTCTAGAATGTTCCAGAAGGCCTCATTTAAAGTCAGAATCCACCCTGCAACCCCCGATGGGTAGAGCTGGGCTGGAACCATCGGTCTGACCTCAGAGCTCTTGACCACAAGAGCTTCAGAGAATAGACTTTGACCTCTGGCAGCTGTGTGATCTTTGGTGAGTTATGTCACCTCTCTGGGTCCCAGTCATCTGCTCTGCAGAAGGAAGCCAATGCTGGCACCCTCTTCAGGTGAACTGCTGCGTCTCCCCCATCCTCCTGCAACGCTGGAGAGTCTCTGTGGGGGCAGAATTGTGGGCAGGGGGTTGGAAACCCTCAGGCCTGGGCCCCTGGCCCTTTCTGGGCCTCAGTTTCCCCTCCTGGGTTGTCTTTAAGAACTGGCCTCTTCCTGCCCATCGTCATGGTGCTGGGGGCTACTGTGTGGAGAGGGAGGGAGAAGGGCCACGTGACAGAAAGCTGGCACACCTGAGCTGCCCGCCCTGCGCCTTTCTTCACCATGGCCCCCTGGCACGTTGGGGTCTGCCCGCTCCCGGCACCTTGGCCCGGCCGCTTCACGTGGCTTAAATTTCAGCCCGTGGTAGGTGTGCAGGCGGGGGCCGGACACGCTTCATTTTCCAATTTCTGGAAATAAAAGCTGTGGGGCCCTCTATTGTCGAGTGGAAAAAAGCCGTTGCAAAACTCGGTGTGAAGAAACACCAGTGTCTCGGTGCATCGCCGCTGCCCAGCGCGGGAGACAGAAAATTCCAGGGAAGACTGGGGGCTGGGGAACAAAGGGCCCTTTTTCCTCTCACCCTGGAAGGGTGCTGTGGCACTCGCTGGCGTGTGGTGGTTTTAGAATCGGAAAAGCCAGTGAAGGTGTTTTGCAAGACAGAAAGCGGTTCGGAGATCTGTTGGGACAAGGAAACAGAAAAGCATAGAATTCGTTGGTTTGTTTTTGGAGGACGTTTTCCAGAGATCTAAGACACCTGTCCCTCCACTGGCAAAAATCTGGGCCAGGAATGCCAGCGACCTGGGCACCGGGCCTGGCCCTGCAGGGAGCAGATGGAGCTGCCACGTGCGGAAGATGTGCCCAGAATTTGCCCCCATCCCTGTCCCCACTGGCGTGCTCCAGCAAGCAGCCATTTCCCCTACCCAGGCTCTCTGAATGCGCCTGCCCAGGAAATCCTGATTTACTGCTGGAATCCACCTGCAGCCACTCAGGTTCCCGGCCCAGCTGCAGCCCCTGGCCCTGTCCCTGCCCTCAACCTGGAGGGTGCCTGTGCTGGGAGTTGGCCTGGGAACAAAGGTAGAGCCAGATGGTGGAATTTCGGGCTACATCTCTGCTCAAGACCTTCCCGTGGCTGTCATCAATCTCAGGGGCAAAGGCCCCGGGGTCCTGCTGCCTCTCCTCCCGCCTCCTCACAGTTCATACCCCAGGACCTTTGCATGGGCTGTTGCCGCAGCTTGGAACTTTCTCCCTGATAGTCACATGGCTTCCTCCCATATCGCTCTCTTGACTCACTGTCTTTCCAATTGCCCGCGCCAGTGCTCCCCAACTCCTCTCCTGCTTTACTTCTCTCTGCAAAAATTACTACCTTTTAACTAGACCATGTGTTCGAATTATTGGCATCATTCGCTCTCGCTTTTCTCCCACCAGAAAGTCAGCCCCGCGAGGGATCTCGGTCTGCTTTGTTTCCTTCAGAGTCCCGGGACCTGAACAGTGCCAGACACACAAGAGGGCCTCAGTAAACACACCCTGAATGAATGAATGAAATGAATGAGTGAATGAGTGAATGAATGAATGGAAAGTTCTAAGCACAGCTGGAAAATTCTCCTGTTTTCCGGCTTGTCATTGCCTTCGCCCTAGACTGGGAGCCCTGTGGGACAGCGCCTGGGTCCCCCCGTAGGACCTGGCACCCAGTCGCTGCTCCATGAGCAGGTAGCTGGGTAGACTACAGCATGTGAGCTAACCCAAACAGAAGTTTGGAATCTCACCCGGGAAATGATTAATGAAGACTTTGTGGGGGGGACTTTGGGGCAGGAGTGACCCTCGCCCACCCTCTTCCTTGCCCCCCCGACCCTGACTGCCCTGCCCATGGCTGTCTCCAAGTGGCCTCCAGGTGAGATGTTCCTGACCCTGGGTGACACAGGGCAGGCCACATGGGGATGGAGCCTGATGGCAGGTGCAGACAGGCCTGGAATGCCTTGCCAACAGGGATGAATAAACAGGCTCCTTGGATGTCAGAGGTTGGGGTGGGGGATGCTTTGAACCTCACGCTTGGCTGAGGATGTCTGGACAAGGCAGGAGGCCAGGGGGTGTCATCAGAGCTAAAATTAGCCTCTGATTCCCGCTCAGTCCCTCCCTTTGGGGCCGGGAGAGAGGCCAGGATAGGCCATCACTTAAGTGAGGACTAACTTTGTGCCAGGACAAGCTCCTTGAATGTATGAATGCGCTTAATCCTCTCAACGGCCCCGAGAGTTGGGCACTATTATTATTATTAGCAGTAGTAGTATCCCCATATTACAGGTGAGGAGACGGAGGCGCGGCGAGAACCCTTGGTTCAAAGTCATACACTTGCAAGGGGAGGAACTGGGATTCAAACCTGGGGGGCCGGGACTGTGCCCTCACCATCGGGGCTGTGTGAAGGTCAAGGAGATAACAGACCTCCTGCAGTGGGTACTTGGGGGAGGCGTCATGGGGCCCCTCCTTTCCTCTCCCCCAGGGACCTCTCGAGAGTCCCAATTTCAGCATCCAAATTAAAATACGATCATTGCAGTTGGCAGAGAGATGTGGCCTCAACCTCTCCTGTCCTACCCGGGCCCCTATCCTGGGCCCCTCCCCCACCGGGAGCCCCAAGTCCAGCATCTAAGTTGGGGACACACCTGATGGGAGTCCCCCAGCATTTCCAGGGTGGCAGGGTACCCCTGACTGGCCAATGTTGGTCAGCATCCGGGTACTCACCCACAACGCAGGAAGGACAACGGAGGCCCACTACCCATTCAGGTGGGGCTAGAAAAGGCTGCCAGATAGCATCCTCTGAATCTGAACTTCAGATCAACAGTGGGTCAGGTTCTAGCATAAATCAGTCCCACAGGCTGGCGGGGACATATGCTAACATACACTAAAATGTGGTTCGTTGTTTATCTGAAGTTCAAACTTAACCCGCCATCTGTGTTTTTGTTTGCTTAGTCTGACAAGCCTCACTGGTGGGGGAGGGGGCGCCTGGGGAGGGGAAGGGCACGCAGGTGACGGAGAGGTTGAGTAAGCCACAGAAGGTGACTCCTGATGAGTTTCCCAGGGGCTGGAGTGGAGGGCGTGAGGGAGCAAGATGGGGAGGGGGCCTAGGGGGTCTCTCTGTCCCAACTCCACCTCTCCAGGTCTTGCCTGCTCTAGCTCGTTATCCCTTTTTAATGGTGGTCACTGGGGCAGAGTGTGGGCAGGGCAGGTCTGGGACGGAGGCCCCCACAGCAGGTGGCCTCACTAATGGAGGCTAGAGAGCGAGTGGGGGTGAGGGAGGGGGTCCTGGCTCACCAGGGGGCCAGCCTGGAGTGGGAGGCAGACCCCCACCCACACCCTGCCATTTCCTTTCACGTGGAGACGGGAGATGGGGGCTGTGCATTTCTGGATGCCTTTACCTATTCCCCCTGCAGCTCCACCCCACACCAGGCAAGCTCCTCCTGGGTCGGGGGGTACAGGGCTGCTCTGGCACTCCTACACCCCCCCCCCAAGCCCTCTGGCTCTCCACATGCCAGCTTCAGCTGAGCCTGTTACCCATGGGAGTTTACTGAATCTTCCTTGGACACCCGGGCCCGGTAATCCCTCCGGGTCCCTCTCTGCCGGTTCAACCCCATTACGGTCCTGGTCAGCATCAGGCCTGGTCAGCCTGAGTTGTAACTGCCTGCTCGTGTCCGCCTCCCCCACTGGACTGGGAGCCTCAGGA
Organism: Enhydra lutris kenyoni; assembly: GCF_002288905.1. Lineage (NCBI taxonomy): Eukaryota > Metazoa > Chordata > Mammalia > Carnivora > Mustelidae > Enhydra > Enhydra lutris. The sequence continues at coordinate 2,234,161 of NW_019154170.1, read as the reverse complement.
GGTCCAGATCCCCTGGACTGGATCTACCTTGGTCATTGCTGTGTCCCCAGTGCCCAGGGCCACGGGACACTGCAGGCGGAAGTGCTCTGGAGTCAGTCACAAGGCCCTGGCTCTACCCTCATTTACTGTGTGATGCCGCACAAGTAGCCGTCCCTCTCTGAGCCTTGGTTCCTCCATCTCTAAAATGGGGTACTAGTGCCACCTCCTTCCTAGGCTGAATTGCAAAGAAATCATTTTGTATTAAAGATACTGGAGGGGCGCCTGGGTGGCTCAGCCGGTTAAGCGTCTGCCTTCTGCTCAGGTCATGATCCCAGGGTCCTGGGATTGAGTCGGGGGTGGGAGGGGGGTCCCTGGTCAGCGGGGAGTTTGCTTCTCCCTCTGCCCCTCCCCCCAACCCCCGCTCGTGTTCTCTCTCTGTCTCTCAAATAAATACATAAAACCTTAAAAAAAAAAAAAAAAAGATATTGGACCCATGCTAGGCTCCCAGGTGGAGGCTCAAGAAAATGGTTGAACATTTAGACAAATGAGAGCCTCTGCGAGACGCCACTATAGACGGCTACGGGAACAGCCGAAATCCAGAGCTCGGACAACACAGACAGACACCAGCGAGGACGTGGAGCAACAGGGCTCTTGTCCCCTGCAGTGGGGGTGCGACATGGGCCAGCCGCTCCGGAAGGCATTTCCGGAGGTTTCTTATAAAAGTAAACACGCTCTTCCCATACAATCCAGCAACTGCTCCCCCTTGGTATTTACCCGAAGGAGTTGAAAACTCATGTCCACGCAAAACCTGCGCACGCATGTTTATCGCAGCTTTTTCCCTAACTGTCAAAACTTGGAAGCATCCCAGACATCCTTCAGCGGGTGACGGATAAACTGCGGGACAGCCAGAATAATGGAATGTTATTCAGCGCTAAAAAGAAATGAGCCGTCAAGCCAGAGAAAGACACGGAGGACCCTTAAATGCGTATGGTCCAGTGAAAGAAGCCAGTCTGAAAAGGCTCTACACGCTGTAGGACTGCAGCTGTGACATTCTGGAAAACCTAAACTGAAGACAGTCTAAGGATCCCCGGCTCCCAGGGTGGAGGTGGGTGGGGAGGGATGAATGGGCAGAGCCTAGAGTTTTAGGGCAGTGAGACTACAAAGGTGGGTATTGGCCATGCGATGTCTCTCCAAACCCAGCATGGGAGAGCCCTGGTGTCAGCTGTGGATGCTGGTTTGTAACAATGTATTAGTTTGTAACAATGTATCAGTTGGAGGGGCCAGCTGTAACAAACTTAGCCGCACTGATGCCAGACTTCTGGAAGCATGATGTGTCTTTACCCACATGCAAAATGGCATTTAGAACAGGCCCTTCTTCACCTCTGGGCTCTTGCTAGTAGCAAAAACCCGGGAACAGAGAAAGGTGCTTCAGTGGGGACGACACGGCAGCCACAGGATGGAATATTATGCGGCCATTAAAAAGCAAGACACGGGTGTTTGCTGGGCTGGAAGAAATCCAAGATGTGTTGTTGTCGGGAAACTAGACTCAGGTCATGAAACAGCAGGGACAGTGTGTTAGACTTTCTGTAGGAGGAAAAGAAAATACACAGACGTGTTGGCTTCGGCATGGAACATTGCTGGAAGGAGAAACAAGAAACCACGCTGGGTGGGGGGTGGCTGGGGAGAGAGGTATTTCTTTTCTGAACACCCTTTGGCATACTGTACATTCTGTGGTCTGAGTCGGTTTTACCGATTGAAAAAAAGAAACTGTAAAATAGATTTCAACCAAGGCTGCTGTAGGGGGAAAAAAAGGGCAAAGCAAAAAGCATGTAGGTGGGTTTTTCAGAAAGGAGGGAGAATTTCAGGCCAGGCCATGGGTCTGACTGCAGCCCCTCCAAGTGGGCTGAGAGCCCTCCTGCCTGTCCCGTCCCCGGAGCCTTGCCCTGGCTCACACCTTTCCTGCTTTGGGTCAGGCACTGCTTGGAGCCCAGAGGGGCTCCTGGAGGTGAGCCGGGGGCTGGGCTGGGCCGGGGCCGACCACCCAGCCTTCTGTGAAGCTCCCAGGCGGCTTGGTTGGCTCTGAGGAAGGATACGGGGCTGGGGGCCAATCCGGGCCTCTCTCTGCTTCCAATCCAAGGAGGACCAGAGGAAAAGGCTGAGGGGTGACTGCAGGGGAACGACCAGAGGTTCTGGCGGTGGTGACTATTCTGTGCCTCAGTTTCACCACCGGCAAAGTCACTCTCTGGCTGTGGATGCCCGAGCTGACTTGTGGCCATGCAACTGGGGGCTCCGCTGGGTTCTGAGCCCTGGATGTCAAGCCAGACAGGAGCTTGGGTGGGGGGCAAAGCTCTGCCCCCCCCCACTTCCAGACCCCTGAAGTGAGGACTAATCTGACTTCAGGCTTTGAGGTGGTGATGCTGGGCTGAGGCTCCCCATCAGAACCCAGTCAGAAGACACCCCCCTCCACCTGCCCCTCTGTGAGAAGGACCCTGTGGGCACAGCTGTCTGGTGCCCCAAGGCATGTGGGGCTCAGACCCCCTTCCAGAGCAGCCCTTTTGGGGTGTTCACGTGGGCTGGTGCTGCTCTAGGGGTCTTTGCCGGGACAAGGGAGAGGTCTTCACTCAGAAGTGAAACCCGGAAGCATTGCAGGGAAAGCAGGATGGGTTTCATGGTCTCCCAGCAGTCAGCACCCCACCCCCAACAGCAAACCCCGCCCTGACTTGTGTGTCCCCCTGGGAACACATGCCCTGACTTTGGCCCCTCCCCTCACTTCACAGGGATCCTACTGTGCCCCCAACCCGGCCACATGGCCTCCTAGCAGGGGGGGTGGGGTGGGGGTGTACCAGGCTCCATCCAGCACAGGGCCAAGGACGGATGTCATTGGTTTTGTTGGCTGATGTGACCCCAGGCCCGAGACAATGCCCGGCACACTAGGCTCTCAGTAAATATTGTAAGTGGGCTCCAAGTCTGGACTTGAGCTTTGGTTTATGGACGGTTTCTTTCCCCGAGGCCCCCCAGCCCAGCCATCATCTAGTGGGGGTGTCATGAATGCTGGTACCGGGGAAGCAGGGCTGGGCCACAGATTTATGGAGCCCGGCTGTGGTCCTTGGCTGCTTGTCGACCCAAGGGTGTAATAGCTGGGACATGTCCCAGCCCTCAAGAAGATACATGGTCTGTGAGACGGTGCATGTGATGATGACCTGGGATCGAGAAGCTGCTAAATGCTGTGGCAAACCTAGAGGTGGGTAAAGGGTGCGTAGGGAGCTGCTGGCTGGGTGGGATGTCATCTCTGTGAGTAAGGGAAGAGTGTTCCAGGCAGAGAACACAGCCAGTGCAAAGGCCCTGGGGGCAGCACTGGACTGGTGTGTTGAAGGAACAGCAAGCAGAGGGAGTGAGGAGTAGAGGGGGGATGGGTGAGGAGGGAAGAGAAAGATAGGTCATGCAGGGCCTGTGGCCTCCGGAAGGACTTGGACTTTTACTCTGAGGGAGATGGAAGCCCTGGAGGGCTGTGGGTGTAGGGCAGGAGCCACCCCAGGTGCTCACGGGCGCCCTCTGGTGGCTGCATCAGGGAAGACAGATTGCAGGGTGGGAGTGAGCGTTGCTTGGAGGAGACTGTGCTGTGGCAGGAGGTGGATGATGGGCACTGGCCCTGCTTGGGGGCCATGGAGGGAGGGAGAAGTGGGCAGAGCCAGGACAGGGTCTAAAGTCAGGCAGACTCACAGATGGGTTAGAGGACAAAAGGATGAGCCCCAGGCCCCACGCGCCCTTCTCCATAGACTGGTGTGTCCTGCCCCAGCCCACGTGCAAGGTAATTTTTCTTTAATTTTATTTTCTAAGTAGGCTCCATGCCCAGTGTGGAGACCAACGCGGGGCCTGAACTCATAAGACCTGAGCCAAGACCAAGAGGCGGGTGCTTAACCGACTGAGCCCCCCAGGCACCCCTCCCACGTAACTTCTTAAAGGAACCTGTGGGGGTGTCACTTTTGAGATCACTTGCCTCTCCCACTGGATTGGTTATATTCCATTGGGAAGTCTTTCAGAGATAGGCTGTTGCCCATGACAGCTAATATCCTCCAAAGAACGAATGCTGCGCGCCTGCCTCGAGCCAGGCCCTACGAAGCCGTCTGGCTGGGCCTCAGTGTCCTTGTCTGTGAAACAGGACCAGGGGGAGCAGCACCCTCCTAGGGCTGCGGCAAGGATTAGATGAGCTAACAGTAACAACGGAGCCTTCTGCCAGTGGGGACGGGCTCCCCGGCTCTTCTCCTTGGTGGGGCTCTTCTCCTCGGAGAGCCCGAGACCTGCAGCAGAGCCTGGAGGGCTGCTCAGTCCTTGTAGACTTGTCTCCACTGGGCAGCGTGTCTCCAGGGATGGGGGCTTTGGGGAGAGTGAACAGCAAGCCCTTTCTCGCTCCCAGGCTCTGCTCTGTCCCCCACAGCAGGCCTTTGATCTGTCTTCTGCCCAGGACCTCTTTCCCCCTCATGCACATCTAGCAAGACCTCAACTTCAGATCTTCAGACTCTCCCTTCCCTACTTCATCCTCCTCCAGGAAGCCCTCCTGCTCTCCCCAGTCCCCTGCCCTGGAAGGCCCTTTCTGAGTTCTTCCCTTTGTTCCAGACCAGACTGCTTGGGGCTGGAAATGGCTTCATCAAGCTCAGGATGGGGGCAGGGGGACCACTGTACTCTGGAAAGGTCCTTTATTACCCCAAGCAGGGCTACTGGGGCAGGACGTGGGGTCCCAAACAATGTGTGCGTCGGGGAACTGGATTACTATAAACCAGAGCCCCCCCCGCCCCGGGTCTGTGTGTGGGGCAGGATGATGTCAGTTCCTCATAGCCTCATAAATGTTTATGGGCAAGGGGGTCTGGGCTCAGGGATCCCTGGAGCCCAGCAGGCAGCCACTCCTTCCTGCCCCATTCTGGGGGGCCTGGCAGGCCTGCTCCAACACTGGTGGCCAGCCCAGAGAGGGCTGAGTAGGTGTCGAGCACAGCCCTGGTCCGAGCCAACTAAAAGGGAAACTGAGGCTAGGAGGCAGGAAGGGGCTGGCTGGCTGTGAATTTTTGCTTTTCCTCTGGGGCTTGGGCTTCACAAAGAGCCGGAGGCTGAGGATGGTGGTGGCCGTCAGTTAAGCGCCTGACTCTTGGTTTCAACTTGTGATCTCAGGGTCGTGAGATCGAGCCCCGTGTCGGGCTCTGTGGTTAGCGTGGTCTGCTTGAGATTCTTTTTCTCTGCCTCCCCCATTCATGCTCATTCTCTTTCTAAAATAAAGGAGCCTGGGGGCTGAGGAAGGGTGTATGGGGAGGGGAGGCCTGGGCGGATCCGGCTGAGAAGTGACCGACTGCTGGGCCTTGACCGGGTCCCCCTCTTCTGGCCCTTGGTGACCACAGGCCCTACCCTCGGCACCAGGTCTGTGGAAACGACTCACTTAAGCCCCCATTCAGCCTGCTGTGGCGGGCAGGAGGAATGAGGAGTGGGAGGGAGTGGATGCTGGCCCGGAGAGGGGCAGGGATACAGCCCAACTCCTCCACCACCCAGGGCTGGGGCCACGCATCGCTGGGCTCTGCCCCTGCCAGCTGCTGCAGGGACACGCCTGCCTGGTGTGGGAGCCTAAGGACCCGACCCCGCTCAGAATGCACGGGAGGGGTGCTTTCCTCTTCCTTGAACATTGCTGAGGGAGGGACCCTGTTGTCCACACCTGCCACCGAGAGTAAAGGCAGTACAGAACCACGAGCTGGGACTCCGGTGCAGGTCTGGGACCCCAGAGTGCTCTCGGGGCTTGCCATGTGTACCTCCCCTCCCAGCCTTTCTCAGGCTGGTGCCCACCCTGGCGGGAGACCCGGAGTGGCCATGGAGCAGTGAGTGGTGCTGGCCGCAGCCAGCAGGGCCCGGGGTCCGCATGTACCGGATCCAAGCTGCCCGACATCCAGCTGAGTGATGACCCGGGGCGGGGAACAGAGGAAAAAGGGGGTAGGATGGGGTGAGAAAGGGGCATCAGGGCCCGGCTCCTGCCGCCTCCAGTGCCCAGACCCTGCCAGGACCCCATCCCTGTGCACGCACAACCCCGCTCCACAGGGTAAAGCCCGGAGAGCCCTAATTTATGGCCCGCCGCGACACGCAGCAGCAAGCCTTCCTTCCCAGCTGCCAGAGCGCCCGGCCAGAGCCAGTTCTGCAGAACGCCGGGGGCAGGGCCGCGCCAGCATTCCGAGGCTGCCTAAATCACTGGGCCTGACAGGAGGCGGCTGGCGTGGATCAGGATGCTTCTCTGGTCCCCGCCACGGGCCCCTGCTCTGCAGGCTCCTGGTGGCCTGTCAGCCACCTGTCTGTCGCATAGGGACAAGGCTCCTGGGCCCGCCTGTCTGGGGTGCTCTGCTCCAGTGCCCAAGAATTTGGAGTCAGGCCCTGCGTGGGCCCTGGGTGTGTCTTCCACACGCTGTTGGCTTTGGGGGGGTGCCCAGAGACGGGATGGCCTGGGACCTGCAGGGGGGCTGCAGGGAGGGCTTTGGGGGCGGGGGGTGGCTGCACAGCTCCTGTCTTCAGGGCCCAGCCGGCGCCGTTGGCCCTGCCGGAATAAACCTGGAGGCCTTCTGTCCCGGTCCCCTGCCGGGCTGCTGCCGGCAAGTCACTGTCAGCTAGCCCACGGGGACGGGGCTTCACCCCAGAGAGCCGGAGGAGGGGAGGGAGACGCACACGAACAAGTATACACAGAATTTATTTCTCTTTGCTCCGGAACCTGCCCGCAGACCCAGCAGGCGGCGGGACTACACCTTGGGCGCTGCGACGAGCTTCCAGCCCTCCAGCTGGCCCATCTTGAACAGCGCGGCCGTCATGCCCATGTACATGCAGGCGGCGGCTCCGACCCCGTAGCTGTGGGCTGTCAGTCGGGAGGGCGGCGTCAGGCATGCGTGGGGCTCCCCCACAGCCACCCGGGAGCCCCAGGGCATGCCCTTCCCTCGAGATGTAGGGGACGGGGCTGTGGGCTCCTCGAGGACTAAGTCCGGTGACCCTCGGCTGAAGATGTGTGTGGAAACCCGGCAACCGAGGCAGGAGGGAAGTGGGAACCTAGGCTGTCGGTCTGGGTGTGGGGAAGGGGGCACCTGCGCTCGGTCGAGTCTGAGCTGGGGCCCTGGCTGCCGGTGCCGGGCCTGTATTTGCTCTGCGGATCGTGAAAGCCAGAGCACAGGGGGCCCCTGCTTGCCCGAGGGCTGTCGCTGGGCAGGGAGGCCAGCCTGCTGAGGGCAGGGCTCACCTCCTTGGCAGGTTGGGGGTGTGTGTCAAACCTAGAATGTGCAGACCTCCCTCCACCGTGCCCTCCTGCCTGACTGGAACCTTCCACCAAGCACTGGCCGGCTGGTGGGCCACAGCAGTTGCTAGGCCTGAGGCTGTGCGATGTGGAGAGAGCGGTGTCTGCTCTGGGTTCCCAGTGGCTCCGGTGTGCAAGGCTGGTGTTGGGTTCCCGGCCTGCCTCCCAATAGGGAGGAATGCTCTGCTGGTTCCCATGTGACCTCAGACCACCCAAGCCCCCTGAGCTAGTCCGCGCCTTTCTAGGTGGGCACGGGGAGTGTAGCTCCCCCACGGGGCTGTGTTTGGTCAGAAAGGGTTCTGGGTGCTGCGAGAGGGACAGCAACACAAGGACCATGCACGGTCTCCATGCTCGTGGGGCAGGGGCAGAGCCAGGCAGTGGCCTAGTGTTCTCTGACAAGGCGCAGCAAGGGAGGGCGACATGGAATGAGGGCAGTGGGGGTCCCAGATCACACACAGTGGGGTTTGGACAGTGACAGAGGGAGCTGTGCTGACATCTGGGGGAATAGCACTCCAGGAAGTGGGCATATCACATGCAAAGGCCCATGGGCAGACCTGGCCTGGCTTGGAGGAACAGCAGGCAGCTTGGGTGGCTCGTACAGAGCGAGCAAGGGGGAGAGGGGAGGAGGGGAGTGCAGAGGGGACGGGGCAGGTCATGCTGACCCTTGGGGGTCAGGCTGAACGCCACCGGGAGCCACAGGGAGCGGTATGGGCTTGGTGAGGTAGATATGCAGCAGGTGCTTAAGCAAGGTAGCTCTGCGTGTTACTGAACTGGCTGGTGCCAGAGGTTCAAAGTCACGGGAAGGTTTCACAGGGACTGCCCCCTCCTCTGCAGGGCAAGCGTCCCTCACACCTAGCCCCTGCCTGGTCCCTGGTCTGGGACAGAATGGGGGGTTGTGGTCAGTGAGGTCGGGGTGGGGGGCTCACTCACTGCGTGCTCCCAGGGTCAGGCCTCCGGCACAGCCTCCAATGAAGTAGTTCAGGGGGTCGTCAGGCTTCTCTCGGACCTGGGCGCTGAGGCAGGAGGTAAGGCCAAATATGGCTCCGATGGCGGCTGTTGGGGTGCGGGTGGGGGGGTGAGCGCTGAGTCAGGGCCCAGGGGCCAGTGCCGCGAGGGCCCCTAAGGAGCAGCCAAGGCCCGCTCACCTGCAGTAAACGTGTACCGCCCTGTCCTCGCCACCCCCTCCAGGAAGGAATCTGGGGGCTGGAGTATGACACTGTAGGCAGACGTGATCAGGCCTGTGGAACCAGAAAGGGGGAGGTGTGTCGGACCAGGGCCTGGGCGCTGAGACCAGGGTGCCCCTGGCTGGGGGCAGGCCCCTCCACTATCAGAGAAACCCTTTTTCCCTCTATCCCCATGGCCAGGAAGGAAGCTCCTCACACCATCCCTTCACCCAGGAAGGGGCTGTTCTGAGGTTCACCCAGGGTCCCACACTGGGCAGCCACGGTGGGATTCCAACCCCGTCTACTGCTCCAAGCCCTGGGCTCTCGCCCCCATCTCCGGGCCCCAGGCGTCCCTCCTCAAGGCCTGACCTAGGCCAGGGCCCTTCGCCCTCCACAGTGCACTGGTCCAGCCTGCGGCAGACACGAGAACAGGCCCGGCGGCCAAGTGGAGGGGCTGCTCTCCAGCCTCAAGTGGCAGCACAGACACCACGGCTGTGCCCCACTGGGCTTGGCGTCTGGGTCCTGCTCCCCACTCCCAGCCAAGGCTGCATTCTCCCATGGGGCCCAGGGCTCCCTGGAGGAGACTTGGCTCCCGGGGCTGCCAAGGCCTGCTACTCATCACCCTTGGGCCCCCTCCCTGCTGGCAGCTCGGGCCTGGGCCCATCCCTCACACCTGGCTATTCGGCAGCCGCCCACCCAGCCTCGACGCTCTGGTCAGCTTTTCCATCTCTGCTCGCCCTCGCCTCCCTGCCCAACACTGGCTCTTAGGCATGAGGGGCCTGGCAGGGGCTGGGCCTGGAGCTGAATACCAGGTGGGTGGTGAGGCCCGAGGCTCTGTCCTGAGGCACCCTGAGCAAACACTGGTCCGGGCTGGTGTGTGGGTCTGGGGTGAGGCCAATGCAAGGCCCTGGGCAGAAATTCCTCAGTGGGGGGCAGACCAGGGCCCACCTGGCTGGTTCCAAATCAACAGAAACAGCCCAACACAGAGCTCCCCATGCCCCAGCTGACCCTGCTCAGGCAGACAACACAGCCCTCCTCTCCCTGCAGACCTGCGGCATGGCCCAGTCACCACAGGGACCTCCCAGGGCCAGCCTGTCCCAACCTGTCTGCCAGCTCACATTCCATGCTAAACACAGACCTTGCCCCCACCATCCTAATCCCCGTGGAAGTCCTAGAACTGGGAGTGGATGACCCGGGAGCCCCCGATTATCCCAGGACAAAGACCGCCCCACCCCAACTGTCTCCTAGCAATCATCCAATACAGTCACCTACCACAGGTGTGGTCTCTACTGCCTCTACTGTGATCTCTGCTGCCTCAGACCTTTCCATGGCCCGCCATCACCCCGCAAAAGGCCCCCTTCCCAACCCCACCTGCTCCGGGCTCTCTATCAGCCTCCAGCAGTGACCTCGGGACACAGTGCAACACGCTCGGCGCCCCCGCCCTCCCCATCCCTCCCTTCCTTCACAGGGACTGCATGCTGTCACCCCTTGTCACAGTCACTGTGTGCTCACATTCATTCATCCATCCAGCACCCATCCATCCACAAGAGTCACTGGGTGCCTTCACTCATTCATCCACTTGATTCATTCAGGGTCACTGTGCCCCCCCCCCCCAGGGTGCTGAGCTCTGCGAGGCGGGTACAGGCTCCCTTTCCTCCAGGAAAGCGAGCAGGAAACAAGAGCGTTCTCTCACTGAAGCCTGAGGGGAGGCAGGGAGGTAAGGAAGGATCCAGGAGCCAAGTCCTGTAGGCTGAGTGGAGCTGGCCAGTGAGAGAGAATGCAGGTGGGCGCAGTGAGCGACACACACCCACACAGCGACACCCTCAAAGGCTCACGGGAGCCGGTGACCACCACAAATCCGAGCCGCCTGGCACGGACCTCTGCCAAAAGTCCCCACCCACACTCCCTCAAAGACCTTCCAGCAAGCCCCCCAGGACTCCTAACTCTCAGCAGCACCCCACTCCTGGAACATGCTCTGTCTCCCCCAACGGCCTCCTGGGACTTCAGTCCACCCCCATGGCCTGCACATTTGTGATCACACGTGCACACTCCTACTCACAAACACCAACATTAGCGTCTTTCTCAGTTCAAAATCCCTGAAACCACCCACTTCCCCAAATCTCCCCGAAGGCCCCCCATGCCCCTCAAGCCACTCCCCCCCCACTTTAATTCCCCTTTAGATACAACCATGAGCCTCCACAAAGTCCTGCCAGGCATTCCCCAATGTCAGCATCTTCCTAGAAGAATGTGCCAGAATAACGTCCCCCTGCACTGGTCCAATCCAGCACTGCGCAACCCTCTCCAAAGGCCCCCCAGAGACCCTGCCACACACCTCTAGTGTCCCAACAATCACCACTCAAGCAGATGCCACGTAAGCCATCCCCAGGGACTCCCCATCTACTCTCTCTCCTGAGGCCCCTCCACAGGGACCCTGCACGCACAGTCCTTGCCCCAGCCACCCCCAGGAGCAGATCAGCAGACGTGGATTTGCACACCGGCTCGAAAAGGCCCTGGGGTAGTTAACACACCTCCCTGACCTTCAGTTTCCACCTCCGAAAAATGGGCACGATAATCGTTGATCTCAGAAAAGGAGAGCAATGATTACCCTTAATCCCAATGCCTCCCAGGGGAGACTCAACTTCAGAAGCTGGAGACAGGGAGGTGGCCAAAACTGTCATTCCTACTTCTCAGAGAGACTGGAAGGGGCGAGACACTGAGGTGTCCCCTGCAGAAGAGTTCCAGGGCTGAGTCCCCTTCTGTCCTCCCAAGGCTACCCTTATAGTAGCCCTGGACCCATCTCACCTGTGACCTCCTCGGCACCGCTGCGACCCTTCTGGTGGTCTCAGTAAAGGCTTCAGATCACCCTAACCATCCCACTCTCCTGAACCCTAAAAAGACTTGATCTCAACGTTCTCAAACTTCTGTACCCGCCCCGAGACACACCAATAATTACCCATGATTCTCCTAAATACCCTCAACTTTGATAACTCTCCTGAATCCCCAGCTCCTTTGACCTCAAGAATGGCCTTCTGCCACTCAACGACTTCTCCAGAGCCTGGGGGTTCAACAATAACCCCCAAATCCCAGCCCCCCGCAACCGCTTCGGACGATCCCAGTGGCCAGCCTGTCACACGTACCACTTCCCGGTGTCCTCCAACCCTGCCGGACCTCCTTCACACAAGAGTTCCTCAGGGCCGCCTCAGACACCCCCACGACGACCACGTGTCACCCCGTGAGATACCCAGCGCTCCTGCCACCCCCTCCGACAGCTCCCAGTGACCCCGTGGCCTTCCCGCGCCCTCTGAATTAGTCCAACACCCCCACAGAGTCTATCTCGTACAAGAGCTCCCCAGCAACCCAGGGCCGCCCTAGACACCCCGGCGACAACCTTACACCACCTGCGAGACCCCCAGCGCCCCGGTTACCGCCCCCAGCGATTCTACGACCTCCCTTCATCCTCTGTCCTCGGGGCCCGGCCGGCGCTCACCAGCGGCACCACTGATTGTGGTGCTGGCGTAGGTCTTGCGGTGGCAATCGGTGCCATCGGGGATGTCCAGGTATCGCTGAAGAAGCGTCCGCGCCATAACTGCGAACCCCCGACCCCTCACCACACAAGCCCACCGGCTCCCCGCGCCCAAGGGCAGCAGCCGCTCGTTCTCGCGAGACTTCCTGGGCGGCGCGCGCAACCTCTCGGGCGCAGGGGTCGACAACAAGCGTGCAACTTTATTGAACGCCGCGGACACAGACACGGCGGCGCGCACGCGCCGAGTCGGGACTGGCGTCAAGGAAGCACGCGTGCATCCTCAGCCGACTTCATCAAGGAGAAACTGAGGTCAGCCAGATTCAGTGAAGGAAGAGCTCGGTAGTTCCAACTCATAAGGTCCTAGGTTAGGAAAGGTCGACTCCCGGAGGTGGGGCCTAATCCAGGGGCGGGCTATGACCGGTACTAGGCCTATCTCCAAGCGCAGATTCGGGTGCGGGGCGGGGCTCCACTTGATAGGAGCAAGATGTAGCCCTGGGGCGGGGCACAGCTCAAATGTGGCCACTCCCAGAGCCAGAATCTGCGTGGGGGCGTGGTCACACCCTGCCGGTCCCCAAGCAGGGCTCTGAACCGCGTGCGACTATTTTGGGGCGTGGCCAGGTTCGGGGGCGGGCAAAGGTACCGATCTCAGGGCTAGGGTTTTAGCGGGACACCAGTTGTGCCCACCTTGTGGCTGGCTTGTCCAAGCCCTGGGCCAGAGAATCTCCGCGTTAAACTTGAGGGCAAGGCCAGAACCGGAGACACGCCCCGAAAGGGACTTGGCCAATCCAGAGCTGTATATTTGCCTAAGGGGCGTGGCCGTGGCCGTTGGGGTGGATCTGAGAGAGGCGAAGCCTGGGGCGTGGTCAGGCTTTTAGGCCCATAAGACCCAGACCAAAGCTGGTGTTGGCTTCTCAGTGGGGCGGGGCCTGTCTCAAAGGAGGGACCAGTCCGGTTGCAGGAGCCTGAACGGGGCGCGCCGCCGAGGACACCAGCCCCCTCGGGGGCGTGGTCTGTCAGTACCTTGGCCAATCTTGGAGTTAGGCGGGGCTCAGGGGCGGAGTCTCGAGGTGCCGGGACCAGTGAGGGTGTTTGGGTTTGAGGAGGGCGCGACCCATCGTGTCGCGGCCAATCGCGCCGAGGTCCTGAGCGGGCCTCTGGGGGGCGTGGCCCACCGGGGGCGTGGCCCAGGGGCGTGGTCCGGGCCGGTTCCGGGCCGCCCGGGAGCGCGCCGGGGTCATGTCGGCGCCGCCGGCGCTGCAGATCCGCGAGGCGAACGCACACCTGGCGGCTGTGCATCGGCGCGTCGCGGAGTTGGAGGCGCGGCTGGACGCCGCGGAGCGCACAGTGCGCGCCCAGGCCGAGCGCCTGGCCCGCCACGACCAGCAGCTGCGCGCTGCCCTGGAAGAGCTGGGCCGCGCCAAGGACTGGTGAGGCCCGGGGCGGGCCAGGTGGACTTCTCTGAGGTGGGCGGAGGCGGAGCCGAGACTGGAAGGGGAGGAGAGGCGCGGGAACCGTGTGCAGTCCCGTGCGGGCTGGACTACTGGTGGGATCGGAAAAAACACCAAAATCCTCGAATTAGTCACTGGCACGTAAAGTTAAGAGGTATCACACAAGTGCAGATTTCTAACTTAGAGCCCACTTTTCCACAATGCAAAATCGGCTTTTTCCGAGTGGCGCAGGGGTCACCGACCTCCTAGGCACTGGGATCTATGGCAGGTTCTGGAGCAGAGGGGGGATGGGATCATACCAGACGTTTTTGAAGAACCCCTCTGGTTTTGAAGAGGCGCTGAGGATTGAAAGGGATGAGACAAGTGCTCGGGGAGGAGGGAGGTCAGGGGCCCGGTGGGAACGGAGCTGGTTGGATTAATTCATCCATTTTTACTGAGTACCTACTGTGTCAGGCACTGTGCTGGGCGCTAGAGCACACAAGTGAGACCTACGTAGCACAGCCCTTAGGCAGACACATCACTAGGCAATTACAACATTGGGTGGTTGGGGTTGTGATGGAAAGGCACATAGGTTTCTGAGCGGGCCTAGATGGAAGGCTTCCTGTAAGAGGAGCCATCTGGGGGCGCCTGGGTGGCTCAGAGGGTTAAGCCTTTGCCTTCCGCTAGGGTCATGATCCCAGGGTCCTGGGATTGAGCCTGCTGTCACGCTCTCTGCTTGGCGGGAGCCTGCTCCCTGCCCCCCCCCCCCCCCCCCCCCGCCTGCCTCTCTGCCTACTTGTGATCTCTGTCAAAAAAATAAATAAAAAATCTTTAAAAAAAAAAAAAAAAAGAGGAGCCATCTAAGCTGAACAACAACTAGGAAAAGATATAGGGAAAAAAGGAATTGCAGGGGAGCAATTGGAGGTTTTAGTCTGTTTTGGCTGCTGTTACAGAATGCCACAGGCTGGGGGGCTTAAACGACTGAAGATTTCTGCTCACGTGGGAAGTGCCGCAGACAGATTGATCCTGGCTTGCAGATTGTCATCTTCTTGCTGTGTGCTCAAAGGGCCAGAGAGAACTCTCTGGTGTACCTTCTTACAAGGGCGCTAATTCTATGAGGGTCCCACCTCCCAAAGTCTCCATCTCCAGATACATCACATGGTGGGGTGTGGCTAGGAATTCAACATAAGAATGTTGAGGGAACACATTCAATCCATAACAAGGGGGTCTTGAAGCAGTGGTGAGGAGCGTGGCCTTTATCCTGATGGGGAGCCCCGGGAAGTCAGGGGCAGGGAGGAGGAGAATCTCTGGTCCCCTCAGTACCGTAACTGCCCTGTCTTGCCTTCTGCCAGTGAGATTGCGGCTCTCCAGGAGCAGCTGCTGACCTCCGAAGCCACTGTCCACAGCCTGCAGGCTGCTGTACGCCAGAGGGATGAGCTCATTGGGCAGCTGCAGCCCCGGGCGGAGCTGCTGCAGGACATCTGCCGTCGCCGGCCACCCCTGGCCGGGCTGCTGGCCGCCCTGGCGGAGGCTGAACGCCTGGGGCCCCTGCCAACCAGAGACCCCAGCCACCCACTCCCTGGTGGGCTCAGTCCACGCCTTGCCAACAGCACTGGGGAAGAGGAGGACAGGGACCGCCTGCAGCCTGCAGTGTTTGGGACCACGGTGTGAGCCCTGGAGCGCAGATTACACAATGGAGACAGAGTTCCACTGCTGTGGGTGTCCTTGGGGGTCACCAGTGTCCCAGAGGGAGCCCCGTGACAGAGCCATAATCCTTTGCAAGCATCAAAACCTGCTAAAAAGTCAGATTTCAAACAGGCAGCCCAAGGCCCAAAGGCATATTTAGCTCCAATTTTTCTTTCTTTTTTTAAGATTTTATTTTTAAGTAATCTGTAGCTACACCCAATGTAGGGTTTGAACTTACAACCCTGAGATAAAGAGTTTTTTTTAAACAAAACTTTACATCAATCAACTTGTTGAAAAAATTGGCAACGTTTCACAAAAATCTGGATTTCTGGCTTCAGTCTTGGCCATGCCTGCTTGGATCTGAGCTCAGGGTACCCTCTTTAGCCAAAGTGTGAGGCCCACTTGGCTGCCCCATCTCTCTTAGGGCTGCATGTCTGGCCCCTGAAGCATCTGAGTTTGAGATCCCTCACTTGTGCAGGCGGATGGCGTCAAGTTTTTCTCCCCCTTTCCCCCCTGCCCCGATTTTTGTTCCTTCTGAAGCATCCCTCACCCCAGGATAAAGCTTTCTTATTCTTCATCCCAGACAAGAACTGGGAACCTCAAGGCTTGTGCCGGTTTGCACTGGTTATATGAAGATGAACTTTTAATCCTAGATTCTTTCCCCTAAGCCTGCCTGCCTGTCAACCTTTAACCCGGAAGAGGGCGGGGGGTGTGAGACATGCTGACATGCTGGCGGCCGGGTTGGGGTGCTGCCCCAGGGAGAGCTCAGGCATCCCTTTCTGCTGGCTGTTCCCTCTGCTTGGGACGCTCTTCCCCCAGATGTCACATGACCCAGTCCTTGTCACTCAGATCTTTGCGTATGGTGATCTCCGGGGGTGGGGGGGGGGGGGGAGGGGGCCTTCCCTGCCTACCCCTGCTGTTACCCGTTGTTTTCTTCAGGGCTTGTCTTGTCACCAGAGTGTAAGCTGCCTAAGGGCAGCACTCTTGTTCTTTATTCTTTATCACCAGCGCCAGGGGCACCCTGGGACCTCGGACCTCAGTAGGAACAGGATGGGGTTTGTGGGCCCTGAAGGGAGCCAGGGGCCCCCAGCACATCTCATGCGGCCCCAGCCGGTTCGGCTTTTCTAGCAAACAGCTCGCTCCTTTTGATATTCCCTGGAGAATCTATTTTTAAACTCCTTATTTCTATGCTGCTCTTCTCGGCCAGAGACGTTCAGGGTGCCTTCCCCCCATCCCCCAACCAAACCAGGGAACCCCGTGCCTTTCTCTGCGCAGCCGGGTCCCACGTCTTCTCGCCTCCTTACTCAGGGAACCGTCACACCAGGAACCACTGAGGGGCAGGGCCCATTTTGGCCTGGAAAGGTCGGGCGTCCGTCCCCAGCCCTCAGGATGGTGCTGCCGGCCTGCCTGGTGTCTAACAGTGACCCCTCAGTGCAGTAACAATGGCCCCATTTTCTCTGGGTCAATAAGGGGGGCTGCTTGTATGAGGGGAAGGCCGGCTGAGGCCTGCCTGAGTTTAAGAATAAATTGGATGATTTCCTCGCCTTGGTCCTTCCTCCTTTCTTCCTGTGTGGGGGCTGGAGAGGTGGCCCCGGGTGGGGTCCTGCTGGGCTGGGGGACACAAGTTATAGTCACGGGCACTCGTGTCTAATCTTTGCAGCCCAGACTTCCCCATTGTACAGCTATGGAAAGTGAGGCTCAGGGTGGTGAAGTCACTTGGCCCCGGGGTGGGGAGGGCCTGGGCCACTTCCAGTTTCCGGAGTGGTTACTGTTGACATTCTGATTCTCTTCAAATGAGGAGATGCGAAAGCAGAGTTACAATAACTGTGGTGATATTTTACATTTTTCTATGGGGAAAAAAAAGTGTGATTTTTATAAGCCTCATCAAAAACACAGTATTTGTGTTTGGAGTATTTCTCTGCCCACTCAAAGAGTTATGGACTGCCGTGAGCCACCAGAATGTCACTGCAGTTTCGCATAATGCTGACAGTGTCACATCCGCTGTGGCCTGACCCAGAGTGCCGGGCTGCGTGCGACCCGTGGACTGGTTTCTGACAGCAGCAGCAGCTTCCGACACCACCATTGTGCCGTGTCCAAGTCCAGGCTTTGAAAAGCCTCTGATGACCTCTGGGTCTCTACGGCAGATGGGTCCCCAAACGGGGCACGTGTTTTATTTACTTCCTGGAAATCCAGTGTCATTTTCAATCTTGCCAGTCGGTGGAACGCTCAGTCTGCGTCTCAGTCGGAGGCCTTCTGTGACGGTGGCCTCGGTGCTTCTTGGATGCCGTGGGGGGCCGGGGCCACTTTTTCATCTGGGACCGCAATGCCCCGGCTCCCCCATCTTGTTAGGAGCAAGACCACCAAGTGATGTTTGAGAACTGAAAAAAGCAACCACCAAAAGACCCACGTCGACAGAAACCCCACACTGGCTCTGGAATAAGTACCGGGAACTGCTTTGTCTGACTGAACGCAAGTACAATCTGTAAGACCGCTGTGTCCTGGCTCGGCCACACCGGTCTGAGCACCAGGACAGGGGCCTGGGCCGCCTCAAGGCTTCTGAACTTGGATCTCTCGGCCGCTTTGGCTGCTGCCCCTGTGAAAAGGGGCAGGGGACCAGTAGAGCCCAGAGAGGGGAGGGGAGCTGCTCCAGGTCACACAGGAATTGGGTCTTGAGCCTCCTTGGCATGGCCTTGCCTCTGTCTGGGACACTGCGGTCACTGTAGGGCTGTGGCCCGTCCCTCCTTGTTGTGGCCAGGAAGGGGGACCACCCCCACTGCTTCTCTGGGTCTGGCTCTGTCCCAGACCTGGGCACTGCAAGGCTGGAAGTGACCAGGGCAGTGTGTGGATGGTGGTGCCAGTGAGAGCACTGCCCTGTCCCTCTTGGTCCTGCCACTTTGCGCCCCCCCAAACCCCGCCCCGCCCCGGGCCGTGTCTAGAGCTCTGAGGCACTGGCACAATGAGGGTTACAGCTGGGGCCCCTCCCAGTCTCCTGAGCCACCATCCCTTAGCAACAGGCCTGCCAGGCAGGACGCGATGCCAATGCTGGGTAGAACGGGCAGGAGCCAGAGCAGTGGCTGTCTGGACTCCAGGACCGTTGCAGGCCAGGCGAGCAGGCAGGTGGACAAGGCAGGCTCGTGGCACCGGACCAGAGCCTGGTCGGCCGAGTGGGAGTCCTTCCTTGAACTCTCCCCCGGCCAGTTGCCCAGCGCCCGACCCGCCATGGATGCTGTGGACGCCACTGTGGAGAAGCTCCGGGCACAGTGCCTGTCCCGAGGGGCCTTGGGCATCCAGGGCCTGGCCAGGTGAGCCGTCCCCTTACACCTTCTTAACCCCTAGCCCCAGGGACCACTTTTTAACTGTGCCCCATATCCCTCAGGTTTTTCCGCCGCCTGGACCGGGACAGGAGCCGGACCCTGGACTCGGGGGAACTCCAGCGGGGCCTGGCTGAGCTGGGGCTGGTGCTGGACGTGGCCGAAGCAGAGGGCGTGTGCAGGCGCTGGGACCGTGATGGCAGCGGGCTGCTCAACCTGGAGGAGTTCCTGAGGGCACTGCGGGTGAAGCCCTTCGCCCTGCTGTTGGAGGGGGCGGGGGGTGCTTCGGTGGGCTTGCCGATGTCTGTGCTGACCTTGGGTGCCTGGGAGCCCCAGACTGGGGTGCACTAGACCCCCCCCAATTCACTCCCTGCTCCTTTCCAGCCCCCCATGTCCCCAGCTCGGGAGGCAGTCACTGCAGCTGCCTTTGCCAAGCTGGACCGCAGCGGGGATGGTGTGGTGACCGTGGACGACCTCCGGGGGGTGTACAGTGGCCGCGCCCACCCCAAGGTGCGAAGTGGGGAGTGGACCGAGGAGGAGGTGCTCCGCCGCTTCCTGGACAACTTCGACTCCTCCGAGAAGGACGGGCAGGTGGGTGCCCACAGACAGCCCCCCACCCTCCGCCCAGGTCTCTGGTCCCTGCTTAGAGCCTGTCTGTCTCCAGGTCACGCTGGCCGAATTCCAGGACTACTACAGCGGCGTGAGCACCTCCATGGACACAGATGAGGAGTTTGTGGCCATGATGACCAGTGCCTGGCAGCTGTGAGCCACACACACTTGCTCAGCCACACCCCCGCCCCCACCCCAGAGCATAGGCCCCCACCCTGGCCCCCTGAGCCAGGGCCTCGGGCTCAGCCCAAGGTGGAGGCCCCAGGACTGGCTGGATCAGGTCTTAGGACCCCAGGGAGCAAGGCTGTCTCTGTCCAGGCTATGCAGACCTTGGGCCTCACAGAGCCACTGCAGCTGCCCCCCCACCCCCAACCCCGGGAGCCAGCCAGCCCCTGGGCAGGAAAGCAAACAGCCTTTTTGTGAAGCAAAGCTCAGCCTGGAGCCGGCCAGTTTTGGAAAGCAGCCAGGTTTAGCCACCTGCCCGGAGTTGGGGTGTGGGGTGGCGGGGGGGCTTGGGGCCTGCAGACAGGCCAGGAGGCTCTGAGAGGCGGACGCTGTTCCTGGCTGGGCTGTCCGGCTTCTTCCGGAGGCCCCTGGGGCGTGCGGGAGGCCAGGGTTTTAGTTAAAAGTTTTAATGTAGTTCCCAAATACATTTCATATGACAATCTTACATAAATGTTCCAAAACACATGGGCGTTATCTGGTTTTACTTGTCACTAGTTGGCTAAGGCTTAAAGCAGAGAAGTGTGACTGGGTCTGCTGGGAGGGCCTTTGGTGTCTTCCCGGGGCCCAGGCTGCGCACGAGCAAGCTGAGGTGTGGGCGGCACAGCTGTGGAGACAGAGCCTTCTGCTCACCGACGGTGGGGCTGGGCACTGTCCTCGGAACATCCTCGGAGCCCTGTACACGGGGCCCTTCTTCACATGCCGCCCCAGGTGGGTGAAGGCCGGCTGGCTCTTGGCCACGCTCCTGTGTGTGCAGCGAGTGTGGGAGACGGCTGGTTGTCTGGAACCAGCCCCCCCCCCCCCCCCGCCCAAAGGCCCTGCTAAGTTCCCTCCTCTGCCTCTCACAGAGGCCCCTGGTCCTGGATGGTTTCGGGGGCAGTGACATCGTCCAGGGCTGGGCAAGGAATGGCCAGCAGCAAGAAGGTCTGTGCCTGGGCGCCAGATGATGGGTGACCGACATGACGGGGAAAGGCAGGGGGGTAGGTAGGGACCCTCCCAGGTCCAGTGACCCTGTTTTTAGATAAGCTCTCTGCACGTCTGAAGCCCAACCCCTCAATAACCCATGACCGGCCCTGGAGCAAGCCTGGGTGGGGAACAAGTCGGGGCCTGACCCCACCCCAGCACAGAGGCCAGGAGCTCAGGCGGGAGGAGGACGTGGCCCAGGACGGAGCTGTGCCCACTCAATGCACAGGAGAGTCTTAACCTCAGAAACCAAACACAAAGCCTTGGGGGAAAAAGATCTAAAAATACAAGCCCCGGATCAGAGTGTGGGAAACTGGATACGGTAGTTAACAGAGCATCCAGCAGGCCCAGTGTTTATACTCGTGTGGACAGACCCGGTGGCCTGGGCGGGCAGCGGCGGCAGAGAGGCCGGGACATGAGGAGGGGGGGTGAAGAAACAAGGCGTCCCAGTCCCAGTGAGAAGCCGTGACAAGTCTTAATGTGCCATTTCAATTCAAAGGAGGGGGAGGGAAGAAATGTTCTTTTTCGTTTTGCTCATCAATATGATGAGGTCTCGTGTCCCAAACCACATTCAGGCAGTTCCCGGGTCTGCTTCTGAACGGGACATGCGGATCCGAACTGTGGCCAACCCAGCGGGGAGTGTGGTTCCCGAGCCCCGCGCCTCCGCACTGCCGGCGGGCTGGGGCAGGCGGATGGGCAGACAGACGGACAAAGCAGCAGGCTCTCGGGCGGCCGGCTCCCGGCGCTATGTGCTTCCGGCCGTCTGCCCTTCCCCTTCCTCGCCGGCACCTGTGGGAAGCAGCGGCCTCAGCGTCAGGTCCCGGCCCTGGCTGGAGCCCCGTCCCCTGGGGTCAGGTTCCCCAGTCCCCGCCAGGGCCGGGACCGCTGGCTCACCGCCTCCAGAGGCCCCTGATGGAGCCAGGACGTCCTCGTCACTGTCGTCCTCGTTGGATGGGGCTGCCCCAGGTTCGGGGGCAGGCATCTTGGCTTCCTGCTCTTGCTCCACGCGGCTGCGCAGAGCAAGGATGCGGTGGTGCAGGGCTGCATACAGCTGGCCCGTGTCCTTGGAACTGGCCTGGGACAGGCGGAGGGAAGTGGCGGGCTGTAAGATCTCTTGGTCAGGGTGGCTGCTGCCCCCCAGTGATGGGATCCCATAGTCCCCGGTGGAGTCTGGGGAGGAGCCTAACCCTCTCTCCTCAAGCTCAGGGACAGTGGACCGAAGCTCCAGGTGCCCCCGGGCCAGTCCTTCCCAGGGACTCAGAGCTCGCAGCTGGGAAGGCCCGTGGTGATGCAGGCCCACTCCTGTCTCTCTTCCACGGACCCCTCTGGAAACTGGCCGGCCTAGAGGCCTCTTCCTTCACAACCTGGCCCACGCCACCGGTGCAGAGCACCCCCCGAGGGGCAGTGCTTACTGCAGTCCTGCAGGGGCCGGGCCGGGTACTTCCTCTCCCCAGGAGGTCGGTAGTAGCCTGTCCCGTCCCCAGGGCTACTCACGGAGATCAGGAAAACCTTCACGCCCTGGTCCTCAGTGTCCATGGCTGTGATGCGAATGCTTTTCTCGCTGGCCTTGTCGATCTGCATCTGGGCCCAGAGCTTGGTGTTGAGGATCAGCCGCAAGCTGCCCTGGGTCCGCATCACTGCGACGGACAAGGCCACTCAGCCCTGGGCCCCGACCCCCACCCCACAGCCAGCTAGGAGAACGGACATATTCTGGAAAGGAAAACACCACGAGGGCGAAACCCCGCAGTTCTCTCAAGGTCCACATAAGCTGTCCACCTGTCTGCTGAGCCCCACATGCTGGGGGCCAGCCCCGTACCACCCAGCTCCCTCATAGCCACGTCCGCCACGGGGAGGGTTCTGCTGGTCCACCCAGCAGGTGCCAGGATGGCGGCTCCTTTGGGGAAGGGGGATGATTAGGTGGGAGGCAGGGCCAGAGAGGGACATTTGGGGGCTGTGACACTGTCATGTGACACGCTGCCTAGAAGGCAGATGCCCCCTGACTGTCCCACTCACAGGCCGAGCCCCAGCCTCTACTCTGCAATTTTTTTAGAAAAAATGTTGAGGCCAATGGCTGCTTAGAGCTTCCAACAAGAGCGAGACAGAGACAGACAGTGGAGAAAAAGAGGGTACAGACCTTCTTGAGACCTTCTTCCTTCTCTGGAAGTATGTGTCACATCTACCCAAGGCCACGTCAGCCTGCCTGGTTTATCAGAGCCCATCCTCCCAGCAAGTGCCCTGACCCCATGGACATGGCGGTGACACCTTGGCTTCCCGCCAGCCAACTTCTCCCCACCTCAACCCGGGGCCCCAGATGCAGCAGCGTGGCCAGCTCAGGGAGGCTGCGGGTGGGGTCCTGGGCTCCCACTGACCACCCCGTGTCCACTCCCTGAGGCCCCTGCGCCCTGTGGGCCCACCGCTAAGGCACGCGTGGAGCAGCTGGGATGGGCTGGGGAAGGTGTGTGGCAAGGACCACAGGCTGTATGGGGCTGTTGGATTTCTTATTTTCCCTTTCCATCATAAAACCACCAGCACTTTAATTATTAGAAAACACGTTCAAGAGTTGCTAAGTAGGTAGTTTCATTTACCGTCACACTCATAAAGAGGACAGTCACGGAAGAGCTAGCAGCGAGGGCCTCAGGATGGGGCCCGGGCCTGCAGGCCACGGGTGCTGGGGCTCTCTGGTGGGGACCCGCGTGGGGATCCTGCCTTCCTGGGCCTCGGGAAGAGGTCTGTGCCATCCCGGGCCTCTGCACAGACACCGCGCTGCACTCACCTAGTCGGGACTGGAGCGTCCCGTCATCGGCCGATGCCATGTCATTGAGCCTGAGCAGCCCCCGGCCTCTCTCCACCCACGACTGCGAGGTCTTGTCAAAGACGAACAGCTTACACTGGATCTGGAACACAAGGCAGTCCTCCGAGTGAGCGGGGCCCTGGCTGGGGGGACGCCAGCGTGGACCCACTCCGGGGAGCCTCCGACCTGGCCTGTGTGAACTGCTGGGCAGGCCAGCCAACTCTGGCGCAGGGGGCGCGTCTGGCTCTTGGCCAGTTTTGCATCCTCTCCTCCAGCCAAGATGAATTTTACACTGTCCGAGGAGCACGAAAGCATCACTAAGGAACCGAAGATAAAAAGCAGATACCAATGAGACGGCAGCTCGCACTCACGAGGACGGCATCGAGAGCCGGGTGAGAGCCGGCACCGGGGATGGGGTGGAGCACCGAGCAGCTCACATGCCACTGGCGGGAATGACACGTGGCGTGGCTGCTGCTGCGGAAACACGTCCCTCACCATGTTACATGTGGAGTCGCTGTGCAGCCCAGAGACCCCCGTCCTAGAGCTCTACCCGAGGGAAGTGATGCGCGTCTGCGCACACGAGCCTGCACGCAGTGTCCACGGAAGCACGATTCACACTGGCTAAAAAGCCGGAAACCTCAATGTCCCTCTATGCACGTCCCTCGGTGACGCCCTGGGGACAGTCCCCGAGCCCACGATGCTCAGGGCAGGGACCAGACACAGAAGTCTGTGTGGGGCGTGAGTCCACAGGGCAACATTTCCAGAACAGGCTTCTCCACGGACGGGGAGGGGGCTCGTGGGGGCCGGGGAGGGCATTTGAGAGGTGACCGCTGATGGGGGGTTTCTTTTGGGGGACGAAAATGTTCTACTGTGATAGTGGTGGCAGCTCCCTAACTACGTGAACACGCTAACTACCACGGGACCGTGCACGGCAAAGTCAATTCCACAGTATGCATCTTCCGGCTCAGTGCACCGTTCGGCAGCCAAAGAACACGCGACGTGGACCCCAGCTGGCCTTTCACCGAAGTGTGCGGGTCTTCACCGAGCCGCGTCTCTGCTCACAGCGATTTCACAACCGTGCTGAGTGGGCAGGAACAGTACTTCTTGAAATGCTGCATCAGAAACTCTCCGATGCTCTACACACACAGGTCACGGACACACATGCACGCGCACAACAGCGCAAAGGAGATAAACAAGGCACACTGAAGCAGGAAGCAGAGGAAAGGCGGGACGAGTGTGGGGTGCACCCGGGATCCCAGTTCCCTCATAAAATAACACAGGGTGCCAGCATGACCAACATCACAGCTGTTCATTCTGGGGGCCCGATACAAGTTTCTCCCTGAACTGCCGAGAATGCCTCAAAACAGATCCTTCCGCTCCACACCAAAGCGAGACCAGAAGACCCTTAGGGCTCCGCTCTCAGAAGCCCCGCCACAAGGCCCCGGAGCATGGGGCACCGGCCCTTCCGTCGCTGCACGGGGAGGCCCCCATGCCTGGAGGACACAGGTCCAACCCCTCAGGTGCACAGAGAGGCTGGGGGCTACGGCTGGCCTCTCACATCACCACCGAAGGGCCAGGAGGCCCACCGCAGCCAGATGCCCCCGACCAGACCCGCCTCACCTGTAACACATTGCTCTCCGCCTCCTCCCCGGTGATGACTTCCACTTTCTCCAGCAAACACTTCCGTGCTGTTGCCTTGGTGTAGGCGGCTGCAGACTCGGCCAGGGACTCTGAAATGTTATTAGCTAAACGACATTGACTATTTACTTGCTGGGGGTGTGTGTGCGTGTATGTGTTCCTCACAGCAGGCAGAACAAAAGGGTTGCCTCTGTCTCAAGGGTGCCAGCTCCTGGGATGTGGAGCAAACCCCACACACACAGCGCTCTGGCCCAGATGCTGCGGGAGACCATCGAGGAGCCAGTTGCCAGCGTGGCTCCAGATCGCCCACGGCCACTCACTTGGTAGAGGATGGGGCACAGGAGTCTTCCCACAGAGCACTGAAGAGGAATTCCCCTTCCCCACCTCAGGGCAAGAAGGGAGGGGGACAGCCACCTCCACAACCCTATCCCCAGAGCCATCCCGAATGTTCTGTTTTAAGGAGGAGCAAGGGCCCTCTCTGCCCGCTGAAAGCCAGTGCCACGGCTTTCCAATTCCGCCCCGGTGCGGGGATCTCATGTGGCTACCAATGTGGCCGTGAGCTGGGGCCCGTGTCCCTCCTGAGCGGGGATGGGCAGTGCCCCTGCGACATACCTTTCTCGGGGGTGGCCTCCTGGGATGAGGACTCAGACCCGGACTCAGCAGCTGCATTTTCCCTGGTGGCATCTGAACTGACTTCATTGAGTTTGGGCGGGCTCTGCGGGGGACGGAAGCACACGGGGAGGAGAGCATGTGCGGGCGCTCTTGGCAGGCCGCCGCAGCACAACGGGAAGCCGGTCTGCCGGCATGTGCACTGCCTCCCAGGCAGAGGGCTTTTTCCTGCAGATGCCCTTTCCTTCCCGGCGCTGGGGACCCACCCAGACCCGGCAGAGGAGATCAGACAACCCTTCCCCAGGCGGTGGGTTCCAGCCTGTGGCTGTGTCTCCACACAGCGATCCTTGAGCACCATTTGGTGGTAAAACCTAGCAGAAAAGCACCCTCACGAAACAGGCAGCTCCGTCCTCCCCAATCTGCCCTTCTCCGCTCTAGGTAAACTGCCGTCCAAGTCCGCAGGTGGGGCCTCCCCTGACATCTCAGGGAGGTGCGTGCCACCAGCTGTGTATCTCTGGACCGTCTCGTTTTAAACAGGGAAAGGACTGTACTGACACTCGAGAAAAGCAGCAGGAGACCCCCCAAAGTGACACGGGCTGAGACAAAGACGGAAATAACAAAGCGGACAAAACGGCCCCTTAACCACACTCAAAATAGACATAGTGGGGTTCTACGCATTCAACAAGGAAAGAAAAGGAACAAAGATAAGGAAGCAGGCGAACAATTCTAGAACCCTATCCCAAGCTGGCCAGGCTTTCTGGGATGGGAGACAGCCTGGCCACAGTGCGTGCAGGAGACACCTGGGGCACTGCAGGGGCCCCTCAAGGCCATGTCCCCAGAGCGCTCTCCGTGCTGCAGCCTCATGGTCAGGGACGGGGGTGCTGAAGGGGGAGCCAAGGGATTGGCTCCAGAGGTGTCTCAGGGTGGTCTCAGAGGCACGTGGCTAAGGACTCTGGTCTGATGATTATCACTGCAGCTGGCCTCGGCCGGGAGGAAGCATGGCCCCTGACTTAAGGGGAAGCTGGTCCTGGGACGAGGCTTAGCTAGCCGGCGTAGAAGAAAGGCAGGAAGCTCGTACACCAGCTCCTAGAGAGCCTCCTGGTGCAAAACCCCTGCCCCCAAGTTGGAACTGGGTCTTCTTTCTCTTGCAACTGGAAGCATCCCCACTTTATAGAAGGCAAAGTGGCAGCTATATTCACATGTCCCTTGCCCTGGGGCCCCAGGAAAAACAGGCCCCATAGGGGCCACTCACCAGCACGCGCTCACTCATGTTCTGGCCAAATACGAATTTGTTGCTGGCGGTGTCGGCACTATTGGTCGAGTTGTCTAAACTGAAGAAAAGGCACGCTGTGGGTGTGGGGCTCCCCATGGGAGCAGGGCAGGCCGGTGGCACACTCGCCGGTGCTGCACACGCGTGTGCACGGTCAGAGTGGGTAAAGGCCAACCCCTGGTGCAGAAAGCACGGCTGTAGGCACTGCTCAGCCTCCCCTGTGGGGGACAGGCCAGGCCCTCCAGGGACAGGTGCTCACAAGACTCTGAGTCAGGCTGTGCTGACGGGTAAACAGACCTTTGGCTCCTACCTCCAAGGGTCCACGGTGTGTGGGTACTACATGACATGCCTGACAGCCACTTTATCATCCCCGACCTCCTCGAGGCTGGGGTCACATCGGGGTGACTGAGGACATCAGCTCGGGGAGGCTGATCACAGAGGTCGGACCAGGCACCACTTACTTCCCCGAAAGAACCCACCAGCCCCCTGGCCTGCACAAAGGAGGGCGCACCTCCCACCCCTGGACACTGGCAGTGACACGGGATGACCTCGGAGTTGATGTCACCATCACATTCTGTCCAGTTTAAAGTGTCACAGGTATAAGCGCATCCCAACTTGGGAAATGCTACAGTGCAAAAAAACGTGTCTTTCAAACAATATCCAATGCACTTTGCTCATCAAGGTCCGGGCAGCCAAGTGTGAGCTTGGTGACCACCGTTCATGTCAGGCTTCCCTGAAGTCCAAACCCATGTTCTATCCGGTCTGGCGGCCTGTCTCCTAGGCAGGGACATGCTTTCTCTCTGAAATACCCATGGGGCATCCAGGCCATCCTCGAGCACCACCACCAGCAGTGTTAGCCACTGGCGAGCCCAAATCCAGGGTAACGGGTCCTCATAGGTTAGAACCCGGGAGGTAACAGAAGGCAACCAACCAGCCACTGGCCCACTGACTTCTGCTCTGGGCATGAGATCCAGGTGACAGAGGTCACTCTGGGGGCCAAGCAGAACTGGGGTCCTGCCTTGCCTGTCTGTCGAATCGAAGCCTACCATCCTGGCCCCTCCACAGCTGTGCCCAGAGTGGGAATAAAGGGAGGAGCCGGGGAGGGGGGCGCAGGATTTTGGCGAAATCTGCTTCCCACCCCCCACCTCCATCCTGCCCCCCAGAAGGACCGGGCTGGCTCCTAGTCCAGCTGCTGTCTCCTCCCCGGGCCCCAAGCTCAGGGTGATGGACAACCCTGGGCTGCTCTGAAGCTGGGCACCAGGCCTAAGACACGCACCTGGAGCTGATATATTGAAGGAAATAGTTGGTCGCGGCTGGCGTTTCTGAACTGGGGTGTCCGGCATTCTCCATGTCAGCTACGTCAGTGTTCTCATGTGTTAGCTGGGAAACAGAGAGGCAACACTTACTGCTCAGACAACCGCTGTTCAGGACCTCTCTGGCTCCGCCCGTCTGCATACCCCCAGGCCACACCAGGCCACATGGCACAGCTTGTGTGTGTGTGTGTGCGTGTGTGCCCCCGTGCACGCACACGTGTGTGCACACAAGAGGTGGGGGGGGGCTGTAATCAACTTCACCATTTCTGCTTTTAACAGTCAAGATATAAAAACAGTTTATAAGGCATCAGGAAACTTTTTCTACCTTGTTGAAACAAAACCAAATCCTCAGGTTGGCATCTTACTGCCCTTTTCACTAATGCTCTGTAACGAGAGGTCATAAAACGCTTCCAAATCCGGTATTTTAAGGGGTTTATTATGAATATAATGAAAGCGCTGTTTCTTAAGGGCTTCTTTTATGCTAGCTAACTGCCATGTCAGCTCTGTTAAACGTACCACTGAATGGGATTCTCCTGGGAACGCTGAGAGGTGGGTATCGTCAACCTCGTCCTACGAGTGAGAGCAGAGGCTCGGGGTGCCAGGAAGTCGCCCCCACCCAGAAGGTGGCATGTAACTGTGAGGCCACAGATCACATGAGCCCTGGGCCTCTGTAAGATGTGGCCCCCCACCCCAATTTCAGGGCAGCCATCCCCCTAACCTCTAGGAACAGAATCGACCTGAAGTGCAGGCCAGGACCCTGCTCCCCAAAACGGGTGGATCTCAAGGCCGTTCCTTCTCCTGTGTCCTCCTCCCTGCAGCGAGCAGCCCCTAAGGGGCTCATTACTTCGGCTAAAGCCGTGCGACAGCAATGCCTATTTCTCACCCGTGGGACTGTGTGATTCTGTTGGACAGTGAGCCCTGGAGAAGGCAGATGGCACAGCCTGATGTTTTCCACGTGCCAGAGAGACTTCCATTCCCTTTCCTCAGCATCATGGACATCGGGGCTAGACCGCTGTTCGGGGGGGCGCCACCCTGATGTCACCCGGACACTGCGGGCTGTTGGGCAGCATCCCCGGCTTACGCCCACTGGATGGGTAGCAGTGCCCACACCCCAGTTGTGACAACCATAGATGTCCCCAGACACAGCCACTGATGTTGTCTCTCAGGCTTTTCAAGGAGCTCCTGCCAGATGAGCTGCTGGAAATGGCCCAGAGGGACGCTCCATCGTGGTAGCTGGAAAGGCAGTGCTGCCCCATTCAGGTCTCCCAGAGCAGCAGCGCACGGGGTCCTGAGCCCAGACCCCTGCCATTGCCAGATGCTCTCCACCCCTGCCTCGAAGTCCCCAGACTATACCAGTAGCCCTTGGGGGCAGCCGATGGAGAGGAAAGTTCTTTTTCTACCTGCCCTGCCTTAATAAAATAAGGTAATAATTCTCAATTAAGGGTAACTTTGTCCCAAAGGGAACCCTCAGCACTACGAAGGGACACTTTTGGTTGCCACAATGGTGGGCAGGGGGATACTCCTGGCACCTGCAGGATGGGGGTCAGGGACGCTGCCCAGTACCCTAGAGCACCCAGGACAGGCCTCCAACAGCTGAGAATGAACTGGTCTACACGTTTCTTAGTGCCAAGACAGGGAAGCCCATGAGTCAGGCAACAATCTCTCCGGCCACGCTGAAAGCATCAGGTCATGCTGTCTGTCTCCTTTGCTCCGAAGATGTGGGTTCTCAGGGACAGGCATGCTCGGCTGCCTCTCTGTCTGCTGCTCCCGGGAGAACGGGGGAGCCCGCCGGGGAGTGTGCCGGGAGTGGAGCAGTGCGGGATGGCGGGCATGCAACACAGGAAGCCACCGGAAGCACCATGAGTCACAGGACAAGCGCATAGGCACGGTCTTTGTCTCCACCTCCCGCCCTTTTGTAAGGAAAAGCGGAGTTCCTGTGGTTTAACCTGGAGGAGGCGGAACAGACCGACCCAGGAGTGCAAGCGCTCATTCAGGCCTCTGGTCACACACCTTGACTCTGTCCCTCAGGTTCTGCCCGAACACAAACGCCTGCTGTGCAACTTGCTCTTTTTTCTCACAGTTTTCCTCCTCACAAGTATCGCTAGACTCATTTTTCTGGGGCTCTTTCTCCTAGTTAGAAACACAAACAAGACGACAACTGAAAAGAAGTGACAGGTTAGCCCCGAGAAGCAAGACGGGCCATCTCTCGTCGTTCCATCTGCTCGCTGTGTCTCCTCTGGCACGGGTCCCTGGGCGGCTGGCGCTGCCCAGGTGCGGCCTGTCCTCGCATCACCAGGGACACCGGAGGCGGCGGGGCCAGGCCACTTCTCGGTCTCCCTCCAGCTCCCGGCCGTGCAGCAGACCCGCTGCGCCGGCTGCCCTAGCTATCCAAGTGTCCAAGTAGCAGCAGGTTGCAGAGATGGTCCCTAATTTTAATTCCGCTAACTGGTTTGAGGGGTGCGGGGCGGGGGTTTGCTCAGGGATGTTCTAAAAATGAACTGTAGCCTATCGTCTCCACCACGTGCGCTCCAACATCTCCGGGGGGCGAGGGGGAGGTGGAGGGTACAGAGCCTCAGGCAGCAGCTCAGCTGCCGAAACGGCTGAGGAGAAACACACACACATGCAACCTGGCTTTGTGTCCAGAAGCCTCGGTGCGGTGCTGCAGCTCGCACGTCAGATCTGCCTCTGCCCCCCCACCCCGCAAACGCAGGCTCTTCAGAACATGCCCCTCATTCTCCAGCTGCCGGGCACCACTACTAGAAAACACATGCTTTTGGCCTATGTAACCCAGAACCCTAGACTTTGCTCACCCCCCGCAAAAAAAAAAAGCTGAGCTGACCCCCCCGATAGATTTCTTGTTAGAACGGGCTCACGCGTATGAATCCCTGAGCTCTTCAGGTGTGGAAATGGGGAGGGCAGACATCTCTCCGTATAAAATGGCACAAGACCTCATCGATGGAAGCCAGTTCCCCAGACTCAGGGACTCCCCAGAGGCCGCTGGGCAGAGTGCCCGTCGGCCACCTGCAGCGGGGTGGTGCTGGGCCCGGGCAGGGCCGCACTCCGGAACAGCGGACAGACCATCCCAGGCGTTCTAACAACCATGGACATCAGCTGCTGTTGCGCACGCACACCGCTGAGCAAATCCAGAAAGCCTTAACACGCCTCCCACCCGCCCCCACCGTGCCGCTCAGAGCAGGTAACTGTCCACACACTCAGCGAAGCTCCGAGAAGTTTCACGAGCTCCCTGCCCAGCACAGACACACCTCAAGTGCTCGTGCCTCGTCAGAGGGACTTCTCCGTGCCGGGTTGTCGGGCGATGTCGCTGTCATGGCCCCTGTGCAGTCTGCTGGGATACTGACCCCGTTGGTGCCGCTGCTCGGGACTGCAAGGACAAGAGGACAGCAGGGGGGGTCACAGGGGTTTAGCATGGGACCTCGAGTGCTCCCTTCTACCATTTAGACCAATAGTGTAATTTCTCCTTTTTAAAGAAAATTCTTGCATTAAAAAAACCCAAACGAACCCAGAAATAAAACCTGACAGAAATGAGAGTATCTTATTGCTTATTCCACAAAGGAATTTTCAGTGGACTTAGAAGCGATACTGCTAACTAAGGTAAAAAAGAGAAAAAGAACATATATTGAACAAGGAACAATTACGAGTTTTAGAAAACACGGTTTTCCTCGTAACATCTCGAGTCTGCGGACTTCTCCCTGTGACTAGCTGGGGTCGTGTGGCACACGCACAGTTCAATCTGGCTTACTGGCCAGCAGAGCATACCAGAAAGCTTTCCTGTTGGAACTCTTTAGAGAGAACTATTTCCCTCATGCGGGATGTCGATTGCTTCCGACGAAGAATTTTTGAATTACAGGGAGAGACCAGGAGGAAGACAAGAAAAGCTCATGAATATTAAGAAATTAAGGGTCCAGTGAGCACCACGAGCTGTGTGGAGACCAGGGATATACGGCGGGAGAGGCAGGGCTTATGGATGGCAAATCAGGTGAAACTGCACACATGACCCGAATGACCCTTCACGTCTCTCGCACACCCAGGGCCGACTTTGACCTGCAAACTTGCTGGGACGGACTGCAGAGACTCGGGAGGGAGCCCACTTTTATGAAGCCAGCGTGTGCAGAAAGCATGCCAGTCACCCTGGCCTGGTGCCACAGGGAGACGGTGGGACCACGCTCTGTCCTCCCTGGGCTCACCGTGGACTTAAGGAATTGCTTCCCCGGCTCTATTTCTGAGTGCATTCAGCAGATATGGCCGAAGTCACCTGTGTCAAAACACAGCTGTCCCGTGCCCGCTTCAGGAATGCTCTACACCCTGCCATGGGGGCCTGGGTGCCAGGGCCGTTTCTTACCAGTCTGTGAGAGTGCCTTTGGCTGTGGGGCTTGTAACACTGCCGGGCGAAGCACACTCCGCTGTTGTTCCTTGGGCTTCTGGCTTGGCAGACCTGAGAACAGAGGTTGGCTTGCCTGGGGCCCTTGGACCTCGTGGGCAGAAACACACAGCCCCGTACTGGCTCTCAGGGGTTTTCCAGAAATTAATTCAGTGAGTACAGTAATGCTACAGGGGGAAACCAAGGGACAGCTGTCCTCACGCATTAAGTGCAGATGGTACAGGGAAAGCAGAGAACCACAGGCAGCCCCCCAGAGCTTAGGACTCTGCTCGGGCTCACATAAAAATACCCTTTGCACCTGCTTTTCCAAGTGCCACGCCGAGAAAATCCATCTGCCAAACACAGATTGGGCAAGAAGCACAAGAGAACGCTTCCAACTCTGCACCACTGCCAGGCCCTGCTCCCCAGCGGCACGCCACTGGATCGTGGCCACTCTGCTAATGAGGCCTTCTCCGTGGCACGCTAGGGCCGCGATGCTCGGGAGACACAGCCTGAACCAAGTGAGCTACTGCTGGGCACAGAGCCCCACACCAAGCCAAGTCTGCTCCCTCCCCACCCACCCTCATCCTCGGTGGTGGAGGGCTCACGGTGGGGACAATCTCCTTGGTCTGATGGGCTCCTGAAAGTGGCTTTTCAGGGTGCATGCACCAGGGAACTGAGCCGACCTAGAGGGCAGGCTGAGCCCGGAGCATGCCGCCCGGGCTGCCTGCATCAGGCAGCTAGGGTGTGAGAGAGACAGCCCTTTCACGTTCCTCCTTAAAAGGTGGGCACCTACCTGCGCTGGGTGCCTGGCCGTGGATCAATGTTGGTGGCTTCAACCGGAATCCACTGCTCTTTTCCTCTACAAGCACAAGACAAAAGATAAAAAGCAGGCCTGCCTAGGCAGTAGCAAAGCTGAGAGGGTCAAGGGCAGGGGAAGACTGTGGTCTCGACCTCAGTGGCCATGAGCCCGGAGAACCAGAGAAATGTTTCCAAGTTAAAACAGAAACGCAGAAGCCCAGTTCAACCAACGAAGGTTATAAGGCAGCTTGGA
>NW_019154170.1:1930451-2200828 GCF_002288905.1 Enhydra lutris kenyoni | reverse complement strand
GGGGGGGGGGGGGGGGGGGGGGGGGGGGGGGGGGGGGGGGGTGTTGCAGGAAGTGCTGGCTCCAGGCTAGGTGCTGACAATGAGACCCGGGTAGGGGTGGGGGCTGTCGAAGGCAAGAGACAAAAGTGACAGTGCAAGGCTGGTCCACCCCTGGGCCCTGGAGAATGTCAGGGAGCCACCCAATAAAGGTCCCTGGGACCAGTCTCCCTTTCTTAGAGGACTCGTCAGAGGATGCATGTGTAATCAGGAGAAGCCTCTGTGCTATCAGCAGATGTCTGGGAAATGAGACATGTCTTCTGCAGTGAAAGATCAAAGGTGGCAGACGGCAGGCTCGCTCTCTCTTTCCAGATGTGCCTGGAGAGCTTCACCTTGCTGCTTCCTGAGAACACTCGAAGGCCCAGGACAAGGAAGGGGAAGGAAGCAGCGCGACGGCTTAAAACCTGGTTTCGGCTGGGCCACTGGTCCACACTGGTCCTCTGTGTGTGCTGGTGTGGTGGCCTATCTCATAAGGGGGTGAGGAGGGGACAGTGTAATCTGCCTTGACAGGAAGGATCAACAGAAAAAGCCTTGTGACTCCAAGAGATCAGGTCTGTTCCTGGGAAAGCACAGGGACGGCAGCACTCGGGGCCACCAGAGGCAGCCTCACTTTTGTGCTAAGTTCCAACTCATCGGAAAACACCCTTGTCAGGGTGCAGGAAACAAGATCAACACACAAATATCAACTGTATCTCTGTGCGAGCAATGGACAGTCCAAAATGAAGTTATGAGAACACGTTATTCCATCTATAATAGCACCAAAGAGAACAGTACTCGGGAATCAATTTAGCAAACAAAAAACCACAAAACGTCGTTGGAAGAGAGACAAACGAATGGGAGGAGGTCTTAGAAGATCACACAGTACGCGACTGTTTACATGAAACACCCAGAACAGGCAAAGCCTTGCAGACGGAAAGTGGATTCTTGGTTGCCAGGGGCTGGGGGAGGGGGTTCTGAGTGACAGCTCATGGGGATGGGTTTCTCTTTGGGGTGACGGAATGGTCTAAAATTGATGACGGTGGACATACACAACTCTGGATACTCTAAAAACTACCCAGCTGCACACCGAAAAAACACGAATGCCTTATCAGACCAAACTCGGAGGCATAGAACAAAGTCAAATCAGAACTCTCAATGAAGCAGGAAAGCCTTCTTCCTGCTGTCTGCACGCTGGTCGGCCAAACTGTTCTCCCTGGGCCAAAACCGAATTACAAAAGCTCTCGCTGCTAGTTAGTATGAGGGAGCGGAGTCCACCAGGCTGCGAAGAGCCTGCGTTGGTGGAGCTGGGGCGCTCCCAGAAGAGAGGGGTCATCCAAACCACACTCAGGAGAAAGAGATGCCGCAGGTGCAGGGGAAGACATACTGCCAGACGTTCCTTTTTAGGAGAGAAATAGTGAATCCCATTTCCAAAGCTCAGGACTATTCAGAAGATGACTGGCAATTTACAAGCACTAAAAAAATCGGAGATGAAATTCACAATTGAGATAATTTTTAAAAGACCTTACAGCTGGGTTTGCAGTGCTTACGTCACAGCTACCAATCGATCTCCACCTTCCCACCCTGTGTGGAGCAAAACTAGCAGCCACTGACCCTCGCAGCCAGCTGAGGCTGGCCAGCGGGGGCGCAGACCTGGATGGCCACTGCCCCCGAGCATCCACTAGCACAGGGCCTGGCACCTGACCCCCCG
This sequence comes from Enhydra lutris kenyoni, assembly GCF_002288905.1. NCBI lineage: Eukaryota > Metazoa > Chordata > Mammalia > Carnivora > Mustelidae > Enhydra > Enhydra lutris. Next base: position 2,199,105 of record NW_019154170.1, on the reverse strand, counting down.
CCCCCCCGCAGACGCACGGGAGCTTAAGCAGAGCGCCGCAGCGAACAGATGACAGACCAGACAAGGCGTGCCACACCTGTCACGGCAACTGAGGACCGGGGACAGAAGGAGCCCAAGGCAGCAGGGAGGCGTGCTCACAGGGCAGGCAAGCCTTGGCTCGCCTGCAGGCCCAATCTTCACCAACATAGACATGGTCTCTCTTCGTGACCTCAAAAAACTCACTTTGTCTACAGCATGGCCAGGGTGCAGTGAAAAGCTGTTGTTGACGGCCAGAGCCCTAGCACACAGGACAGGGTCACTGGGGTGAACGAGCGACTGCGCTGCGCCTTTTTTTTTTTTAAAGAGTTTATTTATTTGACAGAGAGACACAGAGAGAGAGAGCTCACAAGCAGGCAGAGAGGCAGGCGGGGGGTGGGGTGGTGGTGAGCAGGCTCCCCGCTGAGCAGAGAGCCTGATGCGGGGCTCGATCCCTGAGCCCTGAGATCATGACCTGAGCTGAAGGCAGAGGCTTAACCCACTGAGCCACCCAGGGGCCCCTCGTGCCTGCATCTTCTTGAGGGCACGCGCATGCCCCACTGTGAGCTCACTGGGGTAAGAGGTGGTTCCCTCTAAAGCAGCCTCCACCACTCCTAATTACACCTGAATCAAGTGGGCTCCTTTGCGGGTGCTTTCTGCCCTGCCTTGGGAAGCCCCCAAGTGACGTGTGGGGAAAGCAACTTGTGGGGAACTTCAACTTGGCATATGCCAGAGGCTGAAAAGACTTTAAGAGGAGACAGCCCGGTGGAGGCTGGGCAGGGGCAAGGGGGGCACCAGAGCAGGTGGGAGGGTGCTTGGCATGTACGGGGTGGGGGGAGGGGGCTAGAGCGACGGGGACAGGCACTGCAGACAAAGGGAGCCAGGTGTCTCTCAGAGAGAGGCAGAAGTACGAAGCAGGGAGCCTCAGGCGAACCCCGTTGGTGCTGGACTAGAAGCACATGTGAACCCAGGGTTACCCACACATGCAGACAGATACAGACAGAGACATGCGTGGATGCGCACACACAGGTGTGTGCGTATGTACGGGGGTGTGTGTCCCTGTCTCTGGGCACAAAGGGGGCCCAAGCGCCGCGAGAGCCTGGCGGCGGTGAGCCCGCTGAGCACGCAGATCTTGGTTTCTGGAGACGGCACTCCACTGAGAAGGACCCGTGAGGGCTGATGATGAGCCTGGAGCCTCTTGTTAGGACAGAAAAAAGTGCTTCAAAGAATAATGAGCTGTGGCAAAAGGACACAGGAACCTGCTTGGTGGGACTCCCACAAACCAAATCTGGGACGATTAAAAGAAATTCTGTGCTAGTAAGGACAGGACGTAAGTTGCCTACTAAAGCAGGAAGCCACGCATCCATCTTGCTGTGCAGCCGTAACAAGGGGCTAAGTGGGCAGGAAGGACCATTCTCTTCCAGAACTCCAATTAAGTGCACTAGTAACAGGGAAGGTGGAGCCCCCCAACCCCTCAGGCCATCAATCGTCAGAGTAATGACTAATCCCGCATCAGTGGAGGCGGACAGTGGAGGGCAGCAGTGAGAGGAATGGGCTTTCTTCGCATCTCAGAGTCTCTCCAGAACACAAGGGGATGATCTCACAGCGGAGAACCAGACAGAGCCCTCTCTAACCCAGCGAGCGAAATCAGCCCCACAGATACCAGGACAGGCAAGCTCCGCGCACCACCCGGGACAGGACAGCGCGAATGCAGCTTCACTTCTGAGGAGTTCTAGCCCCAAAGGCACTACCTGGGCGGAACCACCAGGATCCAGTGGACAAACCCAGACAGAAAAACTCCAAAATCACTGGCCTGTAATCTTCAAGGCCATAAACATCAAGCAAAGAATGAGGACGTTTTCCAGATGGAAGGCGAGATATGGGGTATATGATCCGGGATTGGACCTCTCTGCTATGAAGGCGGACATCATTGGGATGACTGGGGAAAATCGAATGGGCAAAGGGATAGGAAGTGCCTCACAAAATTCTTGTGTCAGTTAAAAATCCCTCCCCCCCGCAAAAAAAAAAAAAAAAAAAATTAAGCTAAAAAACAAAGAGAGGCAGGCAAGGACAGAAGAGGACTGACAGGACTCCAGCCTGCCTCAGGGACCAGGAAGTGAGGCTGCGTCGGTACCCCTCAGCAGGCCTGGGAAGCCCCATCTTCTCAGGGCGGCCTTGCTCTCAGTGCTGCAGGATAAAGGTTTCGTGGGGCGAGAGAAGGGAGGGAGGCCATCACTCACAGATCTCAGAGGTGATGATGGCGAGATCTGGAATGGAAATGGACGGCACGAGGTGATCTAGATGCACCGCTAGACGCGGGGCCTGGTCCCCTAGACCAGAACAGGATCACGTTGGCTAACACCGCCCCTGCAGCTCACAGCGCTACGTGCTAAGCCAGCACTCCCGGGGTTCCCAAAGACTGACAAACCAAACTCCTTCTCAGGACCCGGTGAGGGATTCAGCTCAAAACAGTTTGCTTTCAGAGTCAAAATAAAGTCTATTGTTTGAAATGGTGCGATTGGATCAACCCCCTAAGTTATAAAAGCATCGCCCTCACGCCAGAGTATGACTTATCTTGCAATGCTTTTGAAGTCTGCAATGAATTTATATAAGGCAGGTTGGGTTACAGAATTCGGGTAGTTGAACTTGCTCATTAAATCTTTCAGGAAATCTTGGGAGCTGGATCTCTAGCGAAAGACCAAAAAAGGAAGGTTCCATAGTCTTCAGAGGGGAGCAAGCTACTTTCCTTCAAGGTTTAAAGCTGTGATTAAATATGCTTACATATTTATCTGAACAGGTCTAAGTAATATGGATTAATGTGAGATTCTAATGCACAGGAAAGGGTCTGGAAAATTCCAGCGACCTCACAGCAGTTACCTTGGGGTGAGAGAGGGAAAGGGGCAGGGCAGGCAGATTCTTTTACCCTATATATTTCCCACTTGCCTTTTCAAAAAAGCGGTATGAATGTATTACTTGTGTATAATTCTGAAAAATGAGTAATATACCTCTTTATAGTTGCTTTTTGTTTTAAAAAAAAAAAAAAAAAAAAAAAAAAAAAACCCAACCAACACCTTGAAGACTTCTCATGACCAGGCCCTCCTGCAGAAACAAAAAATTAAGGCCTTATGAAGCCTGCCTCATGCTGGATTCCAAATCTATGAGCTGAAGATTTGGGAAAACATTTAGGAACTGAAAAAGAATCCGGTTTTCAAATTGCCCATTCCTTTTTAAGGTCTTATTTTACAGTATCAACTGCTTTTCATCCCAGGAAAACGCCCAGTGACTGGTAGTAAAAGGCAAAGGGACATGAGGGCTCACCTGGTTCTGAGTCAGAATTGCCTGCAGATGGCTCGCAGAAGGTTGATGGCATAAAAACATTGTTTTTTGATACTGTCGACAAGGAGGTGCGGGCAGGGAAGGGAACAAGAGGAAAAACAGTGTGAGTAGGCAGGGCACACAGGCACCAGATCACCTCTCCCACCTGAAGGCTCCATCTCCAAGGCACACTGTGGGGAGCTCAGCATTACGAACCGGGCCTTTAGATGCTGTGGTCTACTGTGGCCGCCTGTCTTGTCCTCACGACCCTGGCTTTCCTTGGCACTATAGGCCCCAGTGGGAGCAGCCAGGAGGGAAGCAGAATGAACCGGATGTACCAAGTCTCAGGCCCTGCTCCTTGTCACCTGCCGAAGGCTCGCTGGTTGGCTGCGCTCCTGTCCCCTCACCTGTTTGGGACCTTACTTTACACTTATCCATTGCTTCCCTGGGTGCGGGCCAGGCAATAATGCAATGGGCCTCAGAGCTGAAGAACTAACTGGGTAGACAGAACACAGCTAAGCAGAATCAGAGTGCAGGACACAGACCACGCCTTCCAAGATACCGGCTCCTGTCCCCACCCCCAGGGACTAAGAGCTGACTATTCCCTACGCCAGTGTGCTGGAGCAGAAGGGAGAGGCTTGGCCATCCTCTGTCCCTGTAGCCTCTGGCCAGAGATAGCACAAATCACTATTCTTCTCCGCTGCACCTTCTGCCACAGGATGCGGCTCAGCAGGGCACAGAGATCGGGAAGGAATACGAGCCATCAGGGAGCAGACGCTCCCTTGTCTCATAGGAACACCCATGCAACAAGGGAGAACAGGAGGTCTCCAGAAGCTGCCAACAGTCCTGATGGCTCCTCAAGGCCTGCTTAGCAAAGGACAGCACAGCCCTACAGGAGGGCCTCCAGCAGTCAGGAGACAGGGCGCCGCAGCGTCCACAGTGAGTGTTAAAGGAAACAGGAGTGAAATCCAGGTGCTGAAGGATCCGCCTCGAAAGGACCTCTCCGTGGAGCCTTCCTGTTACGTCTGCATCACGTGTGCAAGCAGCAGCTGCCTGCCAGGGCATCTCGTCCCCTTCAAGTGCTATCCTTTAGGTTCACAGGTATAAAATGCTTCACATGAACCTCCCAAGAAGGAATGCCAAGTTGGGTTACTGGGGACCCTTGCTGAGTACGTGTGTGTCTCTCAGTGTCTCTGCACTAGAGAGCCAAGACTGAGAAGACGGACGATGTGGGGGGGACCAAGTCAAGATGGGGAGGAGAGGGGGCAAGCCCTGAGGCAGTGTTTACCCTGGAATCTGCAAGGCTGTCCCCGGGGCTCACAGAACCTCCCACCAAATACCCCAGCATCTCTCTTAACCCTGGGAAACTGTTGCTTTGCTGCACCGGTCTTTGTAACAAGCCCCTGGGCTGGTCTGCTGGCCTCAACCCAGAGCCTCCACGCCCTCGGGGTCCAGCCACCTCCACAGGGTCCTGGCCTGTGGCCCACCCTTCAAGGTTCCATCAAGCCCTCCTCCTCTGGGAGCTCACAGCACCCCATCACCAAAGAGAGTTCTGGGGCCACCTGGTTCTATATGTACTGTGTATGTGTCTGCGCATCTCAACCAGACAGCCAAGCTCTGGGCCCATGGCTGGAGGGTCAGGAGGACACTCTGCTTCCCACTTCCTACACCTTTAGTCTAGAGACATGGCCACAAACCTGGGAAGGAGAACAAGTGATTAATGCCCAGAGCCCCCAACAGGACGGACAGTCCTTTTCCTCTATTTCAGAGGGACCCTTTCTTGGTACAGCTTCTTTTAGTCCACGACCTCATGACCCTCTATCGAGTGTCACTGGTTCCAGAGGGGGGCACCTCCAGCTTCATTCCTGACAGAGACCGAGTCTCAGGTCGATTCTAATTGGATGTGGGCACGAGACTGGCGCGAGCGTGAGGCATGGCAGGGGGACGGCGGGCTCCCGAGCATGCACGCGCCCACCGACCGGCGCCGCGCTGCCACGGTTACCTGACTGCGAGGGCGGGAACTGGGTGAAAGAGGACGTTCTTTCTCGCTTGACGGGAGGGCAGTAATTTCCATCTTCTCGGTCGGAATCTACGGAAGAGGAGGAGGAGGAGGAGGAGAAAAATCAGGCTGCTTCCACTTTTACACCCAAAGAGAACGAGACGTTTTAGAGATTTCCTCACCTTCTCCACCTTCGGGGCTGGAGCCTCCGGCTGGCCTCTGAAATGAGAGCACACGGCAGGGCGGTGAGCGAGGGCCGGGCTGCCCGGCACCCGGCGGCTTGAGTTCTGTCATGAACGGATCCTGAGACGCAGCGCTCAGGGCCAACTCCCTGAGCTCAGGCATCCAGAACGAGGACAGACTTTCAACCTAATGCTCAAACCCTCCCAGGAGCCCTCTGTGTCTGCCTTACCAGGCCATGGGCCGAGGAGTCCTCCTGAAGGCTGAGAACGTGTTTACCGCACGAAGATTAGTTTCTCTCTCTCTGCATAGGTCACAGCTAACTGTGTGCCACCCCCCAACTCAAGCACAGCGAAACATCATCTGGCTGAAATTCATTCTGCCGAGCTGGCAAGCGACCTGCTCCACTCTGGAGGGCAGCAGGACTGTGTAAAATGGTGGCCTAACACCGGATCACAGCAGTTCCCCTTCCCTGGCCTGGCCCGGCCCGGCCCACACTGCGGAACCCGCTCCAAGGTGGACCATTACTTCCAGAGCGACAGAGGACTCTGACGCCGCGGACCTAAGTCTGCTGACGCAGAATGCAATCGTCCAACGTTAACAACACGGCAGACCACACGACCTACCAAGAAATCACTAGCTAAGACAGAAGGCGGCCGAAGAATATCCTCCTAACAGCCTTTGGTTTTAGAGTGTGAACAACGAGCCATCGAGAAGCCCTGAGATGAGCCCTGCTCCCACCCCTAGAGCATATCCAATCCCTCACAGACTTGCAACTTTTCACAACTCAGCAGCCAGAAGCAGACGTCAAGGGGTGAACCCCACTCCTCCTGGGCCACTTGTGTGAGCACAAGCAGAGGAGCCAATTTTCTTATTTTCAGAAAAATCCCTAGGGGTCAAGTTTAGCCAAAGGAGGACCACCTGCCTCGAGGAGCTGTTAGGGGTTAGAGGCACGCCTGGGAACGTGCTCTGTGAGCCGCAGGGTGCGGTGGAAATGCAGCGACTGCCCCGTCAGTTACGGGCTTGGGCACGGCGAGAGCCCTGGCAGCTCGGCACGGTCTCCGTGAAGGGCCACATGCATATGCCACCGTCTTAGTTTGCAGACAGAGGCCCAGAGTCTGTGGACCCCGATCTTAGAGACAGGGAGACAAAAGGATCCCAACCTGAACTCTCCTCCAAAGTGGGCCAACAACTTGGGTTTGAGTGGGAAATGCAAGCCTGCTGCCCTCACGCCCGCAAGGGGGGGATCAGAAGGCTGCGAGGAGGCCGTCCATCAGAGCTCCTGGGAAACAAACCCCTCCTAACAAACCAGGGGCCAACACTCCTCAGGGCCACTGTGAAAGTACCGCTGTGCCCCAGCTGGGCACTGACGGGCGACGGGACCATGAGACAGAGCACAAAGATGCTCAAGCCCTCTGGCAGGCCCGCAGGGCTTACTTTCTCCCAGCTCTGACACCTGAAGGTATACCTCGGGTAGATCATTTTGCTCACCCAGGCTTCTGTTTCCTTTCTTGGGAAACGGGGGTGCCAGCACCTCCGCCGCAGGGAGATGGATGGGCCAGAGAGATAAGCAGGTGAGGCAGCCTTCCATCTGACCCGACACCCAGCCAAGGCGGACACGTGGACCGGTGGGGGGTGGGGGGTGGGGCTCTCCCAGCAAGCTCACTTCTGCTGGATGTTATGCCCTTGGGAAGTCAGGATACGGAGTCATGTCCCCAGGGACCCAGATGAGGGGTCAGGGTGGGTGACCCAGGTGTGTGTTAAGAGGGTCCCGAGCCCAGGACTAAGCGCTGGCGGTGTTGCCGAGACCCATACTCTGGCCGCGCTTTCCTTTCCCTGGGTCCAGGCCCAGGGTGGCATCTGATAACAGAGAGCCAAGCCACAGGCACAGCAGGTCTTTTCTCTCGGGACTGCCCCTTTCCTTGGGGGACATCCCTGAGGTGCAGTCATTGGGCACCCCGTTCCTATTCCTTCACAGTGGCTGGGCCCACTCCCAGCTCCGGTCCCATGGCTACTGGCCTCTCTCCTGTCATTCAGTAAGATCCCAGTCCCACAAGTGACAGCCTCTTGGATCCCGTGGGATCTGCCACTTTGACAGCGACCTCTGGGATCCTGAAATGGCCTTGTAGACACCACTCCCTTGTCAGCTGACTTTTCCCTCTGCTCGCTCTTCCCTGGCTTCTCACATGAGAACCCCCTCAGTCCTGCCCCCTGTACCTCTCACTCTGATGAGTGTCACCTGAGCCAGGGTCCCCAGCAGCTCGAGTTCCGAGAGGGCACTGGCCCTCAGCCCACAGCAGGAGCTCACCTGGAATTTGTTCAGTGAAGGGACACAAATCGCAGCCCTCTGTGTGCCTCAGAGATGCTGCTAAGGCATGGGTCCCCGTGTTACACACAGAACAGCGGCCCTGAAAGCTCACCAGACTCTAGCTTCCTGTTTCCTCAGCTGCCAAAAAGGGTACGCCTCCCCCACCTCAACCCCAAGAGACCACTACACCTACCTTCGCTTTGCCCCGCTGCCTAGCAGGGCTCATTTCCATGTGTGTGGATTTCCAGAAATCTACAGATTTCTGATTTCATTCCACTGTGGTTGGAAAAGACCTGGCATGATTTCAGTCAGTTTAAGTTTATCAAAACTTGTTTTGTGGTCTAGCGAATGGTCTGCTGACCTCAGGATGTCCCGGGCGCTCTGCAGCACAGTGCCTTGGCGTTCCCCAGGGCACATGGCTCACTAGGCCAGCTGGGTTTAGAGTGCTGTCCAGGCCCTCTCTCTTCTCCACCCAGTCCCGATGCTCTACTGACTATGGAAGTACGGTGCTGAGCTCTCCAAGGTTATGACCGAATTGTCTCTTCTCCCTTCAGTTCTGTCCGTTTTAGCTCTGTGTACTTTGGAGCTCTTATGGGCACGTAACTTTCTTATCTACGCCAACAACACCCCAAACCTCCCAGGAATCTGAGTTTCCTTTAGAACTTGATGAATGCTAGGGGCCCCTCCCCAGAAGAGGGCCCAGACCAGGAGCTGAGGCCTCTGGGTCCCCTGCTGTCTGTCCCTGCTGCAGCCTATCTCTCTCCTGTCTTCTGAACACGCCAGCATTGCTCCTGCCTCCACGTCCCTTCTGTGTGTGCCACCCCCAAGGCCGGGAGCGCACTTCCGGCCTCGCCAAGGCCCTTCCCAGCCTCCGCCAGGGTGAACCCATGCTCACTCGAGGCCCTACCACCCGGCGAGTGGAAGCTGCCCCTCTCCACCTCACTGCCCAGCCTCCCTCAGGCCTCTCTAGCCTGTTTTGTGTACCAGCTGGAAATGATCTACTGTGTCTGTCTGGCTGCTCTGCTCACAGCTCAGGCGCACAACCCCCAGGAGGCTGTGCACAAAGACGATCGGCAGTATTCACTGCACAAATGGAGCCCGAGTTGGCTGCAGCTCCTTCAGTGACCTGGAGAAGGAAAGTGCCTGGCCAGACAAGATTCAGATCCAGGAGACCCTCAAACCCACACTCTAAATCTCTTCTAAGAGGCACGTGACTGGCCTCTTGGTCCCGGAAAGGCTAAGAGGCCAAGGCCAGGGGAGGACAACACAGGAAATTACACCACCAGGGAGAACCTTCCAGAAGCTGCTGGAATCTCCTGTGCAGTCTGAACTAGCTAACTCAGAAGCAGTGAGGAAACCGATGCCAGCAACTTTCCTCAATAGGAGCTGGCACAAGGACGCAAGGAGAAAGAATGTACGAGAAGTCATTTCTGCTTGCCTTTGGATACACCGACTCTTCCAGAAATCCTCAACAGTGGCCAGCGTGAGGAGAAGTCTGATGTCTGCACCTCCGATCCCCCCAACTGCACTGAAGGTCTGAGCTTGCTGTCTTGGTGTCTCGTGCTGTCTTCTCCCCGAACAGGAAAAGGTCTGGGGTGAAGCAACTCCCCTTTACACCACCCCGGCCCTAGACGAGGCCAACGCGGGCTCCACACACACACTCTGTGCAAACCCAGCAGCCTGGTGGTCGGGGGCCACCCCTCACCCCAAGGGAGGGAGAAAGCCACTCCGGGGTCAGCTGAGAACAATGTCTGGGATACACATGGGGTGTGCCCCGTAGCCGCCAACCCTCAGAGCCTGGAAGTCTGCATCCAAAGCCACGGCCACGGCCACTCATGTGAGGAGGACTCTGAGAGCAGGCTCCTGGGATTCCTCTCTGCGGAGGAGCCAGCACAGAAGCAGGTGTCAAAGTCCCATTTCCGCCTCTGCCTCCTCCCACACGAGAATCCACCTCTGTGAAGATTAGGGCTTCGGGACGATACCTAGGCGACACTGGGGTCAGCGCCCATTTGGGACACCATGACGAACATGTTCCAAACTAACCTTTACATAAGGAGGCAGCAAAGAAAGCAGCCCAAGGAGAGTCTGTCCGTGCACTTCCCGGGTGTCAGGAAGCATGAGCGAGAGAAGTGGGTTTCTAGAAGATGCAAAGCCCCACGATGGCGGCTGCTGGGGTGGGGAGCGGGGGTGAGGGGGAACAGCAGGAGGGGCAGCCCACTCTCCTCAGAGCCACGGGAACCACGGGGGAGCGGCTCACTCTGTGAGGTGTGCACATCCTTGCCCAGTATGAAACAGATGGTAACGTCTAACCCAGAATGCGGGCCTGGAACTGCCGACGTGGGCAGCTTCAGTTCTTCTTCGTAAAGGATGAAACTGAAAATTGACTATCGTTACCATTTATCAAGGATTCCGCCCTCCCTGCCAAGCCCTGAAAGAACATGGCCTGCATGAGGCTGTCTGGCGTGGCCTTCGAGGAGGACAAAGGTGCCAGGCCACGGGGAGGAATGGAGCTGGACGCTGTGTCTCAGAAGCTGACACACAGGGACACACACAGGGACAGTAAGTGGGAATGAACAGCACCTGGGGCCTTCCTGACTTCCCAGACAAGACCAGAAAACAAGACCACGCCAGACCCCCATTTGGTGTGCCTGGGCCTCAGCGATCTCGATATGGACTGACCGGCTGTAAAGCCCGCCATCTGTGGCCGCAGGAAAATGGATGCCCGGGACAAAAAATCAACCACTGGGGGAGCCTGCTGACTCGTCCCTGTCTTCAAATGGACCACTGGCCATTCCACGCTGTTTACTCTGATACCCAGATGACCGGCTCAGAAGTTCCGACCAAAAAGGCAGACACTGGGAAAGAAGAGCTGTGGTCTCCAAAGCTCTCAATGTCGGGTGGGAGCAGAATGAGGGTCAAGTCCCGTGCAGAAGCTGGAAGATGAGGGAAGCTGTCCAGCCAGGGGTCTGGTGCCAGAACCTGTCTGAGCTTCCTGGTGGGTCTAATAAACACATGTCAGGCTCCACAGGGCTTAGGCTCAGAGCTTCAGTCCAGGGGACTTAAGCCAGGCTTGGAGTGAGCACTAAGACTGCCTGCTTTCTCCGGACCAGAGAGCTTGAACTGCGTGCGCTCTGGTCTCCTCCAAGCTGTCTTCTGAGAGCCAGGAGGTCTGATATATAGAGGCTTGTTCCCGGTACTGAGTCTTCGACGGCCAGCGTCTGGGGAGACTGAAAGATGAGCGCGCCCTCTGTAAGCACCAGTTTGGCGGGCCACGATTTATTACAAAGAACCCCCAGCTTTACATTCCCCCCCGGGGACCACGCAATAAAGAACAGAGTGAACGTGATGGGCGCGACTGGCTGGGTGAGGGTGGGCGGTCTCCTGCATTCCAGCGTGGTACGGGGTGAGATCCTAATCTGTTTGGCTGCAAAAGCGACCAGTCCGAGCTAACCAAAGAAACGCGGCAGCCCGAGAGGAAGCTGGGATCGGGTTCCATCGGCCTTGAGTTATGCCCTAATTGACCTAAAAAACACTTACTTTGCCTTGAACACACCCAAACACTAAAGAATGCCGGGTAATGGGGGGTCGGTGGCAACAAGCTAGAGTCTTCTGCGCTGAAAGCCCAAGGCAGCGAGCCCTGGTTGGCTCAGAGCTGTCACCAAATGATGTGACAGTGGCACTGTCGGGACTGGGGATTCCTACAGTTACAAGAGCTAAAAGCAAAGAGCACGTGTGTATGTCGTGCGCATGGCCTTCGCTGCTATGCTGGTACGTTCATCGACCGCTCCCCCCAGTCCTGACCTCCTCCTACAGTGACTCACAACCCATCCTGAGGTTCCCTACTGTTAACACTTGACCTTGCAGGGCAGGGCTGGGGATGGTTTGAATTTCTTGGGATTAGAGCCTCTGACCCAAAGTCCACAGGAACCGAGAAGTCAAGTCCCACTGGCTAGGCCTCAGAAATCCACATCTGGCCTAGCCACAAGCAGAAGGTGAGACCCCCCTAGGTGCCTCTGGAGCAGCAGCTGCTGGGCCTCGACCTCTGTGACCTACCCGTTTGCTACTCGCAACTGAAAGCCCTTAGCCCCTTCGGTCCGAGGCTGCTCTCCGAGTGTGCTGTGCAAACCAGGCAGCCACAAAACGCCCCGAGCCTCTTGGGCAGATCCACCTGAAGGTCATCTGTTTTCAGGGAGCTGAGAACACGATTTCCTGTGCTTGCAAAGGCTGAAGGCACAATAACTCATAATACCGACTCAGGAGAAGGTTCCCGGAGCTGCCTGGCCCCGAACTGAAAAAGTAATCACCTCCTCATTCTTGCTCTGTCAGTCTAGTGCTCTCATGAGGGCTGCACCCCTACGACACTTTGGTGTGAGTGCCTCCTGGCTGGAATCTTTACTGGGCCCAAACCCACTTGTATGCCACGAGGGACTGCCCCCTCACTCCTACCTGGCATGTGGCAGAGACGGTTCCTTCTTTTCCCACCACACACGGACTCCTCTCCAAAATGTTAAAATCGGCCTCCAACCTCACCTTCACTTCTTCCTGGGTATCCCAGGGTTTGGGGGCTGTTACTGAATTTTAATGATTTCCTTAAGAACACAGGGGATCACTGATGTCTGGGATTGTGACGCCCTGGATGGCTGCCCAGTGCTTAGTGTGCACAGCAGGGCCCCTTGTTTGCTTGCCTGGGAGCCCTTTTTCCCTGCCATGAGAATGGGGGGGCTTAGGCACCCACATGGTTTTCAATCCTGAATGTAGGATGATGTTTACCTTTCCCATTTTATCAACCTCCAAACACTCAAGACATTTCTTGTTCTCGAGAGTTCACAATCTTCTCCACCTATAATCTTCAAAAGCCTTCTCAATACAAAGATAAAGGGCTCAAGGGATCCCCTCTGGATTCAAAGGAAGAGTCCTTTCTTCTTCCTGCTTTGATTGAAGACAAGCAGTTCACAGCCTAACCACAGTCCAAACACAATTGGTCTCGCAAAGCAGTCTGCCTTAGACACCTCCTTTTCCTCTAGATCAAGGAAGTCGGGGCTTCTGGTGTTTCTAAGACCCTGAACCTGAATGCCCAAATTTAGGGAGAGGACAAAGAACCATGGAAGGACAGAGAGGGGGTCGAATTTGGTTTGGGAGGTTCTACCCCATTATTCAATCCCTCTTTCGACCCCTCATGTCTCTTTCAGGAAACAGGATTAGCTTCTTGCTATGGGTGTACATATGCCCCCATTCAGAAAGTCTCCGTGTAAAAGGGGACTCCATCTGTCCTGACTTTCTGGCAGCAAGAATTAAAGGGAGCTGCAGAGATCGTGACCACCTTTTCAGTTATCATCAGCTGCTTGTGGTTTAGGGTCTGGATCTGAGGAACCCGAAGGGAAAGGGGCTGATCTGGGTTGGGACCCCCAGGCTGTGGAGCGCTGGGTGGAGGCGGACTTACCCCTGCCAGTTCTCGCGGGAAAGGAAGAAGCTGGGCTTCAGGAGTGCTGGCGGAAGCGCTAGCGGGGGCAGGAGGCTCTAGGGCATGCTCACCAGCTGACTCGGGGTGACCCGTGCCATGGTGGGGGGCCTCAGCCTCCCCCCGAGGCTCCTCTCCCGAATCCGACAAGTCTTTTTGCTCTGCAGAGGACTGGGAGCAAAAAAGACAATTTTCCTTCAATGTAAATACAGGCCACAACATGGGACGGGGGTGGGCAGGGATCAAAGGGCTGGAGATGCTCAGACTTCAGCAGCTCCTGCCTGGGAGGATGAGCCAAGAAAGCTGGCACGTGCTGTTGTTTTGCTCCACGAAACTGGCCCTCCAGAATGGAAGAACGGAAAATGAACGTGGATTTGGCTGCGGTTTAACTGTGCAGGAGGCCTAGGCCCCCTTCTGAAAAGCAGGCATCACGGAGCTACGGTGCTTACGGGCTGTGCATGAGGAACAACACTCGTGGTGACCAAAATGGGGGCAGAGGCTCTATCAGAGGGGGACAGGGGCGATCATGTCTGATTGTCCCTAGGTGTTAAGGACCCATCTCGGCAAGAATACCGATGGGGAAAGCTGACCCTCGGCACCATTTCTGTCCACTAAGGTGGGGAAGGCAGGCCTGGAATAGCACACAGCTACAAAATGGGGCGCGGAGGGTCCGCATGCTTCTGCATTCTGCTAGAGTGCTTCCCGCAGCTTTCCATTTGTTCTGCTTAAACCTGAGATCAAGGCAACGCTTTCTCGGTGCTCAGTGAGTGCCGATGCGTGGTGAGCAAGCCAGCTGGCAGACACTCGGAGAGTTCAGCTGGAGGAAGGAGCCCCTTGGCCTAGGATTCTCCCACGTTCACCCTGAACACCTCGGCAAGGGTGTATTTAGAAAATAGCCAGGGCAAGAGAAAGCTGGTTCTGGAAGTCTTTGTCCTTGGAAGTCCAACACCCCTAGCATCCCTAGTTCCTGGGACTCTGGAGGGGCTCCCGTGGACCCAGAGCCCTGTGGCTGACTCCTTTCTTGAGGAATGGGTTAAGAAGCCTGTGTCCTGAAACAGAGAGGCTCTGGTCCCCAGATCTGCTCTGCACCGTCCCCAACACGGAGCCATTTCTCCTGCTTTTTGAATTACGTGGCTGCCCTGTCTCTCCACAGACCTGGCTGTGTTTCTTCTGAGTGTGAAGTGACTAAAACCTCTTTAGATGGGGCTTGGGGGCTAGTTCCTAAAGGTGAGCCTGATGGATGAAAGGAACTCTGTAAAGAGGATTTAAGAGAACTTTCAAACATTCTGAGGAAGGCAAAAGAAACAAAATGTTAACTCATCCACACACCTAAAAAGTCACCAAAATCTATTCTTCCTATCCAGGGGAGATCCACATGCACAAAGGCCTTTCTTCTCAAGCTGTTCCTCCAACCTACTCAGGACATGGAGGTTGGTCCACGCACCAACACCTGATAAGAGAAAAATTAAACCCAGAGCTCTCCGGAAAACGGCCTATCTCTAATTGGAACCACAGGGGATTTTCTTTTTTTAACCCCTACTTTTCGAGCGTAAGTGTTCAAGTGTCCTGGTGGCGCTGAACTCGAGATGGAGCCCAAACTAAAGGACCAAAAAGAAACACAGACGCCATCCCTGCACTCTCTACCTGGGTCCGAGTGACTTTGCTGGACAAGAAAAGTGAGCTCTAGAGAACCAAGACAGGACCTGTAGTTCCTCAACATGTTTGTTAAAATCAGACATCAAGATTTTGGTCGCTTTTGACATCATCCTGAAATTCACACGGCTGACAAAAATCCAGAAACAAACAGGTGCACACAGGATAGGCTTGTTACATCAACAGTAGCTTCCAGAGGAGGTCTAGACGTTCTGTGACAGCGCTTTCAGGGAGCCTTACTTCCTGCTCAACAGCATTTCTGCAACGGCTTTCTGTCCTTCTCCCAAACAGACAACACCCTACACGTGAGACCTCACCTGTTCAGAAGAGTAAGCTTTTGAAAGATAAAGTATCCGGAAGAAACAGTCGTCACAGTTAATGAAACTACCACCTTCTAAGATTCGAAGTCTCTTCACATCAAAAAGAAAAGAAAAAAACAAAACAAAACTCAAAACCGTCTCCATGCAAGGCAGTTAAGGAGGAAAAAAAAAAGTTTCATTTTTGCCACTAAAACCAGAAATGCATAAATGCAAGCGGATCACGAAGAGCGCCCCCTTGAGGAAGCGTGAGAACATGGAAGGAAGGACGGGAAATGGCGCACTGTCAGCAGGGCTCTGGGACGGGATTTTAGGCTTCAGGACTGGAGTTCAAACCGTGAATCGTTTTCTCTAACCGGGAACAGGGAACGGGGGAACTGACAACCTGTCACGCGATACCAGCGGTGGGCCGCCGCCACCAATCCGTAGCCTGCTATAAACGCAACTTGGGCCTTGGGTGGGAAGGACAGAAAACGCCACGTGGCTTTGCTACTGAACAAAAAAACAAAAACAAAACACCTGGGCTAACAGCTTCATTTTTTTTCCGATTTCAAATCTTTTACCTCAGTAGGACTCAGTAATAACACTGGGGCCTGTGAAGTG
Organism: Enhydra lutris kenyoni; assembly: GCF_002288905.1. Taxonomy (NCBI): domain Eukaryota; kingdom Metazoa; phylum Chordata; class Mammalia; order Carnivora; family Mustelidae; genus Enhydra; species Enhydra lutris. The sequence continues at coordinate 2,183,257 of NW_019154170.1, read as the reverse complement.
TCTCCTGGGCAGGGGGGCCACGAGCTCTGAAGGGCAGCCCACTGGCGGGTTGAGAGACCGCTCGCTGAAAGGGAAGCCGGTGGTCCCACAGCTGACGGCCGGACTTCCTGATCACTGTGGATCAAGAAATGGCTCAAGACACAGCTGTAAAGAACATTTTGGTGACAGGACAACACGGTAATGGACTATATACACTAAAGGACATGTCTGACTTCACGATCATTTTCTTAGGAGTGACAGGAGCACTGGGGCCGCAGAGAGCAGCGGTCTTCATCCCGGGAGCCGCCGACAGGAGGAGTTAGGGGAGAAACAGCAGATGGGGGCCACTTGGAGTCGTGCGCTTCTGGCACTTACGACAAAGATGTCACTGGTGAGGCCTGATGAGGGACACCGAAGTGTCCACAATACCATTCATTCAACTTCTCTGAGGACCTGAATATTTTCGAAATACGAAATGGAAGAGAAAAGGGGCAACGAGCCACGGCAGCCCGTGCAGCCTGCTCCCTGCTCTGCCTCTGCAGGCTGAGGGGCAGACGGGCTGGAGGTCGGCGAGAGACACAGGACCTGAAAGAGGCTCAAACCCCCATTTCTGTCCGAAGTGCCACGGCTGCTGCCTGCAGCTCTGCCTGCCCATCTCCCTGGAAACGGGAAGCCGAGGAGAAACAAACGCGGCTTGCTCTCTTACTTCTGAGCTGTCCTAAGCAGCAGAGAAAGAAAGGAAGATTCCGTCTCTGCCTGGCCACTCTCCACCCAGCAGCTCAGAGAGCCGCCCCGGCGGACAGTGCTCGGGAGGCTCCTCTTTTGTAAACATGCGGAGGGTTCCCCGTGTCCTGCTTGCGGTGCTGTCCCAGAGGCACGACAGGAGCGGAGGGCTGAACCCCGAAGAGCCGGAGAGCAGTTATGTTTACAAGCCCGTTCAGAGTTGGCTCTGAGTCAGTATTTTGATAAGAACTACATCTGCACATTTTAAGATGACCACGAGCAGTTTCCCAGCTACTCTTCGGATGCAACTTCGCCCCAACCTTCCGCACGTAACACATACAAGTCAGCCTCTGAATTACAAGGCCACAGACAAGGACCGCCTCAGCTGTGAAAGTAGTACTGATGTGGAAATAAGTAATTTAAAAAATATTTTATATTCAGCCAAATATTACATTTTAGAGTTTTGTCCTGCTGGTTGTCCAAAAGTTTCAGGTTTAAAGAATTATTAATTCCTACTGCTTGTTTTAAGTCTGGGGTTGGCAAACTTTTTCTATAAAGAAAGGGTCAGCTACTAACTATTTTTGACTCTGTGGGTCGTATGTCTCCATCCAAATTACTTCACTCTGCTGTCACAGAGGGAAAGCAGCCTCGGCTATGGGGAACAGATGAGTATGGCTGTGTGCCAATAAAACTTTATTTATAAAAACAGGCTATGATGGCAGGTCTTATTCGTTTGCTGACCCGTTTAAAAGTGGTTCAAAAGATCATAATAAAATTCAAAATTCTACAAAATCCTGAGAGAAGCAACTTTCATATCTAAAACAGAAATTGAACACGGGCTTTTCTAAAAGCTAGCAGAAACGCAGCAGCCCCCTCACAGTGACTGAAGCTCCAAAAGACAAATGATAAAAATACATGAAATTAAGTGATATGTCTTGGTCAGGGCCCATGGGAGAGGAGACCGCAGAGGCTGAAGTGTCTTGAAATTACCACCTGGAAAACCGAAACAGAACAGGAAGAATGTTTCCTCAGGTGTTATGATTCTTTCTTTAGCAAAAGAATGAACAATGGGAAAGTTTAATGTGAGAGCAACCCTAGCAGATCAGCCCTGGCTCACACGGAAGGTATGCTGAAAGGGGGTCCTTTTTGTGGGGGTGGTTGGACAGCCACTTCTCCCTCCTGCCCCCCTGCACACACACATGCTCTCTTCCTGGCACAGTACTTGAATGCAGTCCAGGACAATGTGGGCCACACAGAAGTCTGGTTTTTCTTCTCAGGCTGAGGGATGGGATCTAGGAGCCGCAGCTGAGCTTCTAGGAGTCCCAAAGCGACAGACCAGCAGCCCCCAACCTCAGAGCTGGCCACCCTGCCAGGGGACTGGGGATCCACCAGAGCATTCTCTCAAAATGCTGTTCTATCAACAAGATGCAAACAGATTTCAAAACACACAGAACCCAGCGCAGCACGTTGGTCCCTCGCTCTGAAATCTGGTAATGGGTATTACATCACATCTGCTGTCCTGGGGCAGGGGTGGGAGGGACCATCCATTTGCTGGACAGAGTCCTTCTTAAAAGCTTGGGAAGCATCGACCGCAGAACACCAACTAACTTTGGACACAACCCCGACCTTCCACACTGATTTGCCAAAACGTCAACGACATCTAGATAAACAGCGCACGTGACGTCGGAACGCTACGGCCGCACGGAGCAGGACTTTAAGAAGCTATTAGCTCACTGCTACGAACTGGGCAAAGTATTCCCAACGTCAGGGCAACCAAGACATTTAAAATCCAAGAGGGGGAAGCAATGTGTAACAAAGATGGACGGTAAATACATAACGCAAGCCAACTATTAAGTCCTCGAAGTGCGTTTCTGCCAAGTTGGTTGGGGGTCAGAATATCTCCCTAAAATCTTTAAAGGTGATGTCTTCCCCCTTAACCACCATTACTCTCCCTCCTTCCCTCCCCTCTTCTGTCTACCTTTTCTCTCCTACTCTTCCTAATGTACACTCTTTCTAAAACAAAGCATTAGAGATTAGAAACTATCTTTCTGCCACTGTTAAAAGCAAGAAATCTGAGCCCTTTCCACACACGCCCGTCTTAACCTCTCACATGGTAACTTGAAGCCACAGGACCTTTTCCCTTCAAGCTCCGTGTGGTGGCTTGAAAGACAGAAGCGCCCTTGGCCCCCTTGGCCGTGTAACCTGGGAGAGCCCTCTGGGATAAAACAAATCAGAGTAATCATGTGAAGAGAGAACATACCGGCCCCTTACCTTTTGTCCTTTATCCTTCTGAAACACAAAGACGGGCGGAGCAATGGCAGGTTTTTCTGCAAAAAGAAAAATTGGTTTTTTTCCCCCCAACACTACAGTCGTACAGTAAACAAAGCTACATTTGTTTGTAATAAGTTAAAAACAAAAAACAAACCCAAAATAAAACTGGTAACTCCGAAGAACATCAAATCACTCAGAAAACGGTTTCTTGAAGCGGCTGCGTGGGCATGTAGTTTGTGAAAACCCGACACCTAATGTTAGGGTATGTGCGCTTTTCTGCGTGCCTATCATACACCAAGAAAAAGGTTTCAAGACGCACTGAGAACAGCCCCGCCCGGGGCTGGGGGAAAGCTGTGGGGAGAGCTGTGGGCAGGGCGGCAGGCTGCTGGGCACCCAGGGCACTGCTGCCACCCAGCGCCGCCAGCGGTGGCCTTGCAGGAACGAGGCACAGAGGGGTCAGATCTTATGTGGCACCTCCCCAATTTCAAATGCTGGAGACTAGTTTAGGTTTTTCCAATTTCAAGGCCAGAGGGGGGCCTGGAGATAACCGGACCGACGGCCGCCTCTTGGCCACACAGCTCGTGCCGTTCGGCGAGCGCACCCTGGTTGAGGCACCTGACATTCCACTTGGATCTCTAAGTGAGATCACCTGCCAAAAAAAAGAATTTAAGGAGTTGGAAAAAACCCGAGTCCATCTTGCCCAGCTGTTGAAGGAAGAAACCCTTGAAATGTTCGGTCACGTGACGAGCCCAGGGTGGCGCCACCTGCTGTTGTCAGGCAACCCCTTCGGCCTCCCGTCCAGGGGGCAGCCGCATCTGCAGGCCTCTGCCACCTGCCCCTGCCGCCAGCTGGGGGATTGTGCAGGAGGACGACCTTCACCCATGGGGAAGGCCCGGACGCCGCCTGCCCCACTGCCGTGATTCCCTAAGCAGCCCTCTCCCAGTACAGGGGCTGGTGCTGCCTGACAAACCCCGACGAAGGAGGGAATGAAGGTGCCTGTGCCAGACAGTGAATGACAGCAAAGGGATGCGGGAGGCGCTCTGGACAGCAGCGGCACGTCCACATCAGTTCCACCGCAGGGCAGCCCGGCGAGCTCCCGGCACTGTCCTTCAGCCCACAAGCCAGCCTCCAGCTCACTCCTGTGTTTGACTCCAGCCAGCGGCAAAGAGTGAAGGCACACGGGAAGGAACTCCCAGCCCAGCATCCCTCCAGTCCCCCATTTCTTCAGGGAACCACCCCTCCTTCGCCCCTGGCTCTAGGTCCGGGGAGGAGAGTACTTGGTACTCCGGCCCCAGGGGACACCATGGCATGTAAGGCCAGGCCGCTGACAGTGAAGGGGACTTTTACTGGAGCTACCAGGGAAGGGGGTGCTGTTTCTGCTGGGGCCGCAGGGCTGGTAGGAGGTAACCCCGGGATTGTGAGCGGTCTCACGTCACCAAAGGGACGTTGGACCAGAGTCAATCCAGCGGGAAGCAGAGCCGCAGACAGAGGAGGAACCGGAATCCTGGGGACACCGCTGGAAGGCCTGGGGCCAGCACAGCTTAAAGCTAACCCCACCCCCGCTGACTTTGCAGTTAAGCCAAAAAACGCTGATTTTTGCTCAAGCCTGTCTTAACTGTTGCTGTCCTCTAACAACCTCCAGCCCGAGAGGCGAGGCCTAGCCGCTGCAGACTTCAACACACGATACTCCACAGAAGAAACCTTGCCCGGCCTCACAGTGAAGCAGAGACACTTTCTCTCACAGGAGGTAACACCACCCGACAGACTAGTAGTTATGGATTTACGCTCTGTCTCCCCTACTACGACATCAAATCCAGGGGATCGGAGCGCGCCTTGTTCCCTTGGCGGCCCTGTGGTCTAACAGCAGCACTCGGCATTGATAAACTGGAGAAATGGATGGAAGGCTACCGAGGAAGGACGAGAACAGAGGGAGAACCATGCGGACGGTAGGGAAGCACTTTCTTGTGTCGACTGCGCTGCGTGCACCCCGAAGGGGCTGCAGAGATTTGGGCAAACGTGAGAGGCCTGGGCTGCCTCTGGTCTCTGGTGCAGGACAAAGCCACAGGGCAGGGTCCAAGCAGGAGCTGGGAGGTCCGTGTGCTGGAATAAAACTGCACTGCAAGCGGGCACGGTGCTCAGCCGGGGGTGGACAGGGGCCGTGGGAGGGCCATGGGGCGGGAGCTCTGAAAGCGGCTTCCCGGAGAACTGGAACCCCGGCGAGGCCCACGCGGAGGCCCCCACTAACTCCTGGCTGCAGCCGCCGCTACTGCGGTGAAAAGCTTCCTTTTTCCGCCTCTGCTCTCCCATTCCCTTTAGTCCCCCTTCGCAGAGCAGCCAGACCACTGGTGTGAGACACTGACTTAAAACTCAGCACAGCCCCCCAGACTAGGCGCGGACCTCCTTCCAACAGGCCACCCTGGCCGGACCCCTACGGGGGCACTGAAGGGCCCGCTGCCCCCTGCACGCCCCGTGCTTCCACTATACGTCTGGTCTTCTGCCCTGAACACACTCTCATCTTCTCTTCCGGGGCCAACACTCATTCAGGTCTGGACGCTGTACCTGGCAGGAAGCTCCCAGTTTTGAGCTGCTCCCTGTGCCCCCAGGGCATGTTCTTGGCTTCTACCCCACCACGGGTCACACTGAGGCTACCTGTCAGGGAGGCTGAGGGACCACGGATCCGGCATCCAAAACAGCTCTGTGCCAGCAGCCAGTGTGCTCCATGAAGCGTCGCCCACTAAGTCTTTGAACTAGACTCCTCTGCAGGTCCACACACCTGTAACACCAGCTGCTGTGCCCTCGCGCAAACATTTACTAAGCTCTGACTCTGTGCAAGGCCCTACAGGAAAAATGGTCAACAGGAAGCCAGGGGCAGAAAACCTCGGGGGCAAATGCCTGATGCAAACCGATGGGCGTGTCTGCGCACAGGGCCGGGAGCTCGCCAGGGGTGACTTGTCCATCTCCTCACTGGCCGCATCTACCCCCGGATGAGGAGCCCCAGAGGAGCGAGGCCTCTGTTATGTGGACCACGGTACCTTCAGAGCCGCACACGTAACAGATGCTGAGCAGGAAGTTGGAGCCGATGAAATGTCGCCAGGACTGGCGAGGTCAGGACCCACCACGACCCTCACTGACGGATGGTTTGGCGGTCACGACGAACCCCCGCCCCACTAACTAAACCGTAGCAACGAGCGTCCGTGGTTCTCCACCAAAGACAGACAGCACCAGTCACACAGATTTAACTCCCAGTGGGCTCCAGGAGGGCCGAAGTTCGTGAGCTGCAAATCAGCACTGACATTACAGAAGGCCAACTCGAGTGCACCCCACTCCGAGTACGCCTGCCCCACGCTCACGCCGGCGGCCTCCGCCTGTGTTCTTAAGCGGCTCCCATCGAACTGCTTCTGGTTGTGTACCCGGACAAGCAGCCTTTGCTCAGCCAGAAACCCACGTCTGGGGAACGGACAGGGAACAGAGCAGTGAAGGAAGCTTCTGTGACTTGCCTGAAGTGCAGCCCAGCCCAGCCTGTCACAAGCGAAGGGAAAACTACCACCAGAGACTTCTAGAGACCCAGCCACGTGAAGACCTAAAGTACTAAAATGTTAATCAAATGCCAACTATTTGATCCAGATTCTCTCAACCAGGTGTTTCGTTCCTGTAAAATCAATTCTTTGAATGAGTTTGTGAAAAAGCCGTCCTCCCTGGGGCACTGGCTCAAGACACCCGCATAGTAAGGGTTAAGAAAATCAACAATAAAGCAATCTGTGTAACCAAATGTTCTCCAAAGTTATTTGATTAGGGAACCCCTCTTTCCTCATCCCTCCCCTGACATGAGGCCTGAGAACTGTATTCTGTGGATGACTGTGGCCAAAACTGGTGTGTGAAGTGGGCTGAGACTCAGAGCACAAGTGGCCTCAAACTAGGACCCCGCCTCTGGGTGGCACGTGGGAGATGCTCTGCCCTCATCCCAGCTCTCCAGGGCGCTGCGTGCAAGTCCAAGGTGGCTGCTGCTACATCCACACCCCGCCTCACCCTCCTCCGTGTGCCCCTGCGCAGCTCACGCATGCCGGCCCACACCCAGCCGGAGCCCCGGTGTGATCCCAGGCGCCGATCAGGCCCCAGTTGGGAAAGGCCCCCGAACCCCCAGGCTAACAACAGGGGTGGGGACACGCCAGAATCGGAAAGGGGCGAGCCCCCCCTGACATCTGACCCACAGGGCCTGCTCTCCTGTCCCCTGCCACCCTCCACCCAACTGTGAGGTAAAGATGCAAAATGGGACAGTCTAGCTGTATTCCCTAAGGCCAGGGACTGTCCTGGATCTGGTCTCTGCAGTCCTGGTAATAACATGGATAGGCGAGCCCAGTCGCAGAAAGGCTACAGATTTGGGCTCTTGAGGCACTGGCAGGGGGAGGGGGGCGGCTCAGGTCATCAACCCCGGGGTCCTGGGATTGAGCCCCGCATCAGGCTCCCTGCTCAGCGGGAAGCCTGCTTCTCCCACTCCCACTCCCGCTGCTTGTGTTTCCTCTCTCGCGGTCTCTCTCTCCCTGTCAAAAAAAAAAAAAGAAAAAGATTTCGGCTCTTGTTTCATACCTCCACCAGATGGCTGGGATTTCTCCACACGCACCCCTCACCCATCCTCACGCGGGCCCTGCTCCGGAAGGCACCGCTGACACAGCCCCGACTGGCAGGGCACCCCGCCCCATGCAGCGGAGCCTGGGAACCACCCCCCCCACCACGATGCACAGCTTGCTACGCGCATGGACTCAGTCCTAACACTCATTCAGCAACTGCAACTTTCTGCCACGCCACACACCCCAGCGCCCGCTGTGTGCCAGGCCTCATGCTGGCCTCTCGGGTATGGTGGTGACATGGAGAGACATGTCCCCTGCCGGCCAAGAGCTGCCATTAGTCTCTAGCTGAACGCTGCAACTCGGGAGAAGTGTAAGAGGGACTCAGAGTGCAGAGCAGAGGCTCTGGTCAGGCTGTGGAGAAGGAGTGCGCCCAGGAAGGCTTCTCGAGGGAAGCACCATCCAAGCGAAGCCGGCAGCAGTTAGCCAGGTGAGCAGGAACGGGGGAGGCTAAGACAGCAGAAAGCCAAGTGCGCTGAAAGAACTCCAAGGTCAAGGTGGTGCCTGCGGGCGCCTGCTGCTTTACTAGCACTTGAACACACCGGCTGACTCCAGACCCTTGAGACAGACACAGAACAGACCACCCAGGCCCAGAGCCATAGGAGCAGGGTGCGCCCCTCCCTTCGCTGGATCCGAGGTCTGCATTTACACTGCAAGGTCTACTGGAGAAGCTCCTGGAAGGGGAGCACCACTCAGGCAGGTCCTTTCTTGAGGAAAAGAGTTGAAGACGGCTCCAAAGAAGGCAGGGGTCCCTGATATGCAGGCTCCTTCCCGACCCGAGGGACCGCAGACCATTCTCCCTACAGGGAAGGGAGGGAGAAGTCTCTGGGCAGAAGGAAGGGGCTCCAAGGAGGCGGGCCCTTCTCCTAAAGCAGAACTGAGCCGGGGCCCCGGGACATAAGAGAAAATCCTCAGATGCCTTGGGTACAGGTGTGGGAAGGCCCGAAAAGGCCTCACCTGAAAGGAACGTCCATAATCTGCTGTATGCTGTCTGTGTTAGGGGGAGGGCCCATAAAATACCTCTTCAAATAGTGATAAAGAACCTCAAAAGGAGGACGAGAGTTTTAAACAGTCCCACACTTGAGAGAATTGAAACACTAAGCTTCCCAGACCACCCCTGTAAGTATGCCAGGGACCAAGACTCAGGGTTTTGTGTCTTTTTTGTGCTGAGACTGATAGACAAAATCCTAAAACGCAAAGGACATGTGTGTCTATCTCCCAGGCAGCAAGCATGGGGAAAGGAAAGGGCACTGCAAGGATGTTTCACACGGAAGCCAGCGTAGAAGAACCTCTTGGGGGCAGGGGGGGTGATGGCAGCTGCCCAGATGTGAGGTCAGGAGGTGGAGCGTCTACTGCCCAATACAGGCAAAGGAAGGGAAGCAAAGAACTGGCCTGGACCCCAGAGGGGGCCCTGGGATAGAAGAGAATGCTTCTCCACCTCCAGGATAACAGAGGTCTCGGGATCCCAGCTCCAGACTCCTCCCAGCCTGTGTGTGTGACTGACAGCAAGGACATTCCCCAGCGGGTTTTCCCCAAACTGTGGGTAGTTTCGTATGCGGGCCGGAAGGCGGCGCGTGTGTATTTACGGGTCAGGCAGGCACTCCACGCTTTGTTCACCCATCGCCCTGACTCTTGGCAATCACTTTTGGGGAGAGGTCGTACCGGTGTCCTTACTTTAAGGGAAAGGAAACAGGAGACTCAGAGATTGAGTGACTCGTCCAAGGTGGGGCCAGGTCTCTAACTACATCTGAGCTACCCTGCCATCCAGGTGCAAGGGCCAGAGGGAGAACTTAGGACTCCGGTTTGCTTCCTTCCCTATTTTCTGCCCAGCTGGGCCTTGGAGCTACGACACAGGTGTTCTTTTCTTCTGAGAAGTAACATCGGGAAGAAAGCAGCGGTCAGTTATCGTTCCAGGAAAGCACAAAGGAAACTAGAGGGTGAACGATGAGTTTTGGGGTGGGCCTGAAGCTTTCAAGTCACGTGACCCTCTGCCTCAGAGAAGGGTGCCATCAGGCCAACAGCAGATCCTTAGGATCGTCAGGGACAGAACGAAGACACATCCGGAGATATGGACGTTCTATGGTGAAACAAGACGTGTCGTCTCCATCTTTCAAAGGCTTAACCACACAGTGCCCTGCAGAACATACGCAGAATCTAGGCTGAACACACACACACACACACGTTCTGTCCACGCTGTGGAAGCGGTCAAGTGCACAGGACCACGGACAAGCCCTGCAACAAGTCCGGTCACCCCCAGCAGCTGCCTCCAACCTTCGTCTCCAAGGACTGCCCGTTAAACCAAACAGAAGAAACTATGGAGGCCCAGGAAAACACACAGAGAGGCAAATCTGGGATATCTTGGCCTGTTCTGTTTATTCCCCTCCTAAATGATGTCTCAAACACCTGCCAGGAAACGGCCCCCATCTGGAAAGCCACTTGGAATTCTTGACCAAAATGTCAGCAAAGTACTTGTGTAAAATGAGCTTTAATCCTGGGCTGATGTGTCTTAATCTTCTTATCTGTGCAAAAAATATGGAACGCATCTTGGCAACACAACCAGCAGTCTGTTAAGACGTGACAACTCCTTTAATCCTACAACACTCACTATCTCAACCCATCAAGTCATTTCTTTTCTCGGGAATTATTATAAACAGTTCTGAGCAGCAACATGAAGGTGAATCTGTCACTGATGTGTCAGCTGTATTTGCACACTAATTCTCTAGTGAAGAATGGAAGTGAGCTCAAACATGCTGTTGCTAGGGGATGCCTCTCTTGATCTTAGTGTCCTGAACGCTCAGTGGCCACCCAGCCCAGCTAGCAGAGGGCGGTGGGTCCCTTAATTCCTTTTTCGGTACTTGAGTATGTTTTTCCCCAGGCAACTCTACAGTGGTCTCAGGGAGATTATAGGGGGCCGTTTTGGAGATGATGGTATCTTTTATTTTATGCACTTCTTTCTGGAATGCTCTTTGTCGTGCCCTTACCTTCATCTCCTGAAATTCGAGCCACTTTTCAGTGCTCTGACTGCTGCGTCCCTATACCTCAGACAACATCAGGAGCAATAAGGAAGTCACATTTGCTGAACGGTCTTTACTAGACCTAGAGGTACGTGCTTGGGACACCCTGTCTCATTTAACATCACCACATTCCTGTGACATACATGTTATTTATCATCTCTTATCTGTAAATCATGAAATGAGATGGAGAGGCCTCGGACAGACAGTGCTTTGCTTGAAGTCACAAAGCTGGTGAGTGGCAGAGCTGGAACCAGGAGCCCAAGTCTGACTTCCAAGCTGGTGGTGCCTCAGGTCCCCTGAGGTCCCACCGAAGGCCAAGCCCCATTCTGCCTTCTTTCCTTCTACACAAACCGGCCCTACAGTCAAACCATCCAATCCCTGCCCCACCCCCCACTCGCCCAGACTGTAAGCGGCTGTGACAGAACCTGTGCTCTGGGCACTCTTGTGCCTTGAATCCAAGAGAAACCCCACAAACGTGTTAAATAAGTCCTACAAAGTCAGCAATTTCACCTGAAAGAAAGAAATTCAGAGACCCAACTTTGCAGCATTTTTCTGTTTTGACACTAGGTGGCACGACATGGGCAGAGCCGAGAGGTGAAATCAAAGGGGCTGAAGCCTGGGGGAAAGCTCCAGGGAAGACAACGGAAATCCCCCCACCGGAAGCAAATCCCAGGACCACAGAACTCCTGCTGAGGCAGCAGACCGAAACTGATGACACACAGGCTCTGGTTTTTGCGGGCATTCAAATAGGTCTCAAGCACTTACGGCTGGGATCCTAGGCGACCCAAAAGACCTTCCCTGGTCCCCAGTAGTCCAAGAGGGACGGTGCCACACCCCGGGCAGTTCTAGGGAGGCTTAGCTGAAATGATGCAGACAAAATGTTTGGAAGTGGCCAGCACGCAGCAGGAACACCACCTGGGCATTATGCTCATTATTACAATTTTACCCAGAAGACTGCAAGAACACTGACGCCACCTAAAAGCACCAGTCTTGGATCCAAGGACTGTCTCCAACTCCTAGGTCCCCAACACTGATAAATGCCTCAAAATCTGGCCCCGTCTCAAAGCTGCCCAGATGCTGGGACAACTCACATGCTCATTTGCTCAGAATCCCTCACGCCTGATCGATGGAAAGCCGACCAGACAAGCCCAGCTTGCGGCCGCACGATTTCCTGAGCACCTACCACATGCCAGGCACTGTGTCTGGCACTGGAGACAGGATGGAAGAGAGAGAGAGATGCTATAAGGAAGGTAAAGAAGGGTAGCGGGAAGAGCACGGGGAGGAGGGCACTCTAGGGTGCATGGCTGGGTATGGCCGCCCTAAGGTGTCATCTGAACCTTGGACATAACGGGGTAAGGCAGGTGAAGGCAGAGTATAGTGTGTAGAGAGAATCCCAGGTACGAAAGTCCTACGGACAGAAAGAACCTAGAGGCTAACATGGGGGAAAGCAGGAGGTGAGGTTGGGGAGGGGGCCACGGTGAGGAGTCCGGATTTATCCAGTTTAAAGGGAAGCCAGAGGAGTCACGATAGGACCTGGTTTATATTTTTAAAGGGTCGCACCGTCAGTGAGCGGTCCTCACGCAATTCTTCCCATTTTTGTGTGAGGAAGGTTTCGTGTAAAATTCTGGGGAAGGGGCGCCTGGGTGGCTCAGTGGGTTAAAGCCTCGGCCTTCGGCTCAGGTCATGATCTCAGGTCATGATCTCAGGGTCCTGGGATCGAGCCCCGCATCGGGCTCTCTGCTCAGCGGGGAGCCTGCTTCCCCTTCTCTCTCTGCCTGCCTCTCTGCATGCTTGTGATCTCTGCCTGTCAAATAAATAAATAAAATCTTTAAAAAAAAAAATTCTGGGGAAGACCTCCCTGGGGCTGCTGGGGAAGACAGGTCTCACAGAGGCAGCACATGTGAGGGCCGCGTGAAAGCCTCAGGCGTCATCCAGGTGACAAGTGGCGGTGATAATGGCAGCCTGGGCTAGTCCCGGGCCATGGAGCCGGGCAAAGCGGGTATTTGGGCGGATTCCGGAGACTGAGCCTGCTGCAGCCCCAGCTGTGCGAAGACTGAGAGGATCTTAATGCGGTGGGGGAAGTCCCCCTTGCTCTCTCAGGGGCAGACGTGGTCAGCTAAATCAAGCCCCACTCGTCTGGCAATAAGAGCCCATAACGGGGGGGACCTCCAATGGTGCTAATGACTGATCCAGGCCCTGGACTCTCAGACCCCCAGCGGCCACCACCATCAATGCTACATCATTTCCCTTCTGTGCAAAGAGTAGCCTGTTCCCCCCACTCCCGACCTGAGAAAGCCAAACTCTCAAGAACCGTGCGCCCCACTCCTGCTCTGCTATTACAAATGTGACACAGGCATTCATTCTGGGTCAGCAAATTCCCGAGATTCTGTGCGGCAAACCTGGGGGAGTTTAGCTAAAGCAAGAGCATTTTAAACTTACTGTACAAAGCAAGGCCTGCCTTCTAAACGTGCACACGGAGGAACTACTACTGTCTCTGCAAATTCCTATTTCTTTTTGAGAGTGACAGCCAAGGACAGAGCCCTGCACGGATAAGTTTTCTGGAAGAGAACGAGTGCTCGTGAAGTCAATGCTACTGATCCACTAGAAAGGATGAGCATGGGCTGGAAGCTACTGGAAGCAGGTGCACTGCACCAGCTGACTCGCCCTGCTTATGTGGCCTCTGGTTTCAGTCTCTGTGACATAGAATGGCCTAGATCCAGAGCTTCTCTGGAGGTCCTTCTGTTGAACCCGAGACAGTGCTGAAGGTCATGGAAAACACTGTTCCTCCATCACAGGGATATGGAGTCCACAATGCCTCTGTATCTGCCAAAAGGCCACAGTGGAAACGGAGGCTGGGAGGGTGAGCCCTAAATTCCAGTTGGCGAATAATCTATTCCTGGACAGTTAATCTCATAACCCAGTGCTTCTCCCCCAGGGATGACTTTGTCCCTTGGGGACATTATGCAGTGTCTAGAGACATTTTTGGTTATTACGATGTGGGGGAACTGCTAATGGCATCTAGTGGATGGAGACCAGAGATGCTGGTCAACACCCTATAGTGCACACGAGGGTCCCCAAACCACCCCGAAATGTTAACGATGCTGCAGGTGAGAAACTCTGCATTGATTACTCGGAAAAAGATGGAGTTAGATCCCTTACTCACATTATACACCAAAGTAAGTTCCCAGTGGGTCAGACAGTACACACTGTGGTGACCCCCTAGCTTCTGGGAGTCCCCTTTTTTCTCCCTCCCCATACTTTGTGCATTTAAATGTGTGCAACATCCTCGGACCGCAGTAGGTCAAATGATTAGGGACTGTAGTCTCTTGGGGGTCAATGGGCTACCTTAAGCCAGGGGTTAAATCCAGGCAATTCTGCCCAGGAGGGCACATCTGGCAATGTCTGAAGACATTTTTCCGTGTCATGACTTGGGGGGCGGGGTGCCACTGGTATCTTGTGGGTAGAGGCCAGGGATGCTTCTAAACCCTGCGAGGCACAGGTCAGCCCCCGCCAGCCCCCATGTCAGTAAGACTGAGGTGGAGAAACACAATCCAAAAGGAGGTTTTTCTCCATCCAGACCTCTAATCCTAGAGCAACATCCACTAGTAACTGAGAGCACGTCCGCACGTGCCAGTGGGTCAGTTACCCGACAAACATTCTCTGGGAACAATGACCCTCAGACTTGATCAGCGTCATCCCGAGGCTACAGATGCAGGAACAGAGGTCAGACATCCTGCCCAAGATCCTGGGCAAGTACGTGGCAGAGGTAAGATGCAAATCAAGGACAGGCAATCCAGGTATTTCCAATGGTGCCACGAGCAAGTCACTCGGGGCCTGCCAGTCAGTCCCAAGTTAAAACTGTCCTGGACTGGAGAGATGGGGCCGAAACCTGCGCCGAGCTCACAACAGGCTCCACTCAGGCTCTTTACAATGGGGTTGCGCGATCACATGCCAGCAGTTCTCAAACTGCTTGGTCTCAAGACAGCTTTCCATGCTTGTAAATTATTGAGACTCTCTACGAGCTTTTTTAACTGTTGGCGACAGCTGTTGATACTTCCCAGGTTAGAAAGTAAAGGTAAAAAAATATTAAAACGTTAACTTCTTTAGGATAATGGTAGTAAGGGCTTAGCTAAACAATAAATTTTATGAAAAGTAATTCTTAAAACAAAAAAGTTAGTGAGAAAATTGGCATTGTCTTGCATTTTGACAAATCTCTTCAATGTCCGCCTTAAGAGAAGGCGGCGAGAGTCCCTTACCTGCTTCTGCAGTCCGTCTGCTGCTGTAGGACGCTGTTAGCGCCTTCAGGTAAAACTTCACTGTCCGCTCACAAGAGAATGGGAGTGAAAAGGGCAAACAATGTCTTTGTATTGTTATGAAAACAGTTTTAGACCTGCAGTCTCCTTGAAAGGTCTTGGGGACTCCCAGGGGCCCGCGGACCATCTTGGCGAAGTGCTGCCATATGCTGCTCTCCGAGCGCTAACAGTCGGGGGGTAGTGAATCCTGAATTCATTACAGACCGTCAAGAGCTTTGCGCTGAGGGTCTCTGCTAACGTGCAGAGACAGCTGCATCTCTGAGGCAGTACAATAGGGCTGAAACCCAAATGCCAACCAAGGTCAGGCAGGCATGGGAAAAGAAGGAAGTGGGCCAGATCCCAAACTACTTGGTGGGGACTGCGGTGTCCTGGGGGGCACACAATCGATCTTTTTATTCTGAGCATTCCAAGCCTTTTTCTTTATTTGCAGACACGTCCTCCATATCTGCGATCAGTGCATCTACGATTTTCATCTAATGTTCTCTCCTCTGCATGTCATGTGTTTGCTGTACCTTCGACATTATAATTTGGGGCACACAGTCTTATCTTAAGGGCGGCAGCTGCTCCTCCGTCCTGGCGACCTGCTACTGCACAAGAGCCCTGGAACAGCCTGGTTCCTGCTTTTCAAGAGAAACGAGAAACCTAGACTATTTCCCTCCCCTTGAAATCTCAAAACTCTTAAATGTTGGTTCCTAATTAAAAACAAACCAAAGTTCCTAAACGGGCCAAATTAAACACATCTGCTTGCCCCTGAAGCAAGTTTGCAACTTCTGCCTGTGGTTTTTGACTCTGGCTTCGTGTTGTAAAACATCTGCGGAGCTTTTTAAAACTACCGACACTCTGGACCTCCTGCCACTGTCACTGATGGGGTGGCCCACGCATCACTTTTTTATTTTCCTCTAGAGGCTTCTTGAACAAGTATGGGGTGCACTCAGGGCTAAGACTCACGGCAAGTACTGGGCAACAGCACCGAGTGTCAAGAATGCCAAGGATGAAGCCAACTGTGGACAGCCAGGGGGCTCTTCTCTGAGGCCCTAGCTCTATGGTTTTCTCCCAAGGAGCACAAAATCACACCGACCACGAGAAAGACTCCACGGGACCGGGAAGGGTACTGTGCACAGGCGGCAAAAACAAATCCCTTTCAAACAAAACAAAGAACTCCTGCCGCCACCTCCATCAGCTCCACGAGATCCTGAGCGGGGTAACGGCGAGAACCCACCTGCCTCTGGACTGCTTCAAAGTACCATGGAGAGCTACCAAGGCAGGGCCAAGTTAACACCAGCCACCTCTGTGGCCTGCCTGTCTCAGGGTTTTCGCAACAGAAGAAAGGCCCTTCTCAGACCCCCCAGATGGTCCTCACCTTCCACGCTACCCCGGCCTATTCTCCGTGCCTGAACACAGTAACTAGGCCGAACTGAACTAGTACCAAAAATGCCCCCTTTGCCACTCCCACACACTGCCACTCTTCCAAATGCCATCTGAGCTCGCCTGCTCTAACCTCCATTCCTTCCTTTTGCTTCCACTCGCTCTAACTCCCCGAGTATGAACAAACCAGACCCCGACTAGCCCTGACACCGAATGAATGTGCGACATAACAGGACTGCTGGGGTCATCCCACTTTTCAGTTAAGTGAGAGGCAGGCTGAAGACACGGTTCAAAAGTTTTGCAGAACTTTGACCTTTTTGGTCTATATAATGGAACCAAAACATAAATTTTCTTCAAAATGTATAAAAATTCTGCAGCCTCAGAGGTAGCATGACACCACCCAGCTACCACCAGCCCCACATGCTACAGACAGAAGAGGCACCACACAGTCACACATACACACTCTGATCTCAGAACAGATCCCAGTTAATGTTTATCATAACTTCATGACAAGTTTTAAAGCGGTTGTCTCTCACTCATCCTAAAAGTTAAGTTTATGGCAGGAGACGGTGAGAATTTAGTGATATGAGGATTCCGACCAGTTCACTTGTAGCTCATTCTCTCAGGCGTTAAGTTCTAAGTCATCAAGTAAGGTGAAAACTGAGAAAAGCCAAGCCACCGTGAAAATCTCTAGAGTGACATTTGGTCAGGCTAGATCAGACGTTTTCAACTGCGGGCCGCTTTGTACCCCC
Organism: Enhydra lutris kenyoni; assembly: GCF_002288905.1. Taxonomy (NCBI): domain Eukaryota; kingdom Metazoa; phylum Chordata; class Mammalia; order Carnivora; family Mustelidae; genus Enhydra; species Enhydra lutris. Next base: position 2,166,218 of record NW_019154170.1, on the reverse strand, counting down.
CCCCACACCAGGACATGGGCAATGTTTAACACATTCTTGGCTGTCATGATGGGGGGAGGGAGGAGGGTGCTGTTGGCATCTAGTGGGAAGAGATCAGAGAAGCTCATCAACATCCTACAAGGCACAGGGCATTGCACGTGCTGAAGAATTAGCCGGCCACAGACGTCTATGGTGTTGAAGCTGAGAACCCTGGGCAGGGGATCATGCGGAAGGCAAGACAGAACCCAGAAGGGCTGACAGTTCAGCTCCAGCTGGGGTCCCATCACGGCGCACCCCAGGGCCAGCCTCCCTAGGCACACTCATACTTTGCTCTCTTTCTCTCTCTCTCCTGAAGACTTCACACCAAACCATTCCACAGGATGAGCCCTCTGTAGTAAAAAACAGCTACCATTTACTGTTTATTACTGTGTGTGCAGATAGGTATTAAATAATTCATATGCATTGATTCACCCAATGCTCACAGCAGCCATGAAATACCCACGATTATCATGATTCCCATCTGGTGAGGAAACCGAGGTTCAAAGGGGTTAAGAAATTTGCTCAAAGTCACCCGGAGAGTACACGGCAGAGTCTAAACACAAAGCCAGCTCTCAGCAAGGCAAAGCTTGCGCCCTGCCATTACGTCACACCAGCGGGTCTTACCCCAGGTGTGGTTCTCCTCACCCCTGCCCCAGGACATTCTGCAACGCCTGAGGACATTGTTAGTGGTTGCCACCGCTGGGGTAGGGGTACGGGGAGGGTGCGCGCTACTGGCATACAGTGGATAGGGTTAGGGACAGTGCGATGCTGCTAACACCCTACGACGCATAGGACAGCGCTCACAACAGAATTATCTGGCTCCAGATGTTAGTAGGGCCAAAGGTAAGAACGCTGCTTTATACCATGTCCACAGGCCAGCAAGGATGTGGGTGTATGTGCTATCTTTAGACACTGGGATCTGGAATCCAAGATATTCTATAGGTTAAATACACTTTACTCACCCTCTGCCCATTCTTTACCTTTTAAAGACACAAAACTCAGCATTCAAATCCTGACATCCATCTATGATGCAGGGGATAGAATAATTAGTGTGTTTGGGATAGATCAACAGCAAAATGCCAAGCAGAAGAGAGTATCCCTGGACACAAGTGTAAAACACATACACAGACCCACACACGCACACTTTCTCTCTGTCTCCTAGAGGAGAAGCATTCCAACTGGACTTTAAAAGTCAGACTATAGGAGTACCAAGAAAGGGCTGTGGGAGTTGCTGTCACCATCCCTGAAGAGATCACCATGGCAACGAAGGCCAACAAGATGCTGTATTAAATACACAGTTGGAAACGTTTCTTTCCGAACAAGCACAGCACACCTAATCTGCACCACTCAAGCCTGTGGTTCTCAACCCTGGCTGCACACCGGACTCACCCATGCTGATTTCTCTCTGTACAGATGCCCAGGGCCCACTCGACATCTCGCAGAATTGGAATGGGTGGGGTGTGGGGATTGAGCCCTTGTGGTTTTAAGAAAGCTCGCCTGGTGACTCTGATGCCCCAGCCCAGGCGCATGGGTAGCAATGGCCCAGGAAAGAGCGACAGAAGGGTTGGGTGTGAAGATGGACCAGCTTGGAAGAGCACTCTGGAAAAATGGAAGCTAAGAGCGCATTTGAGTGGAGCTCAAACAGCAGGAGGAAAAACACACACAGGGGGCAGTCCCTAAAACTTCAAAGTGCATAGGCAAGAAAGGCCTCGTTTACACAGCAGATAATACATTAAACATCTCAGCAGACTGTACAAGCCAAAAAGCCACTAAGATTTATGTCCTGAGGACAACTACGCCAGAACTAGTGTCAGACACAAAGTACTGAGTGAGGGTAGCATTTAATAGGCAAAAACTTTAAATATAAAGCATTCTATTCCTCTGTTTTATACTTACTGTTCAATTAAGCAATCAAAAGCTCACATGTTAGCCCATATACTAGAAATGGTATCCATGGAAAAAGGAATCCACAATTTCCCCTTTGTGCTCAAAAGTACACCTTACAATATGGGTCCTCAGTGATGAATTCATTCATTTATTCAACAAACCTCTCTTGGATACCTACGTTGTTCCAGGCACTGTTCAAGATGTAGGAGATCCATCTGTGATCATGACAGAAATCCTTGCCCTTACGGAGCTTATATTCTAAAGCTTATATTCGGGTAGTCAAACAAACAAGTAAACTTCATATGTCAGAGATTGCTATGTGCTGGGGAGTAAAATAAAGTGGTATATAGGAGATAGGAAATGTGGATCCAATTTAAAATAGGCGGCCAGAGAAGTTCTCCATAATATTTGAGTAAAAACCTGAATGAGGCAAAAGAGTGAGCCATAGGGGCATTTAGGGGAAGACTGGTTCAGGCAGGGGAACTGGAAGGTCCAAAGGCATAAAGGCGGTGAGTGTAGAGTCCATTCAAGGGACACTGAGGAAACCAGAGTGGTTCAAGAAGAGCAAGTGCGATGGGAGGAAAGGGAGGTATAATGGGGCCACTCTAGCTTCTGGGCTGAGCCGTTAGATGGGTACAGTTGGAAGGGAGGCCCAAGTGGTGAAAAGCAGCGCTGGTGGTGAGAAGTGGTCACCTTCTGGAAATATTTTAGATAGACTGACAGGATTTGCTGCGGCATATGAGAGGAATTAAGAGGTGACTTCAAGGTTTTTGGCCTGGGCAATTAAAGGAAGGACTTGCTAATTACTACAAATAGAAGGAAGACTGTGGAGTGGGCAGGTAGGTGTTGGGGGTAAAGATAGGGATTTTGTTCGATGAGACACTTACATGCAGATGTCGACTATGATGTTGGATATGTTGAGTCTTGAGTTTGCGAAAATTAATAATGAGAAAAACCTCACTAAAGCAAACTTGAGGGGGGTAAAAGGGAGGCCAAAAGGGGTTGCCTTACCATGCAAAAGAAATCAGGGGAGAACGGTCAGTTACAGCCCCCCACAGAAGAAACATCAAAAGGAAAGAAATGTCAATTACAGGCCCTGACAGAGGAGGTACCCTGAGTCTTCTGTAGGAAACCATCCACCCCTGTAACTCAGCCAATGAGAAACTGTCATCACCCCGAACTGCTGCTTTTCTCCGAAAGACTTCCGGTTCAAACAAGTGTTCACAACTTTCCCCTTCTCCCTAAAATCCTGTTCCTGTCCTTCATTGCGAGACTCTCCTATGGTTCTGTCGTGCTTGCTTGTCTTACCCTGCCATTCTCTGCTACCCCTGAATAAGCCCACCTTGCTAGTAAAATCTCTGACAATATTATTGTTAAGATCGACAAGTTCAAGAAACTGAATGGGCCAAACCTATACATACAGCATGTCATATTGATTCCCCTGTCTTCACTCCCTCTCCTACCTTTAACTGGATCTTATGAACTGGGATGCCTCAGCCCTCTGTGGGCTCCTCCGTCTTGTAGAAGAGTTACAGCGCAAGGTGGCAGGGGGTGTGGGGGCGTGTATGGGGGGCTGGGCTCTGCAGCCAGACTTCCTGATTCACACATTCCTGCCGCTCACAAGCTCTGTGACCTGCCTCGGACAAGTAACTTCAGCGCTCTAACTCGGTTTCCTAACCAAGAGGACCAGCTGACAATACCTACTTCACGGATCTTTTTTAAGTGAGGAGTATTTCAAGACGACAGGATTCAGGCTTTAAAAGGTGCAGGGTACCACCCCCAAATGCTCCGCCAGGGTGGGCAGTTAACTCTTTCATCCATGCATTCTTACAGGTCAGTATGGAAACCTCGGGACACCCTCCCGTAGCAGGGAGCAAGGTATGGGGGAAGAGGGCCAAGCAGGTAGACAGCTTGCCAGAACTACAGTCGTGCACCTAGAAACGGAGGGAGCTAAAAATAGGCCTCGGAAGTCCTCAGGCTGCTGCGATACCGACACCACTATTGATTCGAGCAGACACCAGCTTATGGAGTGCTTTCTCGAGAGGTTTTGGAACCGTAACCTTGTCAAAAACGCTCGGGTGGGATGTCAGCGCTCCAGAGAAGAAGGAATTCGCACAGTCTGTCTCTCTCTCTCTCTCTCCCCCTCTCTGGAAGTGCTGCGAATAAGGGCTAAAAAGCAGCCGCGGCTTTCAGGGCTCCACATCCTGTGGCCAGGCCTAAATGCAGGGAGCCCAGGCGCGACTCTCAAGTCGCCACTAAGGATCTGGGGGAACTGGCGGGAACTGGGGGCCGAGTTCGGGGAGGGGGTGGGGAACAGATCAGGTGTACTCCATCCTGGGCATGGAGCGGGCCCGCGTAGGATGAGAAGCCCACCGGATTCGGGGGTGGGCTTCCTCGGCGCCAGGCCGGGGAAAGGGACAAGCCGGTCCCCGGGAACGAGGGGGCGCGGGAGGGAGCGTGGCGCGCTGGGCGACGACCAGGCCCAGAGGTCTATTTACATCTGAGGCCAAGGCGCTGAGGCCGCGCCTACCGCCCCTTTCGGGCCCAGACCTGGCCCGGGGAGCAGAAGGGTCTCAGAGCTATGGCTCCAGCAGCCTCTCAAAGCCCTCTGGCCGGACGGTAGCAGGGCCGAGGCTGCCGGGAGTGATGGGCCGGGCCGGTGAGCCCGGCCTGAGGGGAAGCAATGGGGGACGGCTGTGGGGTCCGCTGGGCCGCTGTCCCGGAGCACACAGTCCCCCGCACTCTGGGGTGCTCAACCCTCGGGCTTATGGCCCCTCAGCCTCCCGCCGCCCGTTCCCTGGCCGCCAGCTGGCCCCCGACGGAGCCTCCCCTACCTTCGTTCGCCAGGTCCGCCATTTTACTTCCTTAAGCCCTCCCACAAGGCCCCGCGCCGGCCCGGGCTCTTCTGCTTTCTGCCAGAAACTCCCGCGCGTGCGCACTTCGGCGATCTGACTCCGACCGAAGCCAGCAGCTCGCGCCTGCGCGCTGAGACCGGCGCGGACTCGCGCTCCGGCGGGCGGTCCCGGCCCGGCCGCGCTCCGAGCACGCGCCTGCGCACTAACTGCCCCCCGCCTCCTTTTCCCGCCGACTAAGGGGGCGGGGGCAGAGCAGGGCGCATGCGTAGTGAGCCTCGCGCGCATTGGGGAGCCGACGTTCTGTGAGGCGGCGCGGAGGGGGCTGTGTCTCGACGCCCCAGCTTTCTGCTCGTTTCCAAGTTCCTTTGCGGTGGAACCGTGAGCCGCCGAGGGAGCCGCGACCGAGGACTTCCCCGAGGTGAATCTCTGGATCTGTGGGGGGGGGGGGGGGGTAGTTTTCCACGAGCGCAGGCCTGACAGGAGGGCCCCGGGGCGCCTCAGTTTTCCCTTCCGAGGGCCCAGTTATTCAGACCAGCGTTTTCTTCAGGCCACGTGGGGCGGTGGAGGAAGCTGGGGAGGGGTCGGAGGTCGGAGAGTGCCGGCGGGAGGAGGGATCAGGAGGGGAGGGCCCTCGGGGGGGGGGGAGTGGGCACCGGGATGGGGTCCCGGGACGGCGCCTGGCGCGGGCGGGGCCTCGAGCGTCTGGGTCTGGGAGCCGGGCTGGAGGGAAGGTGTCGGGCCCGCCGCGCCTCCTGGCCGCCTCGGCTCACCTGCCGGAAGTCCGTCTGAACGCATTCCTGGCTCTGCTCTGTCGCCGGGACACGGGCCCCGCGGGGCCAGGCCAGCCTCGCCTCTCCCCCGGGGACACCGCGCCGCCTCCTGTCGGGCCCCGCGCTCCGGTCGCGCCCAGCGGCAGGCGGAGGAGTCCTTAAATACAAACTAGATCAAGGGCCCATCCTTGCTCCGCGCGCCCGGAGAGCTCTCTCCCGAGTGTGGAGTAAATTCTAAGCTTCTCGTTAAGGCTCAAGGAAGTTCCCCGCGCCCGGCTCTCATGCTCCCCTCTTGCTCGGGGCAGTTTAGCCACAGGGGTCCCCCGGGCCTCGGAGCTTGCCGAACTCCTTCCAGCCCTCGGGTCTGTGCGCCTGCTGAGCCCTCTGCCGGGGCTCTGTGTCCCGGGTCCAACGCGCCGTGAGCGCCGCTCCGCTCTCTTCCATTGTGATCTCGACAAGGGGGTCCTGCGGCGGGCTGGCCGCCTGTGGCCTGTGAGCTAGGAATGGTTCCGCACTTGCCGTGGTTGGAAGACGTCGGAAGAAGAAGGAGAAGAAGATCCCACGACATGTGAAAATTGGATATTTCAGTGTTCACAAATAACATTTTCTTTGAAAAGAGCCACACTTACTAGTTTACATGTTGTTTGTGGCTGCTTTTCAAGCTGCAGCAGCGGTGCTGTCTCCTTTTTGACGGCGACAGACTAACAAAACGTAAAATATTTGCCATTTGGAAAGAGCCTGGGTGGCTCAGTCGGCTAAGCGTCTGTCTGCGGCTCAGGTCACGATCCCAAGGGCCTGGGGTTGATTGAGTCTGCCTCAGGTTCCCTTCTCGGTAGGGAGTTTGCCTCTCCCTCTGCCTCTCCTCTCATTCGTGTTCCCCCCCACCCCCGCCAAATAAGTAAATAAAGAAAATCTTTTAAAAAAATATTTGCTATTTGGGTCTTTACGGAAGATTTTGCCAGCCCCTAATCTACACGGTTGTCCTGTATGCATCTGTAGGACCTGTGGGGCCCCACAGATGGTTAAGGGCTGCTTCTCTGGAGGAGAACGTGGGTATCAGTCTGTGTGTACGTATATGTATTTATATGTGTGCTTGGGTGCTATAGTTTATTGTAAATTTTATTTATATATTTCCTATCACTTTTTTTTAGCCTAGAACTTAATTAATAAAACAATGACATTGAACCCTGGTTTGTAGTGCTGATTTTCTTGGTGTAAATTCTTCAACCATGGCTGATTTCAGTCTACTAATGCGAACATCACTAATTTCAGAGCTGGGGAGAGATGCTCAGAAAACGCTGTATTTGTTCCTAGAGCTTGCTGTTTCTCCAGTGTGGTCCCCAAATCAACAACATCAGCACCACCTGGAAGTTTCTTCAAAATACATAACCCCAGGTCCTAAACCAGACCTTAATCAGAAGCCCCATTTTTAACAAGATTCCCCGGGGGCTTCCTATGCATGTCCGACCTTGAGAAGCACTGCTCAGAAACTTTCACTTATTTTGGGGGGTGAGGAATGGTTAATACTATTAAGAATTGCACTAACTTTAATAAACGCCTTGATTTTCCTACCCTACATTTTGCCACCAAAATAGAAGCCCAGGCCACAGACCTTGAGTTAGAAATTCTCTAGGAAGAGCCGGAATGTCAGTGCTCGAAAGGACCCTGGTGGTCATTAAGTCCATCAGGTCTCCAGCAGTGTGTAGGCTCAGGTTTTCTCGTTTTTAGTTTGTTGGCTTCATTATATTCATTATATTTCATTTTAGGTATATTTTTCTCTTGGGTAGATCTTTTTGGCTTTTGCCGCGTGTCTGACTCTGACCCTTAATGAGCTTAATACTTTTCTTTACAGGCCTTTTATTGGTTTACATTTACACTAAATAGCGTATATTACCATCTGAATAGAAAACCACTAAGCCATGAGTAGGAGATAATTGTAAAAATAAACATGAAAATTTAAAAATTCTGGGTAGACATTATTGAATGCCAAGGTGCTAAGCCCCAAGCCTGCTTTTTCTTTGGTGTAAAGAGATATTATTAGCACAGTATTAGAGGATTATTAAAGGCATATTGTCACTCAGCGGAGACTCTCCTTGACACGATGAGAAGTACTAAAGGAGGACTGAAAACGGGATAGCTAAATCACGTGATTCGGTGTCATCTAATGCAATATCTGTATGTCTCCTAAAGTCATTTCATATAGCACATTCATCCCACACGTTGGGCACCTCCCAGCAACACGTCATCACTTGCTAAATATAACCCAGTTGCTGTTTTTCAAGGGACCTAGAGAGATGCTGGACCTATCAGCCTGACGAGCCAATTAAGTTTCCGCTGGTTTCACGATTGTCTCCGAAGTGCCAGTGGCTGCCAGCAGTTGCCCCTCAGGCCTGTTCTTGCTTTATCTGGTCTCCTCTAACAAATTAACTTAGTCAACATTTATTTATTTATTCAATAAATAATTGTTTATCACTTACTGGTGGTAGTTGGAAAACAAGGTCCCAAATTCTTTGACCCTCTTTCCATCAAAAAAGTGAGGTCCCCGTTCCTTTCCCTTGAGTGGAGGTGCCCTTGTTAGTGGTGGATGAGTAGAGTACCGCGACGGTGACACCGACCTGTGAGGCTAGGTCATGACAGGGACAGAGGTTGCAACGTTCATCTGCTTTGCTGGAACAGCAAACCTATAACCTTCAGTCTCCGTGTAAACAGTCCCATCTGCCCTGAGGCTGCCATGCTGTGAGGAAGCTGAGACACAGACACCACACAGCAGAGCCCTGAGAGCACTGCCCAGCTAGCCCCCGCCTCCCGTTCCTCACACACACGAACTATGAGAGACCAAGTAAATGACGACTGCTATTACGAGCCTGTAAGTCTAGGAGACGGGTGTTACACAGCAGTGTGTGTCCGTGGCTCTGCTGTACGTCAGGCACTGTTCTGCATGTTGGGACCCAGGATGGACAAGACAGATCCTGGCTTCCAGGAACTTAACACCCTCCCTTTGTGGAGTTTTGCATTCTTTTGTAAGGAGATATACAATAGACTGGCAAACGTATGAGATAGTGACCAGTACTACCAAAAAATAAATAAATAAATAAGTAAAACAGCATATTGTGACAGTGAGAGAAAAAGGGAAATTGGGGTGCCTGGGTGGCTCAGTTGGTTAAGTATCTCACCCTTGATCTCAGCTCAGGTCTTGAGCTCAGGGTCAGGAGTTCAAGCCCCAGATTGGGCTCTATGCTGGACGAGGAGTCTACTCAAAAAGAAAGGGAGACAGGGAGGAAAGAAAGAAAAAGGGGATACTTCAGATTGGCTGGTCAGGGAAGTCCCCTCTGAAGAGGTGACATTTAGTAGAAGATCTGTGAGTGCAAAGGTCCTGAGGCAGGAACCAGTTTGGTGAGCTGGAGGAGCCAAGAGGAGTTCAGTGCGGCTAGAACAGAATGAGGAGATGAGGTCAGGGAGGAGGGTGCATGCGGGACCTCGTAAACCACAGCAATGAGTTTGGAGTTTTTCCTAATACAGAGGTTGGAAGTGGGATATGGAAGGACCCAAAGAATCTACCATGAACTGCTGACCGGCTGGCTTCCCAGCTGCCTGCTTCCTCCTTGCATCACCAGGAGACAAGTGTGAGGAACCCCCAAGCCCTGGCGGTGCTCTGAGAACTGTGAACTTCCTTCACAGCCATGTTCTAAATGGCTTCTGTAGTTGGGCTCCAGTGAAAAGGGCCTTCACAGCAGCAATTAGGTTCTCATCTTCCCATCATGGGCAGGTGTTTGCTCTGTGCCCAGCCCCACACTGAGACTGAGGCCCCACAGATTAATCAGCTACACAGTTCCCCACCCTCAAGGAGCTCAGAGTCAGGTGAGGGTAAGGGGGTCATCCTGGGTTGCCTCCTCCACTCAGCACCCTTCCCTGTCCTCCCTCAGCCCACATTGAGGGTTCCTGACAGCAGGATTTCCCATGTGGCTGATGCTAATGTTGATGGGGGGTGGGGTGGGTCCTGACCCAAGCTGGGTGCATCAGCTTCCCTCACTCCCATATTCTGCAGCAGCTAAATATAGTATGGAATTGGGAAGAAATACTATATTTTACTTGTGATTTTTAACTTTTCAATTTAAAATACACTTAAATGAAAGTTGCAAAAATAGCGCAAAGAATTCTATATAATCTTTGATGTGGGAAACAGGCAAAAGAAAATTATTAAATTCCTTACCACTTCCAGCCTATTGACCAGGCCTTGAAACAGGCATTCAACTGCCTTATTACATTACTTTGCTAAGAGCAAAAGGCAATCTTAGCCCGACCCCCAGGATCCTGTAAGTCTACTTTAACATATAAAAATTCCTTTGAAAACTGCCTTTCTCTCTACTCCCCTCCCCTCTGCCCAGATATACATTGGCAATCACCCCCCCCCCAAGCATATGACCCATCGATATACATGTGAAGGGTCTCATGACTAAGGTTCATGATCTTTTCCTAACAAAGGTACCCCCTCAAGGTCCTGAAAACCTTGCTTCCAGAATTCCTTAGAGACTTAGGCTATCCCTAACCATCTCCCAGCTTGGAAGTTATAATGAGTCATTCATGACCCCAGTGCAGCTCTTTCTGCCCTTGGGTCCTGCCCCTGTGCTTTAATAAAACCACCTTTTTTGCACTAAAGACATCTCAAGAGTTCTTTCTTGGCCATCGGCTTCAAACCCTAACATCTTTCCTATGTGAGTCTTCATCAAGCTTCCCTAAATATTACATCTTACATAAAACCACAGTGCAATGACCAAAACTAAGAAATTCACATTGATGTAATACCATTCATTAATACACAGATCTTATCTAAATTTCAACCATTCCAGGGGCGCCTGGGTGGCTCAGTGGGTTAAGCCTCTGCCTTCGCTCAGGTCATGATCTCAGGGTCCTGGAATCAAGCCCCGCATCAGGCTCTCTGCTCAGCCGGGAGCCTGCTTCCCTTCACCCCCGTGCCTGCCTGTCTACTTGTGATCTCTGTCAAATAAACAAAATCTTAAAAAAAAAAAAAAATCCAACCATTCCTCACTATTGATTTCTTTCCCTGTCCCAGGATCCAGTGCAGGATCCCACGTTGCTCTCAGATGTCATTTCTCCTTAGTCTCCTTCGGTCTGGATCAGCTTCTTGGTCTTAATTTTTTCTTGACCATCACCCTGGTATATGGAAGAATGTCCCTTAATTTTGGGTTTGACTCACGTTTCCTCATGATTAAACTCAGGTTACCAATTTTTGGCAGGAATAATGCAGGAGTGATGTGTCAAGCTAGGTGCGTCCCATCAGGAGGCATATGGTGTCGATTTGTACCATGTGTGATGACAATTCGGATCACTTGGTTTAGATATAGCCTCTGCCAGGTTCCTACTTTGCCCAGTGTAATTACTGAGTATCTCATGGGGAGATACTCTGAATCTATGTAAATAAATAGGACTATTTGAGGAAGAGAAGGGGAGGCAGAGGAGGGAAAGAAGGAAGCTAGCTCATTCAATCTGTTGCTTGTGGCCTTTCCTATCTCGCACTGTTGCAATTTAGTAAAAAAAAAAAAAAACCTGCCTCCTGTCTGGGCAAAAATCCAGCTCTCTGTGTCCCCCTGGGGAAAAGGAAGCGGCCATGTCACACAGTGACCACTGGGGGGCGGCAGAGGATTGGGAAGCCATTCAATTCCTTCCAAGTAACTGAACATGTTGGGCACTCAAAGGCTCTGTGTCAGTTGGGGAGGGGTCTCAACTGGGGGTCTGGCATCTTCCATGAACCAGGTCAGGTAGGTGCTGCCTGCACCAGCAGAGACAGATCCTGTCTTGGTTGCGCTGTGCTTGCGATCTGCGGATTACACTCCCAGCCGCCTCTTACACGGCGCCCCTCCATCTGGGAGGACCTAGGGAGGTCGGAGAATCCCTCCTGAGTCCGCCTGCAAAATTCCTGGGTACTGAGGGTGTGTTGATTTGGACACAGGTTGCAAAACCCCCAGAACAGTTCTGGCAAATGTAAGCAATGGGAGAAGTTGCTGGAAAGTTATAAAGATGCTCCTAAGGTCAAGGGGAAAAGAAGAAACTGCATGGGCGCCGGGGGTCTTGGCAGCCAGTTCAGCAGAACGGGTGGGACACCTCTCGGAGAGCCCCCACACTTCTGTTGCTTTCAGTCTCACATTCAGCTCACAATTCAGACTTCTAGGAGAAAGTGTTGGTTGGGTCCAGCATGGTGGGGCACTGCTACCCAGCGCCCCCCACGCTGCTTTCCCCATCCATCCAGTTTATGACTCTAGCCAGCTCATGCCTCCAACTACTTATCATCAACCCTTGAGCGAATGCCTCCAGGTGCAGCTGCTGGGCTGAGATGCCATTTGTCACTCGAGATATCCAAGTGGAGGTGTTGGGTGGGCAGTCATACATCTGAGAGCCGATGGAGGGGAGATCTCAACCTATTTTGAGGTCATGGGCCTCTCACTCCTGGAATGAAGCCCTAAGTGCTGGCTAGAACCTAGAAAGCCCTCCAGTCTCCCTCCCTCCCTCCTTTACTCACCTTATCACTCCCCACTGTGCCAAGCCCATTCCTTCCAGTGCCCACGTAGAGGTGGTATTTAAATCCATGGAAGAAAAGTCATTCCTCAAAAGGGAATCAGGGTGTTATTCCAAAAGAAGGTGGAATGGATGCTGGATGGCAAAACCCCACCAACATCTATCACAGAGGAGTCTGGAAGAGACCCATGACCTCAAAATAGGCTGAGAATTACCGGTTAGTACTCGCAGCTTTTGATACGTACATGTAGTCAGTCCATTTCCTATATCCAGTACATTGTACATTAGGCTCACATGGCAGCCTGATGCCCTCTTGTGTATGTATGTGCACCTATTATACTGAAACAACTTTACAAAGTTAAGTTTATCTCATCCATACTTCTCATGTTTTCTACTTTTATTGTGGTCCATTAAAAAAAAAAAAAAAAAAAAACAACTGAACCTGGGGTGCCTGGGTTGCTCAGTCGTTAAACGTCTGCCTTCAGCTCAGGTCATGATCCCAGGGTCCTGGGAGTAAGCCTCGCATCGGGCTCCCTGCTCCGCAGTAGGCCTGCTTCTCCCTCTCCCACTCTGTCTGCTGTGTTCCCTCTCTAGCTGTGTCTCTCTCTCTCAAATAAACAAAATCTTAAAACAAAACAAAAAACTGAACTGGTCATAACCCACCAACTTGATTTCATAACCCACTCAATCTGCTGTTGGGCACGGGGCTGTAGTGGACCTCTTGCTCCTGCCTGCTCCCCTCCCCAGCTCTGTCTCCCCTACCCCATCTCCACTACCCCCACTCCCTACCCCTCACTTACACCATCTTATCAAGTACCTAACTGGCCTTGCTTCTGGCTTATGTATAATCCACTGTACCAGAAAAATTCTTCTAAAGCCCAGTTCTGATTAGAAAAAAATAATTCTTGTGGTGCCCTCCTGAATGGATTTTTCTTTCCTTTGGCCATGCCTGGGTGTTCCTCCATACGTTTTCTCTTCTCCTTTCCCGTACATTCCCATGATTACCATGAATAGCACCTTCTCCCAGAAACCTTTACTCAGTCACTAAATGTTTGCTGAGCCTACATATACACTGTGTTAGATTTGGGGAAATACGGTATCGAGCAAGGCAGACAAGAGCTATGCACCCACAGTGCTTATGGGAAAGGTGGCATATAAAGGATCCTAATCTAGTGGAAGAGCTTCCAGGAAGGCTTCCTGGAGGAGGCGTCAAGAGACGTGCTAAAGAGGCAGGCGTGTGTGTGTGAAGGCATGGGGGTTAGGTGGGAAGTCCAGGGAAGGGGAAAGAGCCCCAGATAAGACTGCTCCTGAGTTCCAGGAGCGAGAAATAAGAGCATTGAGGGGGGAAGAAAGGTGATAACTGATGTGGTTGCCAAGGTTCAAAAGATGCAGGGAACTGGTCATCATGACAGTGCTCTCACCCAGTGGTTCTCACCCGGGGTCCCTTCTGCTGCCCCACCCCCTCCAGGGGCCACTGGGTGCTGTCTGGAGACATCTGTGGTTGTCGTGACTGGAGGGGGGAGGTGCTTGGCAGGGAGGGGTGAGGCCGGGGAGGCAGCCACACATTCCACAGTGCACAGGATGCCCCACCAGTAAGAATGGTCTGGTCCCAAGTGTCCACAGTGCTGAGGCTGAGACACAACTGAGTACTTACTCCAGTGCTAAGTATTAACTTATTTAAAGCTCACAAGGCTGTGAGGTAGAGGTGGAGAATCTGATTTAAGTACAACTGACCCAGTATCTGTTCTTATCAGTTTAATATCTGATATGTCATCTATCCGAGGACAATATATTAAATAGATTTTTGGAGGAGGGAGTTGGAATAGGAGCTTGCTCCGTCCACTCCACGCATAGACCTGGTATTGCAGTACCTCCAGGAAGGGTGCACCCTCCCCACTAAAGTAGTAAATAAAAGATTTGTTTAGTTAAAAAAAAAAAAAAAGTACAGCTGACCCTTGAACACGATGGGTTCAGGCTGCATGGGTCCACTTATATGCAGATTTATATCAATAAATACAGTATAGTGCTGTAAATGCCCTTTCTCTTCCTTACGATTTCCTTAGTATTTTCTTTTCTCTGGCTTGCTTAGAGGATACCGTAGATAATACATACAACAAAACAAACAGGGGTTAATTGACTATTTATTGGTAAGGTTTCCAGTCAACAGTAGGCTATTAAGTTTTTTGGGGGGTCAAAAGTTATATGTGCAATTTTTGGCTGCAAGGAGGGTTGGTGCCTTTAACCCCATGTTGTTCAAGGGTCAGTTGTAATTTACCTGAGGGCATAGCCCGGGACCATGGAGTTGGCACTCAAATTCGCATAGCCTAGCCCTATTTCCCCCGCCATGCTGCCTTCCCGGCCAGGAGTTGGGGAGTGGAAAGGAGGAAGGAGAGAGTGACCATGTTATGGGCATTTTGGGGAGGTTAGGAAGGGTGGGGGCAATGCAGGTGGCCCTGGGTTTCTGGTCTGGATGGTTGGATGGATGGTGGGCAGCGCCGTGATGGAGACAAGAGACAAGAGGAGACAAGAGGAGGCGGCCTGAAAGGTCGGACGCTGAGCTCCCGTTTTGCCACACACCTCTGAGCAGTGGCGGGCTGGGCTGCTGGGGGGCAAGTCAGCAGCACGTGGTGGAGCATTTTCATTTGGGTTTGGACAAGGTCACAGAAGGTGTGGAAGGATGAACTTCTGGAATGGGACCCGGGAGAAGACGGGCAGCAGCCAGAGCTGTAGGAGGAAAAGTGGTGGAGGGGATGATGTCCTCAGCCAGGGAGAGTCTCTCCCTTCTTAGCACACCCACAGCTGGAGCGTGTGTGTATGGGCAGGGGGTGCACCTCACAGCTTGCTTCAGAGTGCTTGCTTCCAGAGAGTTCCCAGAGGCAGGAACAGCTGTGGGTTCCCCTGCCCCCCTCTCCCCCCTCCCCAGTGCAGCTTATGGAACTCTTGGCTGTGGGTTGTCAGGATTGTAATGCAGCTCCACGATCACCAGGGATCCAGGTTCCTTCTGTCTCATTGCTTTGCCTGCCTTATTGTAGGAGACCCACCTCAAGGTCTAAAAATGGCTGCTGATGCTCCAGCCATCCTATCTGCATTCCAGCCAGCAGCTTCAATTTTCCCATGTGTACAATGAGGGAACACCTACTGTCAAAAAGAGGAGATTGGATAGAAGCGTCTAGTATGGAGTTGTTGTGATTAGTTAGAACCTCCCAGAGGCTCTTGGTAGGACTAGGTTCCCTTTGTTGTTTGGCTCTGTGCTCTGGGTCCCTACTCTGTGGGCTTTCTAGGGGACTTGATAGACTGTGGGCCTTCGGCAGTCTCCCCTGCTCATCTCCTCTCTCGTTCCTGGGGCAGTGGTCATGGAGACATCACCTGGGCTCATTCTGTCACCAGCTACGCAGGCCCAGAAGCAGGGCCTGGCTCTCCTCCTCCAGGCACCCTGCCACCCCAGCACCGGGCCTGGCTCTCAGACAGGGAGGGCTGGGGGTGGCTGCTGCTTGGTGCAAGGGCTGGCCGTGCTCAGGGATGTCAGGCTGCAGAGGGACTGCGGTCATGAACGACAAGAGGATGGGGCGAGTCGGGGTTCTGCTGGGTTCTGAGAGCCTGGTAGAGACTCACCACAGGGACAGGGCCCAGCCGCCCAGCTGAAGGGGAGTCTGCATGGTCATGTCCTGGGAGTTTCCCAAGACTGGCCGCAAAATTTGTCCTGGGGCCCAGCGCAGAACGAAAGCGTGGGCCCTTTCTTCAAAAACTATTGAGAATCTTAAGATGGTGACGGCAGAGCATTGAGCCACGTGCAGGTCCCCGGAGGTCCCAGCCCAGGGAGGCAGATGATTTTAGCGCCACCCAGGGGTCCCAGGACCTCTATTGGGGATAGATGGGCCTGGGCGGGGGCCAAGGCTGAGCATCTCTGCGGGACGTGGGACACCTGCCTGGCACAGAAGAGCAACTTTTAGGGGTGACTGACCAGGAATGGTGTCCCGTGTTTCTGGAACATCTTCCCATCGGTGGGCCTTCCCTCGTTCCCGAGCCTGCTGGGTCTCCTCTGCAGGGGTTCTTCAAAGTCCTATAACTCTGTGTCGGATCCCCTCCCCTCTGCCAGGGGTGGTCCAGACAACGCGGATTTCCAGCCCCCATGATAATCCCACCAGGCACTGGCCACGTTCACACAAGCTCATGTAGTGATTCTTAGGGGATTCCCAAGTTTGGCCCCCAACCCTCTGCCGAGTAAGTCCTGGGGACAACCAGAGGGTTTCATCGGTGCCTGGGGCCGGGGCTTTGTTCTGCTGTATCTGGGTAAGTCTAGTCCACTCCCAAATAGTCCTGATCTTCCAGGGCTGACCATTGCTTTCTTGCCATCTCTGGCCCAGAGCTGGCCTTGCTAAACGAAACTCAGGGAATCCGCTCCTTCTGGAACACTCCCCAGAGAGCCAAGAAGAAAGTGCTGGAGGCCGCTGCTTCTCCTCGGAGCCTCGCATGGCAGGAGCCCGGACAGGTTGGCAGTCCAGGGCAGGGGACGGGCCTGGAGGGAGGCCTGTATTCTCCAGGGCCACTGTGTGTGCACGCACGCGTGCACGCGTGTGTGTGTATGCGCGCGTGCACCCGTGTATGGCGGGGAAGGGCTGGAATGTGGATCGCCGAAAAACGACAACGGTCTTGGAAGACGCATGTCTTTACCGTCACTTGTGTTGTTCCTCGTGGAATCCTGCAAAGGCAGGAGCATAAGGCGGGAACCCAGTTTGTACTGCTCACCCCACATGGAAGAAGACAGGCCATCACAACCCACAAATCGTGAGCTTAAATGTCTCCCGGGAGGGGAGATATATATTTTAAAGACATTCTTTCTGTCTGATTTCATCTAAGTCTCAAACTGTAAAACCAGACAAACATTGTGATTATGATAGACTTGGTTTCTAAAACAAGCGCCTAGCCTTTCCTGTCTTTGCCCTCCACACCGCTCTGCACACCTGGGGTGGACCTAGGAGTGCGCGGCTTGTCGGGAAGTAAGGTTTTTCTCAAGGCCACGTGAGTTTACATTAGTACCTTCTGCATGAATGAAAAAAAAATATGGGGGACCGAATATACCGCAATATACATGTTCATAAGAAACATTCTAGTAACAATTAGAGCACAAAACTATTGATATAAACATATTTCCAAAAAGAGAACTATTGCATTTCATACGATGGTGCTTCCCAGACCAGAGGTTTGTCTTTCTTTTTTGCAGTTGGTTTGGGGGCGGGACTCTTGCGCGGAGCTAACCAAGTGCAATGTGTTATGGCGGATACAGATCCGGAGTGTTCACAGCTCAAGGGCTGTGCGAGTCCTCGGGGTTCATGTCACCCAGCGAAGAGTTTCGACTTTGAGCAGTTCAAGATGGGACTCATGCTGGGTCGAAGTGCTCCAGGATTGCTAATTCCAGAGCAGGCATTCCAGAAGATTCTGGAGCGGGAGCCAGGCAGACTTGGCCCGATGGCTGCCCTCTGAAGGCACCACTGAAACATCGACCATCCAGCCCCCTCGGAACAAACTCATTCCAGACCCAGCAGTTTGGCTTGATGTTGGCGTGAACTTGGACAGAACCCAGATCCTCCCAGTTGCCGATAAAACTTCTGGTTTTGATTCTTGAAGACACCACTATGTCTTGGCATGGGCGGGCCACTTCCATGACTTGTTCTTCGGGCCACATGGGGCCATGGTGATTGACAGCTGCTTCTGGGGACCTCTGGTGTCTGCAGATGGGGCTCCTGGGGGCCGGCTTCCACGCCTCGGCCCAGCCGGCAGGGCAGGAGGCCCTGGGCACAGCATGGAGGTGGTCCCTTCCCACCACGGGGCACCAGGGCAGGGGCCTCTGTGGATACCAGTCCGCTCAGTACTGCCCAGCAGCTGCAGGACACCCCTTCCCTCCTGGGATCCAAATTTTTAAAAAGAATGGTGGAAACTGGAAGAGGCTGAACTGAGAAGCCCAATGTGGAGGTGCCGGCTCGCCCAGCACGGCCCCTTCCAGGTCTCAGGCGGGATGTGGAGACTTGGACCGAAGTTCACGGCCAGGCAGAGGAGAGGGTAAGAACACTCAGAAGGAAAAGATGACCCAGGAGGCACGAGGTGAGCAGCTCAGGCACTCAGGAGCCCGATGTGACCTTCTGTTGTGGGTAACGACGATTTTCTTCGGAGGAATGGCATGTCCCTTGAGCGTGAACTGGAGCCCCCGTGAGTCAGAGCAAAGGTCCCACCATCTAAGAGGCACTATTACAGTAGAGCCCAGAGGCCCGGGCTGGAGCCTGCGGGAGGCACCCCGGACCTAGATGCCCTGCAGGGAGTGGTTTGGGTCGCTGCGCTCCCGCTTTACCAGGGGCTCGCCCAGGCTGCGGGCGTCGGAGTCGGCCTCACTGCCGCGATCCTCGCTGAGGTCATCTGCAGGATCGGTGTTGGGGATGAGGGGTGTGGGGCGCAGGAGGGAGGGAGAGAGAAGCACGTGCTCGGACAGGTGCACAGGCATGGATGCTGCCCTGCAGTGCCCAGGGAGGCCTTCTTCCCAGAGACCAACCTTGACCAGTGTGTGTCTGCTGGTCACACTCCTGGCAGGGTCCCCCTCAGCAGTTGGCGCCCCCTACGGCGTGGGGCAGGGAATGGGCTGGGGTAGGGGCAGGTGGACGCAGGCAGCCCAGGGCCTGAAGTGGGGGTGCCTGGGGAGCAGGGTTAGATGGTGGCCCAAAGCAGCCACCTGAGGGCGAGGTACAGGGTGGCTCCTCTGAGCCCCAGTAGGGTCCAGGCCTGCATGAGCATCACTGGGAGGCCTCACCTGCAGCTCTTAACGGCCCTCAACCCACCCCGGGAGCTGCCTTGATCTCAACTAGGCCCAGGGTGGGAAGAAGAGCCCCTGGGAGAGCCTCTTGGAAAAGCTACGACACACCCACCTTTATCGAGCAGCGTCAGCGATAGGGAGGCGAGATCATTGAACTGAAAGAGAGAAGCCCGGAGTCAGGGGCCTCCACGAAGGGGCCTGGGCCTGGTGAATGTTAGCACTGTCCTTTATCCACAGTTAACACAGGCTTCGCTTCCCCCGGGAGAAGGGGCGCTGAGGCTAGTGTATCCCCCTTGGCACCTTCTGGATCTTGCCTGGGAGCTGCTGGAGGGTTGAGTGGTGCCCACTAAGCAGGCCACCAAGAGGACAGGGACTGTGACCTCTGCATGGTGACAGGCTTATTGCGCACTAAAAGCTCTCTAAGCATCACCTCATTTCTTCCTCAAAACAACCCCACACGACCCAGCAATTCCACTCCTAGGAATGTGCCCGAAAGAGATGAAAACAGGTGTTCAAACAAGAACGTGTGCCCAGAATGTCACAGCAGCCCAAAGCCGTAAACGGCCCGTGTGCTCACCAGCATATGAACGGGCAGAGCAAAATGCTGATCAGCCGCCCAAGGAAACCTCGCGGGCCACAGAAGGAGTGAGGCAAAGATACGCGCTACAGCGCGGCCGGCTGCACCGTGACAGGATTGTGTTGAGTGAGAGATGCCAGGCACGAAAGGCCATGCTATGTGGGACTCCACCCCTGTGGGATGCCCACGATAGACAGATCCTGGCAGGAAGGAAGGTAGCGGGTGCCAGCGTCTGGGGCGTGGGATGGTGGTGGCCACTGACAGGCGTGGGGTTTGCCTCTGGGGTGATGGAATGTTCTGGAATTAGAAGTGGTGGTTGCACAACTCTGAATGTACTAAATGCCACTGAATCATTCACTTCAAAATGGTCGGAATGGTACACTTTCTATGTACTTTCCAACAGGAGATCCCCCGCCACGGGCCAGGTGTTCCAGGCCTCATTTCAGGAGCAGGAGCGCCCTCGGTGGCATAGGACAGGTCCGAACCCAGGTCGGTTGGCTCCAGCATGCGAGCTCTTTCCCACCCACGGGCCTCTGGCAAGGGTCTTCTCTTTGGGCTGTCCGCTGTGTCACACACACTGCCCATACTGTCCCGGGATCCCCAGGGCGGGAGGGCCCTCACCTCTCCCATCACGGCAATGGGTGTCTCTCCGGTGGCCTCTGCGACGCGGTGCTCCACCAGGTAGAACATGTACTCGTCGTAGAGCAGGCGGATCAGGTGGAAGGAGCCGAAGCTGGCGGCGCTGCGCAGCGTGAGGTCACGGATCACCATGGAGCTGGGGGATGGGCAGACAGAGGCTGGGGGGGCCTTCCGGGGAGCACGGGGTTATAGGCAGGCAGATGAGCCAGGCTTTTCAGGAGGCCCCCGGGACTCACGAGCCACCCAGACCACCCCGTGTCCCTTGTGACTGCGGTGGGGACACGTGGGGGTGGGAAAGGCAGGTGGGGCAGCAGCTGTCAGCGAGAGGCCGTGGACACATGACATCGTGTCTCTGACACAAGCTTTAGCCAATGGCCTGTGGTCAGTCGTGGTGCCCTTACGACTTGCCCACAGCAGGCAGCCCTTCCCGGCCTTCCCTCCTGAGATTCCCTCCCATCCAGCCTCACTCCTCAGTCAGGGGTGTAGGTGCCAAACAAGACAGAACTTCAGGGAACTTTCACCTCTTTCATCTGCAACCAGGCTGGCAAGCTGTGGCCCCAAATCCAGCCCGGCTCCAGCCCACTGCCCATTCCTCTACAGCCTGTGAGCTATGAATGCGCTTTACAGTTTCAAATGGTTGGAAACACAGTCCAACGCAGATTTATGTTTCGTGACCCGTGAAAAGTGCCTGAAATCCACAGCTTTGTTTCTGGAAATAAAGTTTTATTGGCACATGGGCCACGCCTGTTCATTTACATGTCATGTGCTGACGAGTTTCTTTCTTTCTTGGAAATACGTACTCTCTGATTCTCCACAGAAAAAGCAACCCCTGATCTAAAGGGATGGATGAGATCCCTTGGCACCCGACCCCAACTCCCGACGGCCCCCCTCAGAGCTTCCCCACTCGTCGCCGTGGTAGCAAAAGAACCAGGAGAGGACAAGGCCGGGAGGAGACGTGTGAGCCCTCTGTGCAGGGGGTCCGCACAGCAGGGGCTCCCGATGCCCTGGGGCCCAAGCAAACCGGGACCGACATGCGGGCTCCTGAGAGTGGCTGTCGAGCCCCAGCCGCGAAGGGCCAGGCTCCCCCCGCTGCTGCGGTGGCGCTTAAGCTAAAGGCAGTGACCTCAGTTCCTTGCTTTTCTCCTGCAAATTCTCTGCAAACACCTCTCCCCTCGCTCACTGACCACCTGCAGCCTGGGGTCTGCTCCAATCAACTTTGAAAATGTTAGCATGCCCTGTCCTGTTTTTTTTAACGGCCTGAAGCTTTGTGCTTGTGTGGGCACGACACGGTGTACAAGAGCGAGCGGTGGGGCCGTCCCACTGAGGGCTTTGCACGCCTCCCCGGGCCCGCGTGCACGGGCGCTCTGACGGCACTCTGGCAGCGGGGCGAGACGGGTGGCTTCAGCGGGCTGTGGATCTGGGACGGCTTAGCCAAGGCCGTGGACAGCCCAGCACGTGGGGGGCAAAGGTTGCTTGAACGGGTGCAGACCCAGAGGCCGAGTCAGTGGACAGGGCGGAACGGCTTGGGATTTGGGATGTTTTCTGCTCAGAAGCTTCTTGGCTTTGTATGGCCAAGCCCCCTGAAGGTAAACAAGCCAACTTGGATTTGGGGTCCCCGGGGGGGGGGCGGTGGTCTTTCCGCCTGCTCCCCTCCCTGGCCCTGGGAGCTATGGCCTGGTGATTAAGGCCACGTCAGCCCCCTTCTCCTGACGCCTCACATCAGCCAGGGGAGAGCGCAGGTTTGGAAGGAAAAGTCGCAGGCCGGATGCGCATCCGTCCGCTCACTGTGCCTTCCCCGAGTTCTCCTGGAAACCGAGGCGGACTTACCTGTAAAAGGACCATTTCAGAAGGAACTGGCGGGCAGCCTTGGGGAAGCTGGGGCTGCCGGCATGCTCCTTCAGGACCTGGGTGACCACACTGTCTAGCCAGGTGGCCCACTGGTCCAGGGAGCTCTGCTGCTGCAGGGTGAGCTTGAAGTCCTGCTCCAGCCGCTGCACCACGCTCTCCTCACACTGGCACACCCACGAGGCCTGCTCCTGCGGGGCGTGGACGGCAGGTCAGGGTGGGCCCCCCGCACCCAACCGGCGGCCAGAGACGGAGCCCGCCCTGGTTCTCAGCGTGTAAACCCAGGCTTCCCGGGGCCAGAGCTCAGATTACACACGGTGCGTTTGCGGTGTTTTACTTTGAATGCTCCTTTTTCTAAAAGTGTATGTGTTTATTTAGTGGGTGAACTCGGCGCCAGGATCGCTGTGGCAGGACGCGCACGAGCACAGCCTGTACTTTCAGAGCCCAGACGAGACAGCTGTGAAGACGGCAGCAGGAAGGTAGATTCTTAAAGAGGGCGGACCAGGGTGTGGGTCCTAGCTCCTGGAGGCCCGGGGCCCCTGGGTGGGCTGCAGGGGGCTTCCGCCCTGACCCTGTTCTCACACCCACCAGGTTTTGCTGCTGGTTGCGTTTTATGGTTTTGAGCATTTTTCTGGAGGCTGGAAGGCGAGGCCAGCGGGATGGGAGAGAGAGAGAGAGAGAGAGAGAGACACACACACACACACACACACACACACACACACACACACACACACACGGCGTCGCTGAT
The DNA here is from genome assembly GCF_002288905.1 of Enhydra lutris kenyoni. Classification (NCBI taxonomy): domain Eukaryota; kingdom Metazoa; phylum Chordata; class Mammalia; order Carnivora; family Mustelidae; genus Enhydra; species Enhydra lutris. Next base: position 2,143,549 of record NW_019154170.1, on the reverse strand, counting down.
CGACAGCTGGGTCCCCGGGCTCCATCCCAGGCGGTGGGGGATGGTGTTGGAGAAAGTCACCTGCACGTTGGCGAAGTCCACGCGGTTGAGGTCGCTGAGCATCTGGTTGATCTGGGAGGTGTTCTGCAGCACAGCGCGCGCCGCCTGCGCCAGGTGGTTGAGGGACGTGTACCTGCGCAGGGTCTGGGCGAAGGCGCTGACCACGCCCACCTGTGGCCGGGGGAGGGGCAGGAGGTGCAGAGGTGAGGTGGGGGGGTGGTGAGAGCTCCGGTTCTCTCTTCCCTCAGGAGGGCGCCTGGGCTCCAGGACAGTGTGGAGGGGAGGGAGCAGAGGGACCCACCCTTCCCACAGTCTCAGGACCCAAGAGTGAGACTAAACGGAGGATACGAACCTCACCGAGGCGTCTCGGCATCTAGAGCAGATGCCATAGCCTCAGTGAGGTGGCCCTCAGGACAGGGTGCTTATGCTGCTATTCCTAGAATTCCTTCGGCTCTCTTGAGAGTCAGTGGACTAACAGACCCTTCCAGACTGCGGTCAGGGAGACCCGATGCTCGGAACGTGGCCTCACCTGTACACAGGTCTCTAAGAGACGCGTGCGAGAGCAGCGGTCATGCTCTCCCGTGCATGAGCAGTGGTCACGCTCTCCCGTGCATGGAGGCCCACTCTGCACATTTTAAATTCTGCTTTGTGGCACGACTGTTGCAGGAAGGGCGCCAGCGAGGTTAAGCCCTCCCTCCTATGAGGCGCACAGGGACATTCCATGTGTCCACCCAAATGCGTCACAGCAAATGACAGCTTCCGTCGTGCCCCTCCCTGCTGGTGTCCGTCCCACAGCACCAGCATCCAGGAGGCTTCCTGGGCGGGGTGGGGGGGGGGACTCATGGGCCTCAGGACCCTCGGGGGCGGCCTGCTTTGCCTGGGGCAGAGCCCCTCCTGGAGCCCTTCCCAGCCCCTGGGCAGAGCCCAGCGGTTACCTTGGTCTGGATGACCTGCTGCGGGAAGTCTCTCATGGCGTTCGTCAGCCAGCCTTCCAAGCTCTTGGCAAAATTACGGATGGCCTGTGTCAAGGTACCTGGGAGACACAAGCCGCGATAGTTACAGTGGGAAAGGGTCTTGATCCTGGTCAGGATCAGTGGGAACATAAGAGGTGCAGGTGCAGTGAAGCCGTTAGAGCAAGGGAAGAAGAGGGACGAGGGACGGACGCAGGACCCGGCAGAACTTCGGGCATTTACTGAGGGAGGCGCTGGGTAAGGACTGGGGGCCGCCTGGGGCCTTCATCTCCGTTCCTCTCCCTCCTGCCTTCGTGATTTCCTCACCCAGCGTGACTCTGCCCCCAGGGGATGCTGGGGGATGTGCGCAGACATCTGTGGCCGGCACAACAATGCGGGGAGCTCCCGGCATGGAGCGGGCCAGGCTCAAACCCCCAGAGTGCCCAGGACGCCCCCCCATTCCAGGGAAGCCCCGATCCACACACATGCACATACATATCCTCCACCAACTTCCAAATTTACTGTGAGGCGGCTTGCAAATAAGAAACAAATCGGACTGTTTAAAAAGAAAAAAACTTCAAAAATGTGAAAATAAATCTACCCCGACTCAAACGTTAACACAGAGACTCTAACAAGCGCCGCCGTCAGCAGTGTCCGGCAGGCAAGCCCGAAGGAGAAACGCGATTGTTTGGCTGTTTCCCATTTTCTGTTCCAAAAGCAGCACACCGGTTCATCAAGAAAGTCCGAAGTTTCTGTCGTGCCCACGGGCGCAAATATCGACAGGGCCCCACCGCGTGTACCCACGGGCCACTCCCCACCCCTCAGTCTTTCATCAAGAGCGAGGCCTCAGGGCCTAGGTTCCTCAGGAGCCTGGGGGCCCAAGGGAAAGCCTGTAAGGGGCTGGCAGGGTGTGCCCCATGGGGGGAAGGGGGTGCGTGTCACTGCTGGGGGAGGGGCCCACAGGTGGTCCTGGGGGGCAGAGGGGCACAGTGGATCGAGACCTTCTCCAGGGCTTTCAGCAACCCTGCCGACAGGGGTAGGGCTATTCTGTGACCTCCGCCCACCCTCTAGGGATCTCCTGCAGGGCATCCCGGGCCCCAGAGGCACTCAGAGGCTGGCATGTCACTGGGAGCCCCGCAGCACCGAGCCAGCACGGGCGGGCGGCAACCCGAGGGTGGCAGGCCTCCCTGCAGCCTCATTCCCGGGGGTGGGGGGCAAGGAAAGCACAGGGGCAGCGGAGAGAGCAGCAGCCCTGCTTACTGGGCACCGGCCGCAGCACGTCGGGGATGAGGATCTCCACCAGGGCCTGGTACAGGATGTGGTCGCAGTCCCTCATCCACTTGAGAATGGGCTCGCATTTACACAGAGACACCAGCTTGTCCTTTGGGAGGACGGCGCCTTCGGGCTCCCCATCGCTGTGGGGAATGGGAGAGCCGGGGTGAGCCGCAGCCTGCAGGGTGGCAGAGGGCCCCCGGGATGGACCCCCTCCCCGCCTCCAATTCCCTGGTGGGCCCGCGCTGCCCACCTCCCTGCTTGTGGCCAGAGGATGACACGTCCTCTGTTTGGGACGGCACGGGGTTCCCTCTATGGTCCCTCATGCGGAAGCAAGGGGATGGGGAACACATAGCATGGAACCCCCCCCCCCCACACACATGGGGGCGGGGGGGTTCTGAGCGCCAGTTCTGGGAAAGGGACCCATGTGTCTGTGGGTCACCATGTGGGTGTCCCCAGCCTGCAGGTTAGCCCTGGGGTCCTGGGAAAGGAGGCAGAGCGCTCCCTGGGGACGGGGGAGGGGGGCAGGGGGGGCGACGAAGGTTGTTACCTGGCAGGTAGAGAGGCAGGGCCATCACCTGAGGAGGCTTTCGAGTTCCAGAAGGAAAGCCACAGCTTCTCAATGTAGTGAAACTGGAGGTTCACCACGACGTCCAACGTTGCCTGTGAATAAACACAGCCCGTCGACCTCACGGATGTGCGTGTTAAAGTGGCCCATCACGTGTCGTCGGGACATGCCAAGCAGGCAGCTATGACAGGAGCAGTGGGGTGCTTTGAAGTCAGGAGCGACTCCATAAGAAGAAGCAGGGGGCCGCTCCCACCTCCTTGGGGTCACCCAGGGACACCTGATGGTCTGAGAGTTTGGCGGTGCTGGCGACGTGGGAGGCTGATGCGCCCCACTGGGGCGGGGTGGGAGGCTCGCTCTGCGCTCCACCCGGCCCTACCCCCACCCCGGGGCCCAGGCTCAGGGTCCCCCCGGTGGTCACCTCGCAGTGCCGCCGGTAGAGCAGCTGCAGGGCCTTGACGTCGTGCGGCGAGATGCTTTCCTGCAGCAGGATGCCGCCCAGGTCGGGCGCCGGGAACTCCGGGAAGACGTGAGACACATCTGGGAGGAAAATGGGGTCGCAGAGCTGCAGAAGGGCCACAGGCAGCGGGCGCAGGTGCTGGGGGATTCGGGTCGGGGTTGCCAGTGATCCCCACCACCCCAGCCCTGGGTCTGACAACTTTGAAGCTTTGGTTTTTTTTCAGGGACAGAATAGGGGACAACACTGTCATCTCCCGGGGACAGTGAATACACTGACACAGATGAGCCCTGAGCCCAGGTCCCGCACTCCACGGGCGCTCCCATCACCCCAGCCTGGGGGCCACCCAGGGCAGCGAGTCTGGGGAGGGGCCGGCTGTGGCTGTCTCAAGTTGCTTCCCTTAGGGGCTCTCTCTGGGCTCGAAAAACTCACTAAATATACCCAAAGACCACAGCCACCTTCGGTGTGTGTGTCTGTGATCAAGGCCTCAGCAAGCCTCCCTGGGCACGAGCTGAGAGTCAGGTGTGGGGCCGGCAGGGGAGGGGGTCTCGCAGGGAAGGGCCAGGCAGCTGTGGGTCAGGCCACCAGGACGCAGAGCCAGTTGTAAGGAATCCTGAGCACCCTAAATGCTCCAGGGACCTCGGGAAGAGAACCGAGGGGGGCAGCCAAGTCCCCAGGCAACAGGTTTTAAAATACATCTAGTCTTCTTTCCAATGGGCATTTCCTTTTCTTTGCTTCTTTTTCTGATGGTCATTTTGTACACACTCATTCTGGGGGCACCTGCTGACTCTTCTGCAATCTTGGGGAATGCCCTGAAGGTTGACCTAGAACACGTCTGCGTAATTAGAGAGAGATTCTGCAGGCTGGTCGTTCAGAGCAGCCCTGCAGAGGTGGCTGGCGCCGCCAGAGCTGAGCGGACCCCGCTTTCCCGGCCGGCCCCGTCCACGGGGTGGGGGGCACTCACCGAGGTACTGCTGGTGGTGCAGGCTCTGCGCGGCCATGGCCTGCTCTGGCGTGCCGTGCGGGCTGCCGTGCGAGCCGCTGTCCCCAAGGCCGTCCGTCTTCTGGGCTGGCCGGTACCTGGGCAAGGGACACGGTGCCACCATGAGGCCCCGGCTGTGCAGCCCTAAGGGGCTTAAGGAGCAGAGAGCCGAGCGGGGTTCAGTTTGGGCTGTGTGTGCATGTGTGTGTGTGTGTAGTGTTTAAAAACTTGTGCTAAAATACACACAACATGAAATTCACCATCGTAACCGTCTCTAAGCGCACAGCTCTGTGGCATGAAGCACGCTCACAACTGTCCTGCAGTCACCCCCAGCCTCCATCTCCAGAACTTTCCATCTCCCTAAATGGAGACTCTGTCCCCATGAAGCATGGACTCCCCCCACCCCACCCCCAGCTCCCGCCCTCTCCTATCTCTGGGGACGGGACTCCTTTGGGGCCCTCCTGGGAGTGGGGTCCTGCGGGATGGGTCCTTCTGGGTCTGGCTCCTCTTGACAAGCCCGGTGTCCTTGGGGTCCCTTCGTGTGGTGGCAGATGTCAGAGGTCCTTCCTTTTTAAAACTGAGTAACATTCCATTGTCTGGATGGACGGACACATTTGCTTATCCAACCAGCCGCTGACGGATACTCGGGGTTGCTTGTGTGTGGGGGTGTGTGTATCCTTTTTCCCCTAATACTTCTCCCTCAGAAGGTAAGTGAACTTCACAAGTATCTTACTATTCGATGGTCTCAAAGGAAATTCTGGGATTTTCATTTTGCCCTGAGCAAAAGCAGAGCCAGAAAACCGCTGTCCTCGCAGCAAACGGGCGACACTCACAGAAAAGGGCTCCCTGGGGGCCCGGGGTGCCTTGAGCCCAGCGGACGGCTGCGGGGTGGTGACGGCGTGTGGTGGGGAGAGCAGGGGCGCCCGACTCCGGCGGGGAGCGCCCTTCCTTGTGGAAAGTGGGGCCAGGCTTCCCATGAGGACGGACAGAAGTCTCTCAGACAGGTGTGGAGCGCCAGACACGGGTGGGGGTTACAAGTGTAAAGGGCACAAGCCCGTCGCCGTGAGACGTATCGCTGCTCCCGAGGTAGCGCTCTGCTGGTGCGCTGAGTCGCGGTGTTTGGGGGGGGCCTGACGCTAACACCAAGCAGCCGCTACAGGGACCACGTCTGTGCACCAGCAGCTTCAGGATGGCCTGTTGGTTCCACTCTCGTGTTGGCTACTGGAGAATGTTCTGGAGACTGTCTTCTGTGACCTCCAACTCCCGCGATTGGATATGAGGTTTGGAGTCACTGGGATGGCCTTAGAGCGGCTAAAATGGGGTCTGAGCCACACACGGATGGGCCAAGTTACGAAGGGGCCGCATGGAACAGTCTGGACTCCAGAGAGGAGCAAGGGACAGAGGGAAGCAGGGAAGGAGGCGTGGCTGCAGGACGGCCAGGGACGTGGCGTTTGAGGGGGGCCCTGAACCAGGGGCCTGCAGACCACAGCTGTGGAGGGCTGGTGCTGCTCCTTGTTTTGTGCATAAAGTTTTATTGGCACACAGCCATGCCCACTGGTCTCTGTATCACCTGTGCTGGCTTCATGCTACGACGGCAGGGCTGAGTAGTCTGGACAGAATGTCTGGCCTGCAAAGCCTAAGATATTTGCTCTCTGGCCCTTTACAGAAAGGTTTGCTGAGCCCTGCCTTAAAAGATGAGTCAGGGGGTGCCTGGGTGGCTCAGCGGGTTAAAGCCTCTGCCTTCGGCTCAGGTCATGGTCCCAGGGTCCTGGGATCGAGCCCCACATCAGGCTCTCTGCTCAGCAGGGAGCCTGCTTCCCTTCCTCTCTCTGCCTGCCTCTCTGCCTGCCTCTCTGCCTGCCTGTGATCTCTGTCTGTCAAATAAATAAATAAAATCTTTAAAAAAAAAAAAAAAAAAAAGATGAGTCAGTGTGCGATGGATAGAGGAGAGAACATTCCAGAAAATGACCAGGACTTTTCAGCCATTGGATCCAAATGTCAGGAAGGAGCAGCAACTTAAGTAGATAAGCTTCCTTCTCCAGGCTTCTTGGGTTGGTTTCAGTGTTACCTCTTCCCCACCCCCTGCCCCCCACCATAGTTGAAAATTGAAGATCCAGGATTCCAGCTCTATGGTATTCTGGAAAAGGCAAAACTCTGGGGGCAGCAGAAAGGTCAGTGGCTGCCGGAGGTCGAGGGGAGGAGAGAAGGATGAATGGGCAGGACACGGAGCATTTTCAGGGCAGCGGAACTACTCTGTGTGATCTGTAATCCCGGAGACATGTCATTCTACGTTTGTACAAACCCACTGGAACGGAGCTCCCAGACTGACCCCTAATGTCAAGTTCGGACTTGAGGTGATAATGGAGTGTCGATGTCAGCTTGCCAGCTGTAACCAATGCACAGCTTTGGTGCCACGTTGATGGCGGGTGCACTGCGCATGTGAGCACAGTGGGTATATGGAAAACTGCACTTTCTACCCAATTTTGCTGGCAACCTAAAACCATTCTAAAAAATGTCTAGAGGGACGCCTGGGTGGCTCAGTTGGTTAAGCAGCTGCCTTCGGCTCAGGTCATGATCCCAGGGTCCTGGGATCGAGTCCCACATCGGGCTCCTTGCTCATCAGGGAGCCTGCTTCTCCCTCTGCCTCTGCCTGCCATTCTGTCTGCCTGTGCTTGCTCTCTCTCCCTCTCTCTCTCTGACAAATAATTAAATAAAATCTTTAAAAAAAAATACATTATTTTTTTAAAGATTTTATTTGTTTATTTGACACAGAGAGAGGTCACAAGTAGGCAGAGAGGCAGGCGGGGGGCGGGAAGCAGGCTCCCCGCTGAGCAGAGAGCTCAACGTGGGACTCCATCCCAGGACCCCGAGATCATGACCCGAGCCGAAGGCAGAGGCCCAACCCACTGAGCCACCCAGGCGCCCCCCAAAAATAGACATTTTTTTTTTTTTTTTTTTTTTTATTTGTCAGAGAGAGAGAGGGAGAGAGAGCAAGCACAGGCAGACAGAATGGCAGGCAGAGGCAGAGGGAGAAGCAGGCTCCCTGATGAGCAAGGAGCCCGATGTGGGACTCGATCCCAGGACCCTGGGATCATGACCTGAGCCGAAGGCAGCTGCTTAACCAACTGAGCCACCCAGGCGTCCCGTATTTTTTTTTTTTTTAAAGAGAAAGATCTGAAGGCTCTGTTAGCTGGACGAGGTTGTGTCCCCAGCCTCCTTTGGCTTGGCTCTCCCAGGACATTGGAGACAGGCTCATATGAATCTATTTTTTCCATCACAATTTGGAGAGTCCCCTCCTACCCGTGTATTTAATGTTTGAGAGACACTTCTCTGTATGTTCTCCCAAGTGAAACTCAGACCTGACCCTTGCTTGGGCAGGAAAGCTGGTTCTCAGGCTGCCTTTGGGCCCAGGTCACCCACCTTGGCTTTTGATGCATGGGCTGCTGCCGCATGGCCATGTACTGGGTGTCCTCCTGCAGCCGGTTCAAGGGCGAGTCTGGCTTCAGGCGGATCCCATAGTAATGATACTTGGAGTTGCCCCTAGAAACCAAGCATCTCAGGGTCAGCTCTCTTTGCAGATGTTCTGAATGACAAGACAAGGGCTCTGTCTTGGCCCTTCCTTTTGGGTGCTCAGGTTCAGTGTTCCCTGGACCATGCGGGAAATGTTCACGGGCTGTTCCATGATCAGAGAGGTTAGGAGATTCTGTACTTGGCACCCCCTCTTGGAGACTGCCCCTTGGATTTCAGTACTATAAAGGCTCTGGGAAGTCTTGCAATGGGAAAAGCGGTCCGGTTTGTAATCGGGCACGGCCTCACCACCAGCATCATCACCATCGTCGCCGTCATTATCGTCATCATACCATTACCATCACGGCCCACCACTCACACAATCGCCAGATCATCCCCATCTTCACCATCGCCATCACCACCATCATCACCATTGGCAGCATCACCGTCATCACTGTTACCACCATCACCATCGCCAGTCATCACCATCATCACTCTCCCGTCATCACGGTCGTATCACCACCACCATCATCACTGCCATCACCATCCCGTCATTGCCATCACATCACCATCATCACTGCCATCACCACCGTTACTACCACCACCACCATCACCAACAGCGCCATCATCACCGTCATCACTGTCCCATCATCACCATCTTCACCATTATCATCACCGTCACCATCACCACCTTCGTTATCATCATCATTATACCATCACCATCACCACCACCGTTGACACAATCACCATCATCATCACCATCTTCACCATCGCCATCACCATCATCGCCATCGCCATCATCGCCATCTTCACCATTGCCATCACCATCATCACCATCACCAACATCACCATCGTCACTGTCACCACTATCCCATCATCACCATCTCCACCATAGCCATCACCATCATCGCCATCACCAAACATCACCATCGTCACTGTCACCACTATCCCATCATCACCATCTCCACCATAGCCATCACCATCATCGCCATCACCATCATCGCCATCACCATCATCGCCATCACCATCATCGCCATCGCCATCATCGCCATCACCATCATCGCCATCACCATCATCGCCATCACCATCATCGCCATCACCAACATCACCATCGTCACTGTCACCACTATCCCATCATCACCATCTTCACCATTGCCATCACCATCATCGCCATCACCATCATCGCCATTCACTGTCACCACTATCCCATCATCACCATCTTCACCATCACCACTGTCACCACCACCACCATCATCATCATCATCATCTCCTGCCCCCAATCCGTCTAACAACATGATCTGGAAAATGGCAAACTTTGGGAAACACTATCAGCTTATTGTGGGAGAAATGAATGATCAAAGGGCTTTAGACAATTTGGTTAAGAAGTAGGTCAGAAGGGCTCCTTAGGAGAGAAGTACTGAAGGACAGACGTGTCTGACAATAGGGACAAGTGGGTGAGCATGGGTCCTATCTGGATGAGGTAGAAGCTTGGCTGGTGCCAGGAGGAGGAAAAGCAGGGGGCAGAAAAGCCCCAATCCTGAGGCCAGCACCTGGGACACTCTGACAGTGTGGGCCATGCATGAGCCTTCTGGAGAGGCCTCAAAGGAGTGGTGGCTATGGCCCCGGAGACCAGGGGCTCCCCATCCTTCTCTCCTCTATCCATTGATGCTCTCTGTAAAGGATCAGAGGGTGGCAGAGAACATTCTGTTGGCCCCACACCAGTTTCTGAGGGTGTGTGAGTGACCCCCCACCCCCACGTGTGACCTCACAGACAGCAGCCATGCAGGAAGTGCCTTCTGTGTGCTTTAGCCCACCCACTTTGAATGGAGTATGGCTGCTGTTTTCTAATGGGAGGAGCATTTGCTTCCTGCCTGGGATTAGGTCTGTGGTATGTGACAGTCCCTGGCTGCTGCAGACCAAGGGTGGGCTGTGGTGGATTGGTCTAGGCAGAGCAGAAAGCATCAAAAAATCATAAATCCAACTCTACGTGATAATCCAGAGGCTGCTTTTTAAGAAAACCTGTTATCATGGAGAATTTTAAACAAAGAGAGAGTGCTGAAGCAAAGTCACCAGGAGAGAGATGGCCCACAGCCAACGCCTTGGACCGGTCAGGCCCGTGCTGCCGCCAATTCAGAACAACTCCAAGTCCACCCAGAGGCATGTGGACAGAAGGAGAAGGACCACCTTCTCCAAAAGCTCTATATCTGCATAGAGGACACAGGAGAATGGGTGGGCGTGGGCTCCCGGGCACCCCCATGTACCCACCTGGTGCCCAGCCGCCGCGTCCGCAGGCCCATGAACACGGAGCGGATCAGCTTCCCGAAGGAGGCGGCATTCACAGGGTCCAGCTTGTGCTCCTGGCAGTGCCGAAGGTAATGGTTGTAGAGTGAGCTTCTGGGGAGACTCACGCCTTCTGCGGTTTCATAGTTATCCAACAGCCACTGGAGCTGGACAAAGAAAGATATGCTCCCATTCGTCAGGATCCCCCAAATGCTGAAAGGCTAACGTGGACTCATTAAGAGAAGCGCATACTTTCTCTCCATTAACATGAAGAGGAAATTCACAGCCACTGTCACCAATCTGGATAGGAGAGATTCTGGGCACATGAGTTAATAGCTTCTCTCCGCTCCTGTATTTATTCCTTCAATGTTCAGCCTGATTTTCAGATTCCTTGACTTAATTTATAAAAACCTGCAAGGGACTGAGACCTCTTGGGTGTGTTTCCTAATCATTTAGATACAACATGTCTCTTAAACTTACAGGAATGTCAAGACAGAGAGGAGGATTGAAGAAAGTTCCGCGGACCCATGAGCACTGCCCCCGGCACTGAAGGGGGCGACGTGGGCCTTTGGAGTGTGTCCACCTTCTAATATCTTGTGATTGAGGGACAAATCATTCATCTAAAGATTAAGATGGCTGGAGCTCGGCCACCTGTTTCATCGCTGGTCACTGAATATGAAAGTCCTGGTTGAATTCTTGCCCTATTGCTTGTGATACTATCTTTGGCCCCAACCAGGAATTCTGCACTCTGCGGCAGCCGGATTCTACTAGAACAGGCTGAGAATTCCTAGACACCCCTTCCTCCTGCCCTTCTTCCTAGCGCTCTCAGACCCGATGTGAGCGGCTGCCCTTCCTCCCTGAGGTAGGACATGTGTGCCGGCTGAGAGGTCTGTGTTCCCACGGCTGGTGGGGTGACTGAGTGGCCCGGACCATACATTCTGGAATGTGTGGTGTGTTTTCTCTCAGGAAAGCTTTTTCTTTTTCCTTCTGAAACAACAAAAGACAGGGCGGCAGACAGAGGTGGACTGACCTATCCTCATGTCCCTGACGCAGAGAGAGGCTGGAAGCAGAAACGGGACACAGGACTGAAGAGGCTTCTGTGTCAGGTTCTGTGCCCAGGCTGGAAGGCAGCCAAGCCGCTGCCCACCCTCCCCCACTCCCCCCCCCAGAGCTCAGCATCGGGTCAGAAGGGCAGGAGCCGTCCATACAGTCAAGCCCCCACACCGGGCAGCGGCACAGAGGAGGCCCACCTGCCCGGACCCCCCCAGAGCAGTGTGTGTCTGTTCCCTGATCAGGGGATGTCTGAGGTGTGAACACCAAAGCCCCGACCCGTGCTGGGGATTTGGAGAACGGCGGGAGCCACGTGCGTAGGCCCTAGGCCTGAGGCCCGATCCTGTGCGGGAAGGTTGGTCAGGGGTGGGGAGGGCTGCCTAAGCCACGAGCTGCGAGGGGCTCCCTGTCCTCTGTCGACCCGGGGGGGGGGGCGGCACGTCGCACACGTTCCACGCCCTTCTAGACCTCTAAAGTGAGCATCAGTCCAGGGACAGCTTAGCCCCAGCCGACCTTGGGCCACTGGCCCTGTCCAGACCCAGCACACACGCTGGGGGCTGGGCTGGAGTCTCCCCTTTAAAGGATAGTTTTACTACGGGAAGGTTCTAATAGGCACAGAGGTGGCAAGAGCAGAGTAAGGGATGCCTGTGTCTACAGTTGACAGCTCAGGGCCAAGTTTGGTTCCTCTAAGCCCCACCTGGCGCCTCCTGGCCGTCTCGGGCTATCTTCAGGCGAAGGCCTGGCATCCCTTCATTTCAGCCCCGGGCCTTCCTGCTCCAGCGCAGGCCGAGCGAGAGGCGGGTGTGGGGGGCCCCTGCGGGCAGTTAGGATAGGGAGCCACAAGGTGCTCCAGGAGTGTGCTCCTTCTGCCGCCCCTTCCTCTCCAAAGTCTCGCCCGGGCCCCGGAGCCGCCTCCTTGGTCCTCCCTGGCCCCTGACCGCTCTCCCCTCGCTGCTGGAAGCTGAAGCCTTCGCTGTGACATCAGCGTGGCATTGCCCTCGGACTCTCGGGGTGCCCCTTCCTCCCCTCCCTGAGCACCCCTGCCCACTGGGCTCTGGGAGGCTGCGGGACAGTAGGACGGGGGGGGGCATCTGGAGGGTGTGGAGGGGTGAGCACAGCCCCATCGGTGCCAGGAAGCTGCCCCCCCAGCAACAAGGCACAGGGGTAACTGGGCTCCCTGGCTGCCACCTCTCTTATTGGCAGGTTGGGATCCAGCTGAGGAAGGGCTGGTATTTGAGGCGGTCCTTTGAGCCCCAGGGTTTTTCTTCAGAGATAAATTTATTGCTTGTCTCCCCTACCAGAATAAGAACCCCACGCAGGTAGCAATGGAACTGGGTCTGCCCAGGTTTGCACCCCCAGGAAGTGCAACGGACCAAGAGAAGGGGTCCTGAAGCACCGAGGGGCCCCCAGCACGCAGGAAGACCACGGTCAGGGTGCAGAAGCTGGAGTCTTTCTCTCTCTGCCTCCCTAACCCCCCAGGGAGCACAGAGCGCCGCTTCTTAGGGAATCCTCTGGGAGCGGGAGAGGAATATGGACTTTCAGGCGAGAAGGGTGAGGTCAGATTCCGTGGGTCGTGTGCTGGAAGGGACCCTCAACAGGACCGGCTCACAGGTATGAGGAAGTGTTGGGGAAGAACGATCACTTCGGCTTATCACCATCCCCCAGCCCCATGTTGTTGAAATAAAAAATGGATCTCTTCACTTGGGGAATTATGCTGGCATTGACATCAATGATGCGCGGTTATCTCCCAAGCAAAAGGAACTCTGGGGAGAGCAGACACCTCTAGCAGCCCCCAGAACAATCAGTTACACTTTCTCCCCCTTTTGCAACAGAGAGGAAGCTGATTCAGGTGACCAATGTCACATCATGATGGAGCTGAGGGAGGGAGCCATGGGGAAGCATTCTAGGCAGAGGGTACAGCCTGTGCAAAGGCCCTGGGGTAGCACTGGGCCTGGTATGTTGGAGGAACAGTAAGAGGGCCTGTGAGAGAAGGAGGAGGGGAGGGGAAGGAGGGGACAGGGGCAGGGGCAGGGCCCTGGAGGCTGTTTGGAGGATGCTGGCTTCTACTTGGAGTGTGATGGGGGACCTGGAGGCTTCTAAACAGAGAGGTGCCATGATCTGACTTTGGTTTCAGTAGAATCACTCTGGCCACTGCTGTGAGAAGGGCCTGGAAGCTCGGGGAGGGCAGCAGCCAAGGGATCACTAGGTGGTGGCCATGAGACTCCACAGGAGAGTTGGTGGGGGAAGGAGAAGTGGTCTGATTCGGGATGGTTCTGAGGGTGAGGTCAAGAGCATCTGGAGGTGGCGGGACTGGGAGAAGGATGGGAAGCGGGGGTGAGCAGCAGAGGACGGTGGGAGGCGCGGGGGCTGGAGGGTCAGTCAGGGCTCGGCTTTGGACGTGCCGGTGTTGAGCCACAGCTCCAAGCCGGCAGGTCGGAGAGGCCTGGCGGCGATGCCCCCTGGGAAACAGCCGTTCCACTGGGAGCCGGCGTGTGGTCAGCAAGACGGTGAGGGGCTTCGGGAGAGAAACCAGCAGTCTGAACGAGACAACTGCTGGAGGCCTTTGCCATGATAATTTGGAGCAAGTTCTGGACAAGGGACTCAGCCCGGGAAGCTGCCGATTCAAGCCAAACCCCAACCCTGGTCTGCCCGGCACTCTTTGTCATCACGTAGGCCCGCGGTCTGCCACCAACTGAAGACCATGTGATCTTCGGCAACTTGTACCCCTCGATTAGAAAAAGAAAAGTCACAGAATCTAAATACAATTAATCTACAAGCCAGTCTTCCTCCTGGGGTCTGGAAGTAACAGGAGTTTATTATATAGATCACGCCTTCCCCATGTGACAGCGACTGTGAGCCGGTGTGCCTGTGGGGGGTCCGTCCGTGGTGGGTGGTTTGTTCTGAGCAGGGATCTGGGCGATGGCTGAAGGGCAGCCTTGGGAGGCGCTCAGGCCCCTCCCCTACTCAAGGCGGGGGACCTTGACTGAAGTCCCCCCCTGCCCCCAGGCCAGGCATCCGGCGGCGGTGGGGAAGGTGTTTTCGTGCCCAGGGCAAGTGCACACAGCTCTGACTACACACAGCTCTCCCTGGCTTTCAGGCCCCCAAATCTGCCCATCCCCATCTTTGAGACCGCTCGAGGCCCACTTCCTCCTGTGGGGCTTCCAACCCCAGGCTAGGTTTCTTCCACCGGCAGACCCCCTGGGTTTCACTCAGCCCCTCGAGGGGCCGGGGAGATTCCTGGAGACCCCGACCTTGGCTGGGTCTGAAAGGCGCTGTCTCGTCTCCCAGGCTCGGGGCTACCCCTGGCCCCTGCCCCCATGCTAGTGTGTCGTCGTCATCATCCTTGGGAAGCAAGCAGACTGCGCAGAGCACGGGAACCAGCTCCAGCAGGAACCCCCCACAGCTGGTGTCTGTGCGCTTTGGTGTGGCCTGGGGGCACTTTCTCAGCCCCACTTGCCTACTGCCCGCGCATGCCCAGCGCGCGTGCGGGGGGAGCTGCCGCCCGGCTCTCTGAGAAGGGTCGGCTGGGAGGCCACCAGGAACACGGGTCCGTGGGGTGCGGCCCCCAGCCCGGCTTGTCAGCCCTAGGGCGGGGCTGGCAAAGGAGCCGGGGCTCGGCCAGCATCGCCCCGCACTCAGACTGCGGGCTGCGAGCAGCCAGGGTGACAAGCATCATAAGTGAGTGTGGCCAGCGGCCGCAGGGCCATGGGGCCCTCCTAGGGGCCAGGACCCATTCTCTCCCTCCCCTCCTGGCTCTCACAGGAGCGGGACGAGCTCCAGGTGGCTTTCACAAAGATCTTATTTCTCTTCTCGGATTCTAAGCCGCCATGCCCAGGCCCTGCTGCTCGCGGCTCCACAACACATGACACATGGCCAGGGGGAAACAGACACAGGGAGCCTTTCCTGCTCGGAAACCGAACCGGCAGGGAAGCAGTCAGAGGAGTCTCCTTCTAAAGGAAATGTGTTAGAAGCCAGAAGCGCCCCTGCAGCGAGAGACAAGTGGCTCATGCGTTTCCCCGCAGACATTTTACACTTCCTGCAGAGCCCTACCTGCCTGGGGTCTGCACCCCGTTCTGCCTTCCTCAGGGCTGACTGGGTGCTGGAGCCCATGGGCCATGTCGAGGCCACGTGTGTCTGCTTCAGGGCCCTGCTGAACAGGCCCTTGTGCAGACTTGCCCACACGGTGGCCCGAGTTTAAGACTGAGCAAGCACACATTGGCAATTGCTCCCTCCCCAGATCTGGCCACAGGGCTGACACTGGCCAGCAGTAACTGGCGACAGGGTGGCCATGAGCCACCTAGTCCGGGGTGAGGGGGGAGGGAGGGCACTCAGCAGGGGCCTGACACTTTTATTTCCTTATATATTTATTGCTTTGCAACAATGGGTGTGAGACTGCTCTCCCTTCCAGTGACCCGGCCTCTGAGGCCCAGGAGTGCAGGGCTCTCGCTCTCGTCATGTCTACCTGGAGCAGCCCAGCACATCTGTGCCAATCCAGAAACCTAGAAGTTTCTGCACCTTCCCTAGCTGGGTTTCTGCCCCAACATCATGGCCCTTTGAGCCAACGCCTCACTTGGCGCGTTGGGCAGTCCCAAAGTCTTGAAGGGTCTTAGTTAGGGAATACTCTTACAGTCCCGTCCTGCCTCATGAAGTTGCCAGAGACAGGGCATGCCAGAGACAGGGATGTTCGCTGCCTCCTGGCACAGAAGCTACCAGCAGTCTCCCCAGGAGGAGAGTGAAGGAGAAAGATGCCATACAGTTAAAATCAGTAGAAGCGTGTTGCTTTGCACTTTTCTCCTAGTGTTATTATTTTTTTCCCCAAAGAGCTGTTCACGGACTGGAAACGCAGCTAAGAGTCATTAAGGCGCTCCGAGTCCCACCTTCTCTGTTGTGGTTCCTGCCTGTTCTTAGTGTCACGTTATTTATGACGCCTGTCGCCTGCCCGCTCTCATGCTTCCCTCCGTCAGCGCCGGGAGGGTACGTGCTGTTACCGGCCACCTGCTCGGAAGCAGGACCCTTTCCCTCACGCTGCTGAAAGGTTTTTGTTTTTTGTTTTTTTTTTTTGGCTGGATGAAGCATGCTAGGTGGGCTTTTCCCCTTCCTCTCAGCATCCGAGAGGGGTCATTTCATGGCCTTCGCTTGCTTTTTAAAATGCCTACGAAGGTTACGAGAGTGGCGGGGCAGGCCACCAGGTGGACACACACTTACATGGCTGTTGAGTAAACCGCTTTTGTGTGAAGTGATCCCTTCGCTTTTTTGGAGGTTTTCAATCGCCATTTCAAGCTAAAGAAAATGTGTGCAGAAACAAAACAAAACAGAAAAAAAAAAAAGGAAATCAGATGGTTAGCATCAGCCAAGATCGGTATTTATTAATATCCAAATAATGATTCAAGCACCTACAAGATAAAAACAAGGCTTAACGCGGGTGCGGGGGTGTGGTTAGGTGCGGGGTTGTGGGGGAAGCTGCGGGGAGCGGGGCGCGACTCCTGACATGCGGCTGAGTGCAGGAGCCGGGGCGGGGGCGCCAACAGCGCAAGGAAGCGGTCTGCAAACACGGGCTGCTGCAGCTCAGCATGTCTGCGTGAACCCCGAGCAGAGGCGGGAGTCCAGGTAGAAGCAAAGCCAGCAGAACGACCACCCCGCTGCTCCCCCGGACCCATCGCCGTTTGTTGTGGAGAATCTGCTGTCCACCCAAGGACAGCTAGTGGCAATGCTGACTTCCCGGCTGGCCTGTCCTGGCCCAGAGCCCAGGGTCTCCCTCTTGGGTGCTCCAGGAAGATACCAACGCGGCCAAAGACCCTGGCCCTGCCACTGAGAGGTGTCAAACCCTGGGACCACTGGAGGCATCCTGGAGATATGCTCCTGAAGGTTTACAAAGCACGGCTGGGCAGAGAAGCTTACGTAGGAATGAGAACAAGTCCCAGGGACAGTCACGGGGAACTAATAGGGAGGTCTTCCTGGGGAAGGGGCTTCTGATCTGGGTTCTGAGGACCTCATGGAAGCAGGGAGCTGAGGTGGTCCAGCAGGCCGCTGGACAGGAGGAAACACCTGGCTGTGTGCGGCCCCTGCCACATTTGTGTGTGCTGAATCTGACGTCCCCTTGTACATGTTAAGTGGAAGTGGGGAATCTGCTGGAGCCCACCACGACAGGCAGAGAACTGCAATGAAAGGAAATAAACCCAAGGCACACCATGACCGTCCTCAAACACGCCGGGAAGGCAGACTTCATTCAGTGATGCATGTGCAAAAGCAGGTGGAACACGTATTTTGGAAAGAGCAGCTGGACAGGGCTCCTGGGGCTGAGCGCAGGAAAGAGAGGGATCCTGCTCTGCCCGTCACCTCTTCCGACCGCCACCGTGTGTGTGTCCAGTCGCCACTTTTGCTCAACACTCTACTGGAAGTTCTAGCCAGGGCAGTCTGGCAACAGTGAGAAATAGAAGACATCCATATTGGAAAAGAAGAAGTAGAACTATCTCTGTTTGCAAACAACATGATCTTAGACATAGAAAATCCAGAAGGGGCCACAAAAAAACTACGAATGCATAAACAAACCCGGCAGAGTCGTAGGATACAAGATCAACATACAACAATCAGTTACATTTCTCAACAATGAATGATAGGAAAATGAAATAAAGAAAACAATCCCATTTGCAACAGCATCAAAGAAAATAAGATACCTAGGAATAAATTTAGCCAATGAGGTAAAATACTTGTACATTGAAACCTGTAACATTGCTGATCGAAATTAAAGAAGACCCACATAAAGAGAAGACATCCTAAGTTCATGGATCAGAAGACTTAATATTTAGATGGTGATACTCTCCAAGCTGATCAACACAATGCTTATCCAAATTCTCTATTAAATTTCCAGCTGCTTTTTCAGAAATGGACAAGTTGATCCTAATTTGTATGGCATTAAAGGGAACCTGAATTGCCAAAATGATCTTGAAAAAGAACACATTTGGAAGGCTCACATTTCCTGATTTCAATCAAAACTTACTATAAAGCTACAGAAAATGAAACATTACTGGGATAATGACAGACATATAGATGTACATAGGTCAATGGAATGGGATTAAACATCCAGGAATAATCCCGTATGTCTATGGTCAATGGATTTTCGACAAGGGTGTTAAGACCACTGAACAGAGAAAGAGTAAACTTTCTAACGAACGGTGCCAGGACAGATGGGTTTCCACATGCAAACAAATGGAGTTGTTTACCTCACAATATATGCAAAAATCAACTCAAAAGGAATCAATGAACTCAATGTAAGAGCAGCAACCATAAAACGATTAGAAGACATAAGGCAGTCCTGTACAATAAGTTTATCTTCATGACCTTGGATTTGGCAATGGATTCTTTACATGACACCAAAAGCACAAACAACAAAAGATTAAAAAAAAAAAAATGGGACTTCACCAGAACTAAAAACTTCTGTACAGCAAAGGACACTGTCAAGAAAGTGAAAAGACAAGACACAGCATGGGAGAACATATTTCCAAACTGTATATCTGATAAGGGTCTTGTATCCAGAATATATAGCGACCTCTCACAACTCAACAACCAAATGACCAAGACCCACTTAAAAAAATGGGCAAAGAACTTGAACAGACACGTCTGCAAGCAGCACACGAGAAGAAGTTCGGCATCCTTGGTCACTAGGGAAATACAAACGAAAAGCACAGGGAGATACCACTTCACACACACTAGTGTGGCTATTAAAAAAGAAAGAAAGGAAAGAAAAAAACAGTGTCGGTGTGGATACGGAGACACTCGAACTCTTACACATGGCTGGTGGGATGTAAAATGGCATAGCTGCTGTGGGAAACAGTCCGACAGTTCCTCGAAATGTGACACATAAACTCAGTTAAACTATTACATCCGAGCAATTCCGCGCCTGGGTGTGTTCAGAAAAATGTGTACACGAATGTTCACAGCAGCATGATTCACCACGGCAAAACCCTGGAAAAATACTAAGGTCGGTCAGATGACTGGATAAACACAACATGGTCTATCTATACAATGGAACACTATGCATCCACAAAAAGGAAGTAGTGGTACATGTTACCACGTGCGTGAGCCTCGAAAGCATGATGCTCAGTGAAAGAAACCAGGCACGAAAGACCACACCGTGCATGATGCCGTTTACATGAAATGTCCTGAACAGGAAAATCCAGACAGGAAGCAGAGTAGTTACCAGAGGTTGAAGGAGGAGGGAATGGAGGGGAGGGGTGACTGCTAACCCATCAGGGTTACCAGTTTACAGGCTGATGAGAATGTTCTAGAACTAAAGAAGGTAAGGATTGTACAACATTGAGAATGTACTAAGTGCTGTTGAATCATATACTTTTAAGTGGTTAAAATGATGAGTTTTATGTTACGTGAATTTGACCTTGATAAAAAATACACAACTAATTAAAAAAACCACTGTTCTCCCTGGCCATTTGAATGGATCTGTTCCCTACATGCGTGGCTTTGTCACTTGGAAAATACTGGTCCACTGACGTGGCAGATATTCCAAATGTGGACATGCTTCATGACACAGTATTGAAAAATCACACTGGTTAATATCACCACTAAGCTCAAAACTGTAATTCTTCTTTGGTTGAAAATGTATTGGCAACCACATCAGTCAGCTGTTTTCCTGGATACATCCATCTCGCGCCGATCATTTTTGAGAAAATGCCTGCCAGTTCCCCAAGTCTGAATAATCGTCATTTGTCCGTTGTTCCTTCAAGCAGTGTTTCTTGACAGAAATGGCTGGTTTGGCTCATAGTCACTTGTCCGGCGGCTATTCCTTGGGGCGTCATCATCCTTTGGCAGCAGAAGTGCCTTTTGTCACACAGACTATTGGAAAGATGTCAGTTCTAGGACTGAGATTTAATACAATTAACAGCAATTAACAGCCCCACCAAGGACCATGGGTTACCCTTAACTGGAAATCGCAGGACGCCATCTGCTGTTCTCTTTTCCTTTTCACTGTGAGTGCAGGGTGGTGAAGACCACAGTGACTTCTGGGAGACTTCAACGCCTCTGCCTTGCTCTGTACCTGCATTTGTGCCCCAGGGGGCTCATCGATGTTGGTTTTGCACAATCAGTACAAATGCCAGCAGAGGGAAAGTGGTCGCTGATGGCTCAGCATTATTATGAAAACAGTGTTGACCCCGTAGGGCCCCTGGGAGGATCCTGGGGACCCCAGAGGAGTGCCAGACATATTTAGGACTGACTGACCCTATTGTGGAAAAGAACACAAATTAAGGCTTGCTGCCTAAGATCATCCTGAAGAACCCACAGCTATTAAGTAGGGTCTGATCAAGTCCCCGGATGCCAGAAATTAATTTAATGCAAAGTGGAAACTCCCAAGGTGTTCACTGTGTCTTTTTTTTTTTTTTAAGATTAAAAAATATATATTTATTTGACAGAGAGAGATCATGAGTAGGCAGAGAGGCAGGCAGAGAGAGGGGGAGAAGGAAGCAGGCTCCCTGCTGAGCAGAGAGCCTGACGCAGGGCTCCATCTCAGGACCCTGAGATCATGACCTGAGCCTAAGACAGAAGCTTAACCCACTGAGCCACCCAGACGCCCCTCACTGTGTTTAAAATTAAATCTTCGTGTAAAAGTCAGTAGGTGGTGAAGGTCAGGAAACCACCCAGCACCGCGCCCAAGGCTGGACGGGGAGGTTAACGCTCTGGAGTCAGCCCTGACGGCGCAGTGTGCACGTCTTTCCAGCAGAGGGCGCTGTAGTGCCACCGCCCAGCCCCGCGCAAGAGGCGGGTCCTGCTTCCAAGAACAAGGAGCATCTTGCACTTGAAGTGGGGTCTTCCTTACACACCTGCCAGAGTGACTCGCACTGCCTGGCTCAATCCTCTAGGTGGCTGGAGAGGTTAGTGTTTAAATATGCTTAAAATAAAAACTAATTTTATATTTGACTGGAGTTCAACATTTTGCTATTTAAAAATACTTATCAAGATGCTATTTGCACAGGCCCGCGGATGGAACAGTAAGGAGGAGCCAGGGATGGACACAGTGGTGCCCCCTGCCGCCCCACCCCCACCCCCGGGCAGTTTTCCTGAAAGTCACTTCCGGTTTCTAAACTTGCGCAGTTTCCTTCCCTCTTGTGTTGTGCGTGTGCTTATGCTTCCGTTTCTTAACTTATCAGGACCTTCATTTTTATTTTTCACTCAATGCAATGCAGCAATATTCCTTTTCACTGGCCACTTAATACTAGTTTCTGCTACATGAATTGTGAACAGAATAAGGGCGGAGGGGAAGGACACATGTCACGCGTTAAGGGCTTGTCCGGAAGGAAGGAGGGCAGAGAACACCCAAGGACTCCTGATCAGAGATACAGCGTCTCAAGAACCCTAACGTAATAGCAAATAGCAGACGCGTTTTAATAGCTCCCAAGTATATTCAAATAAGCCAACTATTTAGAAAATTCCCCTCCTTTCATGTATAACCCTAGCAAGATGCCACCTGCTGTAAGGACTGTCCTGGGGCTCCTGAGGGAGGGTGGAGGTTACTTCTCTGAGGTCATGAGCGTATACCCAAGTGGCCATTCCATTTATAACATAATAATCTCATTAAGAGGGGCCACTGGATAGGGGTCCCCTCTGCCAAGGGCCACAGTGACCACTACTGGAGCAACAGCAGCATTGTGCTACATATTCAGTTCTGCTATCATGGAATCTTCTGTGATTATCTTTCTGAGCCAGTTCTTAGAGATCAAGGGTTGGCCAACTTTTTCTGTAAAGGGCCGGAGAGTAAATATTTTGGGTTCTGTGAGCCAGACAGTCTCTGTCCACAACTACTCCACTCTGTCCGTGGGACTGGGAAGCAGCCACAGACAACAAGTGAAGGAATGGGCATGACCGTGTGCCAATAAAACTTTATTTACAAAGTCAGCCAGCTGGCTGGATCTGGCTGTGCAGCTGTAGTCTGCTGCTCCCGCTGCCCCATAGTTCTACCAAGAATTACACGTTACGGATGTATTAGACCTTATTGTTAAACTGACTTTTAAAAAATGACGTGGGCATAGAGGGGATAGCTGCACAATATTGTGAGCGCCCGATGGACTATTGGTAATCGTTTTCAGCAGCTGACATGTTTAGTTCTCGCAATTCTTAGAACTTTAAGCAATAAAGGTCTACTGAATTAAAGAATTTTTAAACTTTTCATTTGGAAATAACTCCAGACTTACAAAAACGTAGCAAAAGTAGCACTAAGAATTTTGTACTCTTCGGCCAGCCCTCCCATCTGTTAGCATCTCGCATGATCTCAGCACAAAGATCAAGGCCCAGAAACCAAACCCCATTCACTGCGATGAGTCAATGAAAGACCTCATTAGAATGTGATGACCACTGTGTTGATGTCCTTTTTCGGGTCTGGGATCCCATCCAGAGCCATACACACTGTGGTCCTTTCGCATCCACAGCCATGAGAGAAAATACCAGAAAATGAGAAATGGGCGAAGAATGGAAGAGGATTTTATCAGATCAATGAACAGCCCATTTGTCCACAGTCGCTCTTGACATTCTAAGTGGGTCTGTATCGCTCTGGAACAGGAACGACGTCCCTGGTAAATTATATGCGAAGTTTCCGAATAAGCGCCACAGCGTGCTTTCTTGCTTTCTTTCCAGGATGACATTCTCCTTCTTTAACTTTGTCACCGGAGGCAGAAGAGAGATGAAAACCTCAGATCTCTCTTCAAAGCAACCCTCCTGAGTAAACCCAGGTACTGCTCCCACCTCCACGAAGAAACGTGCAAAACCAGCTTCCGAAGTGATGATCTCATTGAATATGTGTCAAAACCCACAGCATGTGTAGCACCAAGCACGAACCCTAATGGGAACCGCGAGCTTTAGTTAGTAGTAACCGTGGGTCGAGATGGAGGGTGACAAAGGTACCGAACTTCTGTGAAAGGCTAATGAGGGCAACCGTGGGAGTGGGGGGGTGGAGGGGGGCTATGGGGATTCTCTGACTTCCCGCTTGATTTTTCTGTGAACCTAAAGTGGTGCTTAAAATTTAAAAAAAAAAAAAAAAAAGGAGTCTATTAAATTAAAGAAAAAAGTGATGAGAAATACTTGAGTCCCAGAGCAAAGCAGATGTGCTCTTGGCAAACTCCCTTTCTCAAACAGTGTGCGTTTGCCTGCAAAGTTGTTGCTCTGACAGTTGGACAGAAGCTCTGATGTGCAGAGAATGAGGAAGCTTCTAGCAAATGCATGGGTGATATTCGTGTCTTCACTGGAAATGCAGGCTGCAGAGAAGACACGTTTGGCGATTGATAATCCATCGTGAACTCTGGGAAGTGTGGGGGCATGCCTGCCCCGCGGGCCACATGGAAGAGTGGCCGCGAGACTGGAGGGGCACGTGTGGGGAGCCGCGCTGCACCCAGGGAGCCGCAACGGTCCCTTCACAGTCTCCCCAGCCTGGACTCCGTGCTGGTGAGCTGGAGAGAGATTACGAGATTTGACTTTTCTGAACCCACGCGCGGGTGGTCAGGGGTGAGACGCTCCTTGTGTGTTGGAAAGGAGGAGCTGAGTTTCTGATGATGCCAGAAAAGAAATTCCTGTGATTTCAAGTGGCGTATCTCCGGGCTATATGTCATAGAACTCGAATCTGTCAGTTCAGGGCCCTAAACAGTGTGTCTTTTAATATCGGGAACAAGATCTCAGGATTTTTGAAGACTCCAAGTGTCCCGGGGGGCCGGGCTGCTGATACCCCGGCTTCTCAGAGTCAGCACGTGCGGGTTGCCCTTCATCTGGGGGAGGAAGAAATTGGCGGTGCGGTCCTGGGCACATCTGAAAGTCACCTCCGGTGCCACGAAGCGGATGCAAGCTCTTTAGGTAGCACAACGCAGCCCGAGAAAGCTCAGGACCCGCCTGCCGCTGTTCTCAGAAGTGACCTCACTCCTCACCCTTCTGGCTTCGGCGTGGCACGTGCTGATGGACCCAGTGCGTGGCAATCCCGAGCGGAGTCGTCAGGGCGGACACCATCCCGATCTCTGTGTGATCTGAATACCCAGGGCCACCGCTACTGGTGACCTAGGACTCCGATTTCCTGGAAACGAAGAGTTTACAAAGACGCCACTCAGATGGGGAATGTGACCCCTGGGTCAGCATATCCTTCCTGAGGGCCAGACCTAGAGACGCTAATGAACCATTGCAGCAGCACGATCCCCGCCATGGGCAGGAAGGCTGTATATTTATTATTGTAAGAATTGGTTAGAACGTTGTCTCCATCGGTCCGCGCTGTGTGGCCCATGGGGGGCCCCGTGTTTGCATGGCCTGGCCTCCTGCAGCCCAGGATGGCAGGGTCTCTACCTCGTGCAGCCCGAGAGCCCCCAGTGTCCCCTTGACACGACCCAAAGGGCAACTCCTGGGCAGAAACAGCGAGAGCAAGCCTCTGGGTTTAGACCCAGGCTCCGTGTGGTTCATCTAAGTGCCACAGCAGACGGTTTTATCCAGCACTCCTCATGTGGACCATTCGGTTTTAAGATTTATGTAACACTGATGAAATAAAGACTCAAGAAAATCTGCACCCCCCAGAGTCTGCGATCTCTCATTGAGGCTGGACAGGCGATTCCCTCTGGTCTTCACGCTGTTTCCAGAAATGATATAAGGTCCCAAAACTCTTGATGGATAAAGCTGGCAGGACTCAAGTGTTGGATGGCGGAGACGTATTGCAATTCTGTTGCAATCTCAAGACTGTTCTTGTTCTCCGCTCCTGGAAAGCCCCTCAGATCCCTGCGGCACGTGTGTGAGATGTTCCCATGCCACAGCAAGTCGAGAGAGCACAGCGAGGGCAGGGTCAGGAATCGGACTGCCTTCTGAGATGATCGCTCTCGGGGCTCGCATGGAGAGGGGTGTCAAACACAGCCCATTCACGGATTCCCAAAGGATTTAAAAACATGGATCTTCTGAAGCAACTCAGATGAGAAACCACAGTAGCCGGGTTGCCCGGGCTCTGGGCTGCACACTTCTTTGCAACAGGATAGTGTTGACCGTGGAGAACGCTGTAGTTTCTCAGGAAATCTGTGACCCGTGATCTTAGGATATTCTGGTATTACACACTGATTTGACTCGTTGACATCGAACCTGTCGTGTCCGTGGTAGTTAACGTGGTCTGTAAGGAATGCTTTCTCATTGATACCAGCTCGAAACTCACGTATATTCAGCCAGCCCTCCAAGGGAGGCCATGTGTGGTTGCCTGTGGCTGCCCAGGCCCTGGTGGGCTACAGGGACTGAGTGAGGCGAGGGGCAAGCTGATGTACCAGGGCCCGCCCCACACGTTAAGGCCTCTGGAGAGCAAGTGACTTCTCTCCACCCTGCCCACAGAACCGGGTCCTGGGGAGCACTCTGGACATAGAGGACAGAGACACCGGGGTTGGAGGAGGGCTCTCTGATGTCAGGTGACCCCAAAGCACATGAGGACCAAAAGGACAGGGAGGTGACAGGAGCATCATCTTCTGTTTCAGGAGATTATTAGCCCCACTCCAAAAGATGAAGTTATTTTCTAAGTTGACAACCAATCAATGTAATCCATCACAGTAACAATGTACAGAAGATAAAACTCATGATCATATAAATGAAGAAAAAGCATTTGACAAAAATTAATATTCATTTATGATAAAGACTTGCAGAAAACGAGGGATAGAGGGGAATTTCCTCAACCCGAAAAAGGGCATTCATGGAAACCTGAGCCAACATCACATCTAGCAGAGAAATACTGAAGACTTGCCCCTAAGACTGGGAACGAAGCACGGATGTCCGCTCTTGCCACTCCTGTCCAGCCACTTCCTGGACCAGCAGGAAGTCCTGCTAGTGCAAAACGATGAGAAAGAGGAATGAGAGTCATCCTGATTGGAAAGGGAGAAACAAAATTGTTCCTATTTGCAGACAACAAAAAAGTCTTGTAGCTTTTACAAGTAAGTTCAGCAAGGCTGAAGGATGGAAGGCCAACAGCCAAAAATCAACAGCTGGAAACAAAGTTAAAAATCAACACCACATATGATAGCTCCAGAAACATAAAATATTAAGGCATAAATCTAACAGAATATGTATGGAATTTTTGTGCAAAAAATTACAAAATGCTGATGATAGAAATCAAAGAAGATCTAAGTAAATGGAAAAAAAATATACTATGTTCATGGATGGGAAGACCTGACATGGGAAAGATGTCAGTTCTCCCCAAAGTGATCTACAGGTCTAATGCTGCTTAACCAAAATCTCGCGATGAATTTTTTTGTAGATATAGATTGGACGACCTAAAATTTCTGTAGAAAATTCTAAAATTATGTTAAATAGCCAACACAACAGTGAAGTGAGAGGAAACACTTGATACAATTGGATGAAAGGACACTCTAAAGGACACAAAAACATATCTGCCAATCACTTATCTGATGGGGGACTTGTACCCAGGATACATAAAGAACTCTCAAAACTCAACAGTAAGCAAACAAACAATCCAGGTAAAAAACAGGCAAATGACTTGAACCAAGAGGTCACCAAAGGGTATATAATGAAAGGCAAACAAGCACGTGAAAAGCTGCTTACCACAGTTAGCAATCAAGAAAATACCGATCAACCACAGTGAGACACCGCTACGCACCCATCAGAACGTGGAAAGTGAAGAATGGTTGACAACACCAAGTGCTGGTGATGATACATCACTGGGCTAGGGGGACACGTAAAATGGTACAACCACTTGGGAAAACTGTTGGTGGTTTCCAGTAACGTTCAACTTACACTTACCGTGTTAACCAGCAATCCTGCTTGTAGGTATCGATCCAAAAGAAAGGAAAACATATGTCCATACCAACACCTGTATGTGAGCGCATAGCGAGGCTTTCTTCACAATCACCCCAAACTGGAAACTGCCCAAATGGCCCTCAAGTGGTGACTGGATGGACGAGCTGCGGGGCAACGGAACCCTACCTAGGGGTGAAGAAGTGAGCACTGATTCACGAGACGACGTGACTGAGTCTCTAAAGAGACCCAGCGAGTGAGAGAGGTGGCCTCTGAAGGTCACTGACTATATGTTCTATGTATGCGACACTCCCGGAAAGACAGAGCGAGAGTGACAGACAGCGGATCAGCACTGCCAGGGGTATGGTGGTGGGACCAAGCTGTTGTGTCAAACCTCAGGGCTGCACACCAAAATGGGTCACGTTTACTCGGTGTTAGTTTTCTGAATGATAAAAGTAAGCATGGAAAACAGACTCTAAGAGCAGACAGACTTTTAAGGCAGGTCAGGAACTGCCTGGGGCAGGAGTGTGGCGGTAGTGAGTGGGTGCAGTTCCCAAGGGGGACAGCCCTGAGCCTAGTCTGCTCCAGCGGTCACATGGATGGATAGGCCCCGGGCCTCCGGGAGAGCGACGCCAGCGATGGCGGTCCCCCTCGCACGGTGAGGCTGGGCTCAGACGCCATTTCCACAGTGCCCAGAGTGGGGGTGGGGGGCTTTGGCCCTCTCTATTTGCCACAGAGTACCTGGTTCCCAGGGGGTGGAGACTTGCCTCGGATCACACACCCTTCCAGGTGCCAGAGCTCCGGCTCCAGCACCCCGGGCTGCCTTCCATGCACCATCCCTGCCGCGGAGGGGGGCCTACTCAGGGGCTACCCTGCTGCCCCCGCGAGCCTCGTACATACCGTAGCTGGCGATGACCGGGAGGTGTGGGCGAGGGAGTGTCTGGTGCTGTCCATCCCCCCGTGGATGAGATAGGCTCCCGCGCTGGAGACAAGAGGGCTCCCCCCGACATCCATGGTGATGCCCACCATGCTGTGGGAGGGGACCGCTGGCGGGGAGGAGCCTGCCACGGTCACCTGGGCGCTGCCCGGGGCCTCGAAGTAAGAAGCTGCGCTGCTGGGGGCGTACATCTGAGGCTCGGGGTTGTAGGCATAGGCCGTCCGTCTGTCGGGGAGAGAGAAGGGCGTCCTTTGAGTCTCCACGGGGCTCCGGCAAGACTTCCCATTACAGCTGGAGCCCCTCGAGACCAAGCACGCGAGGTCACTCAGACACGAAATGTCAGGGCGGTGCAAACAAAGTTCAAAGTGATCATTTCTGGAAATATTAAGGATCACGGGATGACTCATCGAAACTATCGCCGAAAAGTTCTGAGCGTGTAATGGGGTTGCAGGGGGAGCCCCTCCGTGGAGACGGAACAATTCCGTATCTTACTGCGGTGAGGTGCCATCTGCACCCGGGGTAGGACGGCCTCGACGGCATGCACGTTCACACATGTTCACGCACGCGCACGCACGTACGCACGCAATGCTGTGTAGGCTGCTACGTGTGAACGAGGCCCGGGGGCTAGCTGACAGCCCATCCCAGTGCCAGTCTCCTGGGATCGTGCTCTGGTCACAGATGTCACCACTCGGGGAGGCGGGACCAAGGGCACACAGGACTCGATCCTAAGTCAGCAACTGCCTCAAGAGTCTGTGATTCTTGGGGCGCCTGGATGGCTCAGTGGGTTGGGGCCTCTGCCTTCAGCTCGGGTCATGGTCCCAGGGTCCTGGGATAGAGCCCCGCATCGGGCTCTCTGCTCTGCGGGGAGCCTGCCCCCACCCCCCCACCTGCCTCTCTGCCTACTTGTGATCTCTGTCAAATAAATAAATAAAATCTTAAAAGAAAAAAAAGAGTCTGTGATTCTTGCAAAACAGAAGTGTTCGCCAAATGAAATTGCCGAATAAAAAGAATTTCTTTTTTTTTTTTTTTTAAAGATTTTATTATTTATTTGTCAGAGAGAGAGGGGGAGAGAGCGAGCACAGGCAGACAGAAAGGCAGGCAGAGGCAGAGGGAGAAGCAGGCTTCCCGCCGAGCAAGGAGCCCGATGTGGGACTCGATCCCAGGACGCTGGGATCATGACCTGAGCCGAAGGCAGCTGCTTAACCAACTGAGCCACCCAGGCGTCCCCGAATAAAAAGAATTTCTAAGTGATACCAAGAATTTGTCTGCTATTCCTTCCCCATTTGGATGAAGTGATATACCCTGCGGTTTGAGACTCAAATTTTTAGGTTCTGCTTGCTCATGTAGAGCTGGCCCCAGGAAAAGGTGGTGCTGAGGCTTAGTGACATGTCTAGTCACCTCTGGGTGGCAGCGAGGCCCCACTGACTAGTGTCCAGGAGGCCTGCACCTCTGTCCCGCCTCCCGAGGTGACAGCCAATCTAACCGGAGCACAAGGTCAAGCTCAGGAAGTTGATGCTGGGACGACCTACAGACCTCACGCAGATTTCCCGGGCCATCCAGGCATGGATGTGGTCCGCGTGTGCACAGCAGGTCTCGGTGCTGTGCGGCAGAGACGCACACAACTCTGGCCATCACCGCAGCCAACCCTCACACCCGACCCCTGAACTTCTGGAAGGAGGTGTGGGAATCAAACAAACCAAAGGGCTCACGTCTGGAGCGCAATGACCTTCATGGAAAAATGTATCATTTTCTGCCCTAAGAACCCCATAGTTCAAGGGCAGAACTCTCTAGAAGTCTTTGACAAACAGAAAATCAAGTTTTATCAACATTGCAAAGAGCCAGAGGTGAACCCAGGCATGGATGAGAAGGTGGAGAGAGCAATGGTGTCTGGACTGTGAACACGGAATCTTCAGGCTTAAAAGGCTGGACTGGGGAGTATTTTGTTTTGTTTTGTGGAAAGCCTGCCTTTTCTGGAAGTGAGAACCAGAAAAGCCTGTGATTTCTGAAGTCTCCGCAGGGCTCTCCTGTCCTAGGACCGTTGTACCAGGTCCAACATCACCCAGAGGAGGAGGAGAAGTTCCTGCACACACAGGCCCAAATGGGAAGAGGTGGGGGAGTCGTGAGGGAAAGTTCTGGATGTGGCCCACGCTTGTCTGCGAGGGGAGGGGAGACCCACGTACAAGGCTCCATTCGTGTAGACGGCGTCTCCGCCCTCCACGTACTGCACCTGCGGGGGGTACACGTGCTGCAGGGGCTGCACCTGGAACGACATTGGGGACCTGGCGTTATGCACGCGGGCTCCTGGGGGGGGCCCCTGGGCACATCTGTCCTCGCCTTTTGTGAACACTGACTCCTACATTTCCGATATCCTGCCCCAGCCGTCCCTTTGACCAAGAAACTAGGAGAGCTGGTCCCCAAGAGGCCCCACGGGTGTGGAGCTGCTCCGACCTATGGCTCTGCCGCATTCTCTGGTCGTGGCGGCTCATTCCCGAGGGGAGTGAGGCAGGTAGCCCCCATTCTGTGGCAGGCCGGGGTGCGGGAGCCCAGTACTGCAGAGCGGAGCTGGGATGGTAGGTCCCTGCCGCCTGCCAGCCGCTGGGCAGAGGGGCAGGTCCCGCTGGATGGAAGCCAGAGCTGTGGACAGAACTTGACCTTGGTGGGGGGAGGGTCAGACACCCTCACCCCTGGCAGGGCAGAGGGCTCGAGCTGTTCATACTCTACACAGTCTCTCTGATGTCCCCTTTGGGTGGCCCTGGCACCCCTCTCCTGAGGGGCGGGGGTCCTGGGAACCACACTGGGGAGACCTTCAGTCTGAGCAGAATGCAGTGGGAGGCGGAGAGGAGCCCCAGGAAGCCCCCAGCCCCATTCTGCCGCGCCCCTGCCCTCACCTGTGGCCACGTCAGTTCAGCATCTCGGCAGACAGGGATGCTGGCCGGGGTGGGGGGGGTGCAGGTAGGGAGGGATACCCGAGCTCTGTGCGCAGAAGCGTACACCCTCCCCACAGAGGGAACCTTAATGAATGCTCCATCCAACCTCCTTTTGGGGTGAGAGAACCAGGGGCTGGGTTTCACGGTGGCCTCTAAGTCCTTCTGTGGTGCGGCAGGCTGGGGCTGATCCCCACCTCCTAGGACCAGCCAGTGTGGTGCAGGAGGCACCCCAGCCCCTGGAATAGGGAGCATCCCCGAGAAGGTTCCAGGGACTGATGTGCTGGGGCTGGGCTGTGCCTCGGGATGGGGGGAGGCGCAGAAGTCACCCTGCAAGTCCAAGCGGCCCAGAGAGAAAGGCTGGGGCAGGCCCAGCCCCACAGGAAGCTTCTGGCATCACGACACCGCTCATGTCTCCCTCACAGAGCTGAGACAGAGCCGCTGGTTCCCTGTGGGCCTCCTGGAAGCCTCTGCTTCTGTCCCACGACCCCAAAACCTGCCCCAGTTGCCTTCAGACCAGTGCCTCTGAACATGCCAGCGATCGAAGCCAGAGCCCCCTAGGGACAGGGGCGTGCTGTCTGGTCTCCGTGGTCACCAGGCTAATGCGCCCAGTTCCCAGGGCCCGCACTGATTGGGATTCAGCACGTCATCGAGCTCAAACCGGCGACCTCCAGCCCTTGGTGGAGTCTGGCCTGCCTCTCCTTGTGCATGAAGTTGCCCCCACAGCCGCGCCCCTGTGCTTCGGTCCACAGCCACTCTGGCGCACAGAGGCCGTGCTCGGCAGGGTGGCGGGGCGGCCGACCGCTAAGCCGAAGCATGAGCTTTTGGCCTTTTCTAGAAAAGGTCTGCCCTCCACTGCTCTGGACCAGCTGGGCTCTGTCTGAGCTGCTGCTCTGTGCAGCTGTGTGGCTGGGGGCCCAGGGCCTGCAGCTCTGTTCCCGGGTCCCTGGGTTTCACCAGAAGCACATCCTGGGTCTCGGCACTGGTCTGAGGGCACCGCGCTTCCTTCCCCAGCGAGTTCCATGTTCCTTCAGTCCCGAAACGTGGCTTCTCTGTCTGCGTGTCTACCTCGGTACCCCAGTGCTCTATCGAGGTGCTGGCTTGGACCCCGAATGCTGGAGCTCTGAATGGATGAAAGACCGTCAGCTTTCTTGGCCTGTGGCGAACTATCTGCAGTAAAAGATTTTTTTTTTAAACACAGCTTCTGAAAGAACTTTCTGGCAAAGCACTGAAGACATCAAAGACAAAAGGGCAGCGACAACAGGAAAGGATGCCTCGTTCAGAGAGGGCTCCGGATCGCTAAGGGTTAACATGTCCCGTGCCCCCAGTGCCGTGGTTACCTGCTGTGGCACCTGCTGGACCCTGGGGAGGGAGATTGGCTGCATCTGGGCCCCTTTGGGAGCCGAGCCCGCTGCCTGGACCAACACCCTCTAAAAGGGAAGGAGAGAAGGACATTTAGACTTTAGTCAAAGTTTGGTCCTTATCGCAAACACAGATTACAGCTGGAGCACCGCCACCTTCCAGGAACACGAGCAGGCCTGACAGGAGGACAGGATGATATGTGTGTGTGCGCGTGTGCGCGCGCGCACACACACACGTTCACATGCACGAGCACGAGCACGCGCACCTCCACCTGCCCCCAGCGCTCTCCCTCCCTGGGGTCTGTCTGTTCCTCAAGGTGACGTGGGCTGTTGCTGGCACCAAGCTGAGAGATCCGGTGATAAGAAGGACCCCCCCAGACAGCTGTCCACATCACCTTCCCCGGCCCTGGCCCCAAGCTGGGGCTGGTGACGGAAAGCGGCTGCCGTGGTGGGAAACTGGGCAGGACAGCACAGGGCTGGGACATGAAGCATGAGGGGTGCACCTGGGGAGGCGAGGCAGCAGGAATTCCTCTCTCTGGCAAGGAGAGAGGCTCCTACTGCTGAGGGAAGGCAGGGCTGCCCAAGAGCATGAGTGCTTAGAGCTTTCCAGAAAGGGAGTGCCCCAACTAGGCAGCAGGAAGTCTCCGCATGGGGAGTGGAGGCGGTGCCTGGGGGGCGGGGCAGGGGACAGGCATGTGGGCCTCTGCGGAGACTGGAAGCATCTCTAGCGGGCTGGAAGGCCTAGCACTGGGGAGGGGATGCTGTGTGGGCCCCTGGCACCAGCCAGCCAGGTCCCGGCCCGCAGGAGTCCAAGGCCTGCCGAGGCAGCCAGGGGTGGAGGGCTGATGGGTCGGGTTCAAGTGGGCAGGGAAAGATCACAGCCCCTTGGCACCCTGGGCTTGCGAGGCCCATGGGGCGAGGTGCAGGGCGGGGTGGGGGGACTGCTGTATTTGCAAGAAATAAAAGCTAAACAAGTCTGATTAGCCATTCTAAAAAGAACAACCACTTGGAGTTAGGAACAATGGGGCTTTTCTAGCTTCATCAAGTGTCATGCTTCTAACTTCTGGAATCGTGCTCGTGAGGAGTCACATGGCTCCAGTGGACCTCTGCACACATATCCAAGCTTCCAGTCTGTTCCACTGCCCTCGGCTTTGTGTGGTCTTCTGTCAGCTCTGTGTTTGGGTCTGTGGTCTATTTCCACCCACGGCAGGAACCTGGAAGTCAGGAGCCTTCACGTGGCAGGTCTCTCCTTGCAAAATTTCAAGCCCATATCCATTCGAATGCTAGAACTCTAAGCAATCTTTAGCCTTATCCATAAAGTCTTCCTGGGTAAAAGGGACATTTCCCAGGTACGAGAAAAATTCCATTCAAGGATAGGAACAGACTAAGTTGGTTTCTTTTCATGTTTATATCCTTGAGTCCTTGGTGGGACCTTTTCAACAAATAGCGACGGACACACTAATTTGGGAAAATATAGATTCCTCTCTCTGCTGACTCGGGTGCTTTTCAGAACCGAAGAGGATGCGATCCCCCTCCCCGGCCACACTGGTTTCCCCGGAACAGCCCGAGCCCCAGGCAGCAAGCGGCTGCTCTGTTACCTGCGGGGAGGCTGGTACCGGCTGGGCCACGGGGGCCTGCGCTGCCGCCGACGGACACAGGGTCACAGAAGCCGGCGAATCGGATCCACCCTCCGCATTCTGCATGCTCAGTTCTAAAGAAAGGCGGAGAGAGACTGAGTGGAGCGGGGTTGCCGTCACGAAGCCCTAAGTGGCGCTGGGTGGTTCCTACACACGGACCCGGGCACCCTTGACCTTCCTTCCTTAGATGCCCAGAGCGCTGCTCTCCCCGCCCTGCCCCACCCCATCGTGACAGCCCCAGCTATCTCCAGACATTGTCCAAGGGGGGAAAAAGGCGATACATAGTGGGAGTAAAGAAGCATTTTATCTGGGGCGCCCCGGTGGCTCAGATGGTTAAGCATCTGCCTTTGGCTCAGGTCATGATCTCGGGGTCCTGGGACGGAGCCCCCGCATTGGGCTCCCTGCTCAGTGGGGGGTCTGCTTCTCCCTCTCTTTCCTTCTGTCCCTCTCCCCTGCTCATGCTCTGTCTTAAATGAATTAAAAAAAAAAAAAAAAAAAAAGAAGCACTTTATCCTGGGCTAGAGAGAAGTCCTGCCTTCTGTTCCTAGAGATCCTCACCCATGAGAAAGCATAAAACGGTGTTTCTTTGCAGCCAGATGCATACGTCTTTCAAGGAGGTAGTTTAAAAATTCTATACAAAAAGACTCATTTCATTTTTAAAAAATATTTTATTTATTTATTTGAGAAAGAGAGACTGAGAGAGCAAAAGCAGGCTCCCCCGCTGAGCAGAGAGCCTGACTCAGGGGCTCGATCCCAGGACCCTGGGATCATGATCTGAGCCGAAGGCAGAGGCTTCACCAACTGAGCCACTCAGGCATCCCGAAAGACTCATTTCATACCAAGACAATGTGGCAGAGGATACAAAACAATCAGTCCATGAAAATGCTCACAGGCAAACGGTCTTGGCTTTTTTTTTTTTTTAAGATTTTATTTATTTATTTCACAGATAGAGATCACAAGTAGGCAGAGAAGCAGGCAGAGAGAGATAGAGGAGGAGGCAGTCTCCCTGCTCAGCAGAGAGCCCAATGTGGGACTCGATCCCAGGACCCTGAGATCATGACCTGAGCTGAAGGCAGAGGCTTAACCCACTGAGCCACCCAGGCACCCCCGGTCTTGGCTTTTTAAGAACCAGCTGCCCTCGAGAAGCTGTGGAGAGGGCGTGGCTTTGTGGGCAGGTGCAGCCCCGTCCCCCGCAGTTATCAAGTGGAGTCTCCCCACTTCTGCCTCATGGGGAGGCCTGAGAGCAGCACACGGCGCACACCGCGGGCCCAGGACGGACACCAGAAGTTCACATAAGCTTTCCCAGCCCGGCAAGAACTCCCACCTCTGCTGATGACAGAAGAAAGCAGAGAGCCGGGTGCAGGTGTTTAATCTCTGAGTGTTGGCTTCCCCGATGAGGAAGATTCTAGGACTCCGCCCATTCCCCCCTCAAAGCCTTTGGTACCACAAGAGCCACTGGATGGATCCGTGGAGGTGTGGCCTGTGCCTGTGGCGGGTTCCTGGTTCCCTGACTCAGTCCTTACCACTAGATGTCCCCAGAGCCACGTGGTGACTGGCACTCCCTGCTTTCTTCTCTTCCAGGGAAGGAGGAGATGGAGAATTTCCAATGTGTATTTCCTGGGTCTCCCACTCTCCGCACCTTCCCAACAGAACTGACCTTTGGAATCATTCTGTAGGAAGCTGCTTAGTCAAGGTCTTATTTACAGATCTCCCCAAGGTCGGAACCAGTCACCTGCCCCACCCCCACATCACTTTGTTCCAATCTGAAGCCAGAAAGTGGGTCCCTTCAGCAGCAGTGGGAGGAAATCGCTGGACTTGGGCTCTCTGTGGAGAGAATCCACTGGTGACAGAGGGAGAAAGCTGACTCAGAGGACAGATCCTTGTTCACAGGCAGAAATCACTGTGCTCCAAAGTCTTGTTAAAATCAGGGGAGCCCGTGAGAGCATGAGGCTTGAGAGCGAGCCCATGCTCGGCTCACTGGGGCCAGAACGCACCTTCCAGAATACAAGTTATTCAAGATCATGCCAGGTTTTCACACAAGTGTATTTCCTAGTTTAACACGCTGTTTGCCCCGTGCTGTCTGTCACACTGTTTAGTGTATGGTATTCAGGCCAAGGGTCGCCAAAGCTTTTCTGCCAAGGTCCAAAGACTTTAGGCACATCTGGTCCTGTTACAACTACTAAACTTTGTCCTGGCACAAGAGTGGTCACTGCACGCGCGCGCGCACGCACACACACACACACACACACACACACACACACACACACATCCCGGTTGTGTTCTAATAAGACATCATTTAGGAAAAAAGGGCGATAGGCCAGGTTTGGGCTACAGACCATAGCTGCTGGTCCTTGGTTCGTATAATTTGGGTTTGGTGAAGTGATGTGTGTTTGGAGCATGGGTAGAAAAATGGCACTGTCTTGATTCAAAACCTTGGGGTCCATGGCCCCTGGGTCCAGGGCGGAGTCCCTGCGGCCCCATCTCCCCAACATGACAGAATTGGAGGGGCCACAAGGGATGACTCACATTGTTAGGAGGATGAAGCCCGTAAAGACAAATGCATTAGCGTCTGGTGGGAAACGACAGCTGTGCGCCTGAAGCCTATAAAGTCACGAAGAAAATCCCCAAATCCTGGAAACTCAGGAGCCAGGTTACAGCCCTTGAAACTGAAGATAGGAGTTTGGGCACAAGGGACAAGTCACTCTGGGGAGTTGCAGTGGGTTAAACAGTGACGCCCGAAACTCAGGGCTGTTCCTAATCTCTGAATGTGAGCTCATCTGGAGAGAGTGTCTTCGCAGATATCATCAAGGTAAGGATCGAGAAGAGGTCATACGGAGTAGGGCGGGCCTGAAATCCAAGGACGGTGTTCTTGTGACAGAAAGACTAGGACACGTGGGGAAGAAGCCCACGTGACAGTGGAGGCGGAGAGGGCGGGATGCGGCAACATGACAGGGAAGCCAGGGATGGCTTGGGCCACCACAAACCAGAGAAGGCAGGAAGGATCCTTCCCTAGAGAGAACACAGCTCGCTGACACCTTCGGGTCTCTGGAACTGTGAGGGTTCAAGCCCCCCAGACTGGGGTACTTCGAATGACAGCTCCGGGAATCTCAGGCAGGGACCTATATTATGAGGAGCACAGCTGGGACAAAAGCATCCCATGCAATGGCTTCTGGGTAGTGCTTCAGGGCCGTGCATGACCCGGGCAGTCGGTAAATATTTACCAGATGAATAAATCCCTCCGTGTCTCCTTAGTAGCACAGCCCATACCGCAGTATACCGAATGGTATGTGGTGTTGCAGATAGAGTCTATGTAAAGTGTCACTTACAGGGGTGCCTGGGTGGCTCAGTGGGTTGAGCCTCTGCCTTTGGCTCAGGTCATGGTCTCAGGGTTCTGGGACCGAGCCCCACATCGGGCTCTCTGCTCAGTGGGGAGCCTGTTTCCCCCTCTCTCTCTGCCTGCCTCTCTGCCTACTTGTGCTCTCTCTCTCTCTCTCTGTCAAATAAATAAAATCTAAAAAAAACCAAATGTAAAAAAAAAAAAAGGTGTCATTTACAACCTACCCGGTTATTTTAAGGCTGTGTAGGAATCTCCTGGGAAATGTAATGACCTTTTGAGACTGACTGTTCTACTCCCCCTGAACACATCCCTAATGTTAGCATCAGACAGACAGACTGACAGATGCCACGTGGGCCAGCCTGGCTGCTCCCATATGTTGAGGGCATGAAATCCTTCCCTACCCATCTAGGATAACCAAGGTCATAAATTGCCTATAAGCTGATCCGGTTTCCTAAGTTGTAGTTCTCTGAATTTTTCTTAATTTGGGTCCATTAATCAAGGGCTCTTAACACATCAAAGTTAAGGTGTTTTGTTTTTTTTTTAATTGCTTATTAAGAGGCATCCAACAGCACTGGCTTTCAGTAACCGTAGAGCATTGGTGGGACTAACCCTCCTGTAGATAACAGTTAAAAAATCTGAACAAGGGTGCCTGGGTGGCTCAGTGGGTTAAGCCTCTGCCTTTGGCTCAGGTCATGATCCCAGAGTCCTGGGATCAAGTCCCGCATCAGGCTCTCTGTTCAGCAGGGAGCCTGCTTCCTCCTCTCTCTCTGCCTGCCTCTCTGTCTACTTGTGATCTCTCTCTGTCAAAAAAAGAAATAAAAATCTTTTTAAAAAATCTGAACAAAATATTAAAACGCACAACACACACATAGACACACACACACAATTTAAAGACACAGTGGGTCAAGGGTGGCCGAGGTAGGCAGAGCCTGCCAGGGAGTCCACCCTTGAGAGAACTCTGCCACATCAGACCAGTGATTCTGAATTTTTGCCAGGGGCACGCCCCAGTCCATGAATGCTTCAGTGCAGAAGGCAACAGTCTGGTTGTCTTGAGTGTGAGAGGAGAGAGTTCCGAATATTAAGGGGAAATCCTGAAAGAGAGAGAGCCACAGAGGGGGCATGCCCCCAGATCTGCCTAGAGTCCATCCAAATCTTCAGCCAACTGACTAAACCACACTGTGTGGGGAAGACCCCAGGGGTTTGGGGGGAAACCCAGCAGCTCAAAGATGAACAAACTAAGAGGAGATTTCAGCTGCTGCTGAAAAAGATATTCGCATGAGGGACAGGGTTTGAGTCCAGCCAAGATAAGCACTAGCAGGGGGAGCACAGCAGAATCCATAAATTCCACAACACAGCATTCATGATATCCAGGGTCCGATACAGACCATGGATGATGAGAAGAAACAGCTATGACTCATACCAAAGAAAAAGAGAGGAGGAGTGAATTATAACCAGACCAAGACAATTCAGGTGGTACAGATAAAGCAGCTACTAAAAATAAGTCCAAGAACTTAAAGGAAGTTATATGTACAATATAGGAACATAGAGGAATGTCATTGGAAGACAAACTGTTAAAAAAAAAGTAGAAATTCTGGAGCTGAAAAGTACAATAATTCAAAGGGAAATTTCACTGATACACTTAACAGCTGATTAAAGATGGCAGAAGGAAGAGTTAGTGAACTCGAAGAGAAATCAATGGAATGCAAACTCAAGAACCAAAAGGAGGAAAAAATTGAGGAAAATGAACAGAACATGCAATCTAACATATATGTAACTGAAGTCCCAGAAGAAAAGGAGAATGGAGAGGAAAAAGATATATTCGAAGAATGGCCAAACATCTCTTAAATTTGGCGAAAGACATCAACCCAAGAATGATAAATACAAAGAAAACCAAATTAGCCATATCATGGTTAAACCGCTAAAATTAAAAAAAAAAAAAAAAAAAAAAGAAAAAGAAAATTTTGAAAGCAGCCAGAGAAAAACTACATCTCTTATGAAAAGGAATAATAGTATGGATGATAACCAACTTCACATCAGTGACAACGGTGACCAGAAGACAATGGGATGACATATTTAAAGTGGTGGGGGAAAGCTATCAACCTAAAATTCTATACCCAGCAAAACTACTCTTAAAAGAAAGGTGGGTTAAAGACATTTTATGATAAACAAAACCTGAGAAATTTTGTTGCCTACACTATGAGAAACACAAAAGCAAGTTCTTTAGGGTGGAAGGAAATAACACCAAATGGTAAACTTGCGTGTTCAAGAAGGAATAAAGATCACCTGAAATTATAACTATGTGGGTAATTACAAAGGAGTGTATTTTTTTCCTTTTCTTCTCTTAATTTCTTTAAAATACATCTATTTAACAAAAAATTATAACACTCTATTGTGTGTTTTTGTAACAAATGCAGCAGTGATTTATACAACAATAATAGCACAGGACTGAGGAGGGGTAAATAGGATTAGACATGCAAGGTTCTTGCATTTTACATGTAGTAGTCTTATTTGTGATAAATTAAAGATACATTGAGATGTATCTTTACATTATACATTAAGATATCCCTAAGGTAATCTCTAACAAAAAAACACCCCAAAACATGTAGCTTAAAAAATAATGAAGAAGCAAATGAAATGTTAAACATATCTGTCCTCAAAAAAAGGTAGCTAATGAAGAACATAGGGGAAAAAAAAAGATGAAACAAATAGCAAAATGGCTTTCCTAAATTCAGATATGTTATTACACTAAGTATAAATAGATTAAAATTTGAATGAAAAGACAGAAATGGTCGCCTCAATTAAAAAAAAAAAATATCCCCTGATATGCTGCCTTTTTAAAAGAAACCTTCTTTTATTTTTAAATTTTTAAAAGATTTTATTTATTAATTTATTTGAAAGAGAGAGGGAGTGCATGCAAATGGGGGGTGGGGAAAAGGGCAGAGGGAGAGGGAAAGGTAGAACCCCAAGCAGACTCCACACTGAGCACAGAGCCCCATGTGGGGCTCAATCCCATGACCCTGAAATCATGATCTGAAGTGAAACCAAGAGTTGGACGCTCAACCAACTGAGCCACCAAGGCCCCCTGAAACACTTACTAAATACAAAGGCACACATGGGTGGAAAGTAATAGAATGGGAAAAGATAGAGCATGCAAACTCTAATTAAGCTGGAGTGGCTATAATACTGAGACAAAATTCCTTCAAGACAAGGAATATTGCTAGAGATAATGAGGGAGGGACATTTCATCCTCATAAACTGATAATGACATAATCACTGTATTAGTGTAAGCACCTAGTACTATAGCTTCAAAATACACAAAGAAAAAATTAACAGAATTAAAGGAAAAAATAGATAAAGAGTCACAGTTGGAGATTTTACACATTCTTCTCTCAGTGATCTTGACAGAAACTAAACAAAAACAGCAATAAGGGTTTATCTGGGCGACACCATCAACCTCAGAGATCTGACGTTTATAGCGCACAATCAACCAAACCTGCACGTTCTTTTCAAATGTTACAAGGAATATATACTAAGATAGGTCATATTCTGGGCCACAAAACAAGTCTCAATATGTTTCAAAAGATTGAATTATACAGAGCATATACACATTTTGACAATAAGAGAAAAAATTAGAGGTCAGTAAGATGTCTAGAAAAATGCTAAATATTTAGAAAATTTAAAAAACACCTCTAAAATAACCCATAGGCAAAGAATAAAGTATAAAGGAAATTAGAAGATACTTTGAACTGATTAATAATGAAAACACCATATATCAAAATTTAGGGATGTAGCTAAGAAGTGCCTAGAAGGAAATGTTTAGTTTTATAAACAAATTAGAAAAAATGGCTCAAAAATCAATCATTTAACTTTTCAGCCTTAGGAAGCCATAAAAAGACAAGCACACTGAACTGAAGCAGAAAAAGGAAATAATAAAGGAAAAAAATGAAATAAAACTCCACAAACTGTGTAGAAAATGACAGAACCAAAATGTTCCCCAAACTGAAATTTCTTTGAAAAAGAAATGAACTATAAAAGCCATGTAAAGATGGAGGAAACATAAATTCATACTATTAAGTAAAAGTAAGTCCATGTGTGTTGTATGATTCCAACTATATGACAGTTCTGGAAAAGGACAAACTATGGAGAGGGTAAAAAGATCACTGGTTGCCAGAGGTTTAAGGGGAAGGAAGGATGAATCAGTGGAGCACAGAGGATTTTTAGGGCAGAGAAACTACTTGGTGTGATACTGTAATGGTGGATACATGTCATCATACATCCATCCAAACCCACAAATGTACAACGTCAGGCATGAACCCTGATGTCCCTTATGGACTTTGGGTGATGACAACATGTCATGTCAGTGCAAGTCTCGTCTACAAATGCACCACTCTGGTGGGGGTATGTTGATAAAAGGGGAGGCTAGGCATGTGTGAGGGCAGAGAGTACATGGAAAAAAATCTCTGCACCTTCCTTTTACTTTGCTGTGAACCTAAAACTTCTCTAAAAAAGAAAGTCCAAAAAAAAAAAAAGATGGACAACTCTCTGTTAAAGATTGATAAAAAAGAGAAAAGAAAAAACCCCAAACTGCCAATACGAAAAATGAAATGAGATATACCGTTACAAATCTTAGAGAAACTAAAATCATAAGGAACACTTATGAACAGCTTTAGCCAATAAATTCACCAACCTTGATCAAATGAACATTTTTGGAGGAAAAACACAACATACCAAAACTGACACAAGATGAAACAGAAAATGTGAAGGTCATATCTAGCAAACAGACTGAATATGTTATTGAAAGCCTTACAAAGAAAACTTTAGGCACAGAGCCTTTGGCTGTTAAATGCTATAAAACACTGAAAAAGGAGTTAATGCACAAATTTCATCAGAAAATACAGAAAGGAATACCTCACTCATTTTAGGAGGTCATCAAAAGCCTGGTGCCAAAACTTGATAAAGATATTACAAGAGAAGTATTTAGACCAATGTCGCTCCTGAACACCTATGCAAAAATGACACGAAATATTAATAAACCAAACATAGCAATATAAAAATAATAACCCATACTTACATTTCCAACTGCTTCTTTTTCCTTAACGAAGCCCCAACTCCTTCCCTCCTCAAATGATTTTTGACAAAGGTGTCAAGGCAATTCAACAGAGAGAGGAAGGTTGTTTAAACAAATGGTATATCCATATGGGAAGAAGAAAACAAATGAATTTCAATTCCTATCCTGTCCCACACACAAAAATGATTTTAAATTAGATCCTAGACTTATGCTTGAAAGCTAAAACTGTAAAACGTCTACAAGAAAACACAGAGGCGTAGGCAAATTTTCTTAGACAGAATGCAGAAAGTAGTATGTATGACCAAAGAACTCGATAAATTAGATTTGTGAAAACTGAAAAATTTGTCCATTAAAAGACTTCAAGAACACAAATCGGGGCACCTGGCTGACTCAGTTGGAATAGCACGCAACTCTTGATCTCGGGGTCATTACTTTGAGCCCCATGTCAGGTACATAGATTACTTTAAAAATAAATAAATAAACTTTAAAAGATAAGATTTTATTTATTTGAGAGAGGGAGCAGAGCGAGAAAGAGGGCAAGAGCAGCGGGGAGGAGCAGAGGGAGAGGGAGAAGCAGACTCCCTGCTGTGTAGGAGTCAGACTCCAGGCTCCATCCCAGGACTCTGGGATCACAACCTGAGCCAAAAGTAGACACTTAACCGACCAAGCCATCCAGGTGCCCTAAATAAATAAACTTCTTAAAACACACACAAATCATTTAAGCCACAGTCTGGGCTTTACAAAAAATATTTGCAAAGCATGTATCTAATAGAAGGTTTTATCCACACTATGTAAAAAGCTCCTACAGTTTAATAAGAAGAAGACAACCTAATGGGCAGAAGACTCTAACAGGCTCTTCACAAAGATCTCCAGATGCCCAACAAGTATATAAAATGGTGCTCAACAGTGTTAGTCGCTAGGGAAATGCATATTAAAGCCACAATGAGATACCAGTAAACCGTTGCCAGAATGGCTAAAATAAGTCTCACAATAACCAATGTTGTGGGCACCGGGAGAAATCGTATCTCTCACACACTTGTAGGAATGTAAAATGATAGAATCGGATCAGAAAAAAAAAATGTTTGACAGTTTTCTGGAAAGTTAAGCCCTCCCGTTAGCCCAGAATTCCTTTCCGAGGTGTTCATCCAGGAAATATGGAAACACGTCTACAAAAAGTCCCCGTACGCACAAATTTACAGCAATTTTATTCACAACAGCCAAAACAGCAC
Organism: Enhydra lutris kenyoni; assembly: GCF_002288905.1. NCBI lineage: Eukaryota > Metazoa > Chordata > Mammalia > Carnivora > Mustelidae > Enhydra > Enhydra lutris. Next base: position 2,100,210 of record NW_019154170.1, on the reverse strand, counting down.
AATAGCTCTAATGCCCATCACCAGGTCAGGAGATGAGAGACTGTAGATTGTGTGAAGTAAAAGATGAAGACTGTAATCACTAAAGCAACCATTTAAAAAAAATACAAGAGATGTGGCGAGAAAGCTGGTAGAGGAGTACTCCTGGGTTATCTCTGATTAACACAAACGGACGAACGCAGGCATACACAACACCCGGGTCAGTCTCAAAGTCATTACGCTGAGTCCAAAAAACTGTATCCAAAAGAGTACGTGATGTGGAACAGACAAAATGAACCGAAGGTTTAAAAGAAAAATCAGGGGCGCCTGGTGGTTCAGTCATTAAGCGTCTGTCTTCGGATCGGGTCGTGATCCCAGGGTCCTGGGATCGAGCCCCACATCAGGCTCCTACTCAGCGGGAAGCCTCCTTCTCCCTCTCCCACTCCCCCTGCTTGTGTTCTCTCTCTCGCTGTCTCTCTGTCAAATAAATAAATAAAATCTTTAATAAAAAAAAGAAAAGAAAAGAAAAATCAGATTGGTGTAGAGGAAGCAGGAACCAAGGGGGAAGGGATAGGCGGGGACTTTCCGGGGAGGTGGACAGACACGTTCTCCATGAGAACAGGGTGTGTATTACGTGGAATCCCCATTTGTCAATATCAGACAGTCAAGATTTGTGCATTTACAATATGTAAATTTTAACCTGAAAGACAGTGTAAAAATATAATCACGGAGAGGAGGATGGGGGGACAGTGGAGTCGTAAATGGCACGAGGTGGCGGAGTGACGGTAAGTGTGCAGCTGGGAATCACGGCGCCCGCTTCATTATACTCTTGTGTTCATTTTATAGATGTTCGAATTTTCCGTACCAACAAGTTAAATAAAAAACCCACCTGGCAATCAGTTTTCAGCCCCAAAGAGTAAGTGCCAGCACATTTTGTCAAGGCCTTTCTCCACAAGCTCTGGTTTGCTACACTAGCGGTCCTTGGAGATGAGGGCAGTAGGTCAGGTGGTTCTTCTAGAAGATGTGAGGCTGGATCTACTGACCTTTCCACCTGGCAGGACAGGGGACGCAGGGAAAGGGCTGGCCCCAAAGACAACGGCACCGACCAGCCACATTCTGCACGAAATTTGGGAATCTCTAAATTCTGCTGGTCGGGCTCCTCAGCGACAGTAGTCACCTAAGACCCCTAGACACACTCTCGCAGGTCCATGTGCGGGTCTGCACTTCTGCTCAGAACTTGAACTTGAACTTGCAACAGGAACTGGGTGGGAACCCTGGACGGTCTTCCCGGTCTGCTCAATCAGCTTCATTTGTCCTCTCTCCTGTTCCTCTGCCCAAGGCCGGGGCCCGAGCAGTCTTTCCTGACTCCCTCACCCGCTCTCCACTGGGTCCCAGGAGCCTCAGGATGGCCAATAAAAAGGTCTACAGAGGCCTCGAATACGAGCCATTGCCCAGCTTGGTGAGGTTGGCCCGAAGCTCCCCGTGGCTCACAAACACACCCAGCGTGTTGTTTGTAAGCCTAGCACATTTCATTGGCCATCTGGTCCCCGATGAAGACACACTTGAGGAATGAAGTGGGCCAGTGTGGCCTCGCTGGATGGCGGAGGAAGCACAGCTAACCTGGGGACGCTGCCCGGGACGCTCAGCAGGGGGAGCCTGTGTGAGGTTCCCCCAGTGTTTAAATGAGGGGCAACCAGGACGGGGATGGCGGGCTGCTGCCCGGGATTACGCCTGATGAATGGAGCTGCCCCTGGGCACAAAGGGAAGAGGTTTCTGTTTACAGGAAAATACTCCGGTTGCCTAGTAACCAGTAATGACAGGAAAGGAAACGCAGAAAAAGCTGAGGGCAGTTCTGGGCCCTGCTCCTGGCCGGCGCTGACTCACTGCGACCTGAAGCCATCTCATTTCTATTCCTGTTCCTACATATGCCAAGTGGAGGGGTCACCTGCCTTGCATAGGTCTCATGGTATTCCAAAAACAGCTTGTCATCTGCGGGTAAAGAGCAAAGAGCAAGCACCGGGTTTTGTTACCTTCCTTCTGATTGGCCCGTTAGCTTCCGCTCTGGGGAGACACACGGCCTTCTCCTTTGCCTTTGGGGAGAGACACGGGGCCATGCTCTCCTGGGGCGTGGTGACATCTGGATGGCACCAGGCTCCCTTGGCCCCCGAGAGAGCGATCCCTATTTTCCCCATGAACAAGAAGTGACAAGTCCAGAATGTTCTCCGAGAGCACCAGTTGTCTCAAACCCCGGTGTCTGCCCGGATGCCTGTGTTGACGTTCCAAGTGGCATTATGAGAAAAATCGTGTCCTTTGGCTTCTCTTGGATCCCTTCCGTGTGAGGGCAGGGTCCAAGCAGCAGGGGGCGCGAGCTTCACATTCTGTCCCCGCTGTGCCCGCGGGCCTGGGGCTGGGGCTCGGCCCTCAGGACAGCCCGGCTCGGCTCCGGGCTTTGAGAGGAGACACGTATGTTTGGACAACTTCACGTCCATCTCCTCCTGGCTGAAAAGTGTCTTCATTGACCCTGCACGATGGTAGAAACCACATCCTTTCCTGCTCTGGGGTCACTGCCAAGGCGCCCACTAGTGGGCACGAGGCAGGGCTCCCAGCCTGGGCACTGCTGACATCGGGCCAGGTTGTTCTCTGCTGGTGGGGGGGGAGCATCTGGGACACTGTGGGGTGCTGATCAGCCACCCCTGGCCCCCAGCGGCCGCACGCCAGGAACCTCCCTCCGCCCGGAGTCTCCAGACACCAGTGAATGTCCCCCCAGGGGACAGGATTGCCCCGATGGAGAGCCCACGCTCTAGGGGAGGTGCAGGGTCTGAGACACGAGCTGGACAGACGGGCCTGAGTGGAAGGGACGAGCAGGCAGCAAAGAGCAGGAAGCATAACAGAGGGCACCGCGCTCGGCCCCATGGAGCCAGATGGAGAGGCTGAAAAGGCTGGGCCTGGGAAAGAACGCCCACCATTTCTAGAAGCATCGAGCCTCAACTTCCAGCAAGGCGGCTCATTATTCTCTCCTTGCCTAAGCTGTCTGGGTGCCCTGTCATGCCTTAACTTTTCACTTTTCTTTTCCTTTCGCAGCAGTGGACTTGGAAGGGCCCCGGAGCTGGCTCCGAGCTACTCTGGAATAAAGTATCTACAGAATTCAAATTCCTTTTTCTGTTGGTAAGAACTGGGCTTCTGTTCCTGTTTTCTTCTCCGTGGCCAAACGTTCGCTCGCTCTCCAGCAGAGGAGGGGGCCCGAGCCCTGGAAGTTGGCCGTCCTCAGGGCTCCCGGCAGGACATGGGGGCTGGGGTTCCCTGAAGCCAAAGGCTCCTGTCCTTCTTGGGGGGACAGGCTACTCTGATCTCCAAGGACAGGGGCTTCTCCCCCCATGGTAACAGGGCAACACCCATTTACTTTCCTCTTAGAGACATGATATGACTATTAATTTAAAAACAGCCCAAACGAAGCTATGCTTGCCTCAGCTCACGTGTGGTCTGATTTTAGTTGCCACTTGCAATGTCATGGATTCGAGGAGGGAAAAGTGAATGAAACCACCCAGCCTTCACCGATGTCTTCACCCAGCAGACAGGCTTTCGGCCGCAACCCCATTCCACCGCTCAGCCGTAATCACAGAAACGCCACCAGACTTGGTCTCTAAGAAACCCAAAAGGCAACATCCTTCCCTCAAACTTGCCACTTCTTCTGTGTTTCCTAAGCCACCGGACTAGATTGAGTCACCAGGTGTCTCCCTTGGCCACCGGGCCACGTCTAAGTGGTGACCCAGCCCTGAGGTCTCCTCTGGGGACCACCTCCCAGGGACCGAGGGCGACCCCAGTCTGGCATGTTGGAGGTTCTGGGTCGGTCTGCAGAGCACTGGGTGTTCTAAATCAAGGACTACAGAGTCTCACTACTGAGGGGTGGGTGGTGTCCAGAACGTTCTGGTGTCAAGCATCCAGGGTTCCTGAGAAGGTTGAGTGTCATGCACTGGCTGGTGCCAGGCGTGCCCCCTTCACACTCCGGAGGCGGCCCAGGCCGCTCTGGACGTGGCAGACCTTCTGACACGAGGACCGCCTGCTCAGACCGAGCCTGATGAGAGCCTGGCTCTGCGTGGCACCCCCACAATGGACACCCGGCTCCCTTCCTACTTCCTGCGTCTCAGCTCCATCACAGGAAAGACCCAGCAGCCTTGATCCCATAACCACGACAGGCACAAGCTCGGAGCAAACGCTAAGGTGGCCCGAACACCGGACGGCACAGACTCGACTCAGACACATGTTCAGATCTTAGTTCCATTACACTCTGTGCCCTTGGCTGTGGCCTCAGTTTCCTAATCTGACAAAGGGGTGGGAGGATGAAGTGCAGAGACGGGTTGGACCCCAGGCGGTGCCCGATAAATAAAATACGACCTAGTGGGAAGGAGTGAGAGGAGCGAGCAGCCCAGGACATCTGATGCGCAGAAGCGGGCAACGCCAGTCAGCATCAGCCGTGCCCCAGACTCGGGGCCAAGCAGGCCACACGTGGGATCTTTCTTAACCCTTCAGGAAGCCACTCCATTAACATCCTCATTTTACTTTTAAATTGTTTTGTTATTTAAGCCTCTCTACCCCCAACGCGGGGGGCTCGAACTCACAACCTGAGATCAAGAGTCACACGCTCCATCGACCGAGCCGATCATCCTCATTTTAAAAATCACAACAGACAGACTGAGGCTCAGTCAGGTCAAAGTTCAGGCCACTTGGTAACTGGAAGGGACCCGTCGATAATGGCCCTGATGACACTCTTCCCTCCATCTGGCCCCACGAGCATCCCGTGGTGCCCCCCACCCCCGCCCAGCTGGGCACACTCCCTGCCCCTGGAGACCGAAGCCACCTGCCGTCCCTCTTGTTGTCCGTGTCCCTCTTGGCCCTCCGCCCCCGCAGCCCCCCCACCCTGCCTCTGCTTTGCTACCGCTTCTGCGGGTGCTCCGTGGAGAAAACCAGGGCTCCTCTCACTTTCAGTGCAGAGTTTAAATGGGATCCTTACCCGGCCCCTCACCCCGCCCCGTCCCCATATGAGCCCAGGCCCGCAGGACGACGGGTCACAGTGCTGTGCTGCCACCGCCAAACACACGTCTCATCAGAATCGAGAGTGGCTGGCGAGGCTACGGCGGTCCCGGCTGGCAGTGAGAAGGGGGCTGGCGGCCATTCCGGTGTGGAGGGCCACTGGAGGCTGGGACTGGGGTCCCAGCGATGGTGAGGACAGTGCCTGTCAGGATGCGGTGGATGTGACCCTGCAGAGCAGGACCCAGGCCCTCAAAGAATGCCCCCCACAGCCCCAGCCATGACAGCTAGAGCAGAAGCAGAGAGCCGCCACCAGCCACTTCAGACCGGACCCTGGCAGCACTGTGCACAATGACTGAAACCTGCCACCCAGTCCCCCGTCATCTCGTGTGGGCTCCCCGGCCTCGGCGCTGCGGTCGCCGGAGCTGGACCCGTTTTGGCTCCGGGGGGCTCAGCAGCATCCTGGCTCCCACCCGCCTGATGCCGGGAGCACCCCCAGTCATGAAAACCGAATGCCCCCGAGGAGACAAGGTCAGCTGTGGGGGAGAGGCACTGCTTTGCCTTTTCTGGAACTGCTCATAAACTGTAACCTGCATTTCAAGCCGAATTGCCAGGAGATTTGTTTGCGCCTTAACGTTTGAGACGCCCTGCTCTGAACCACCATTTCTCGCCTTCCCCACGCGGGACATCTGGGGGCCAGACTGTTCTCAGTGGGGTGTCCGGGGCACAGTGGGGAGGCAGGAGCAGCATTCGCCCAGCTGTCACAACAACCAAACATGGTACGACCCAGTGTTCCCCGAGGGTCGAGTCACCCCCTTTGAGAACCACTGGTCTAATGCTGCCGCCTCGCTAAACCTGGTATTTCTAGACTAACCAAGCCATTCTCCAGGCTTGCTGCTCCGGATTCTGCTTCCTATCGCCCAGTTATACTGGACCCGCCAGTCGGCCAGAAAAACCAAGCCTTCAGAGCGCCCCCTACAGCCTGAGGGAGAAGGAGCGAGGCAGGGACCAGGGGCCAGCCGGGAGCTCCCTCCTCCAGGCCATCTGCCGGGATTTTGAGCCTGGTGACCCCAGCGCACACTGGACGGCACTGCCTGGTGACAAGGGAACTTCCTGTTCCCAGGAATGGCCAATAAGCCAGAGCGATGGGCAGGACCTCCACGATGGACTCAGGCAGAAAGGCTGGCTTTTCTCCTGCTGCCAACATCACGCCCGGGACCTTTCCAAGTACCCCCCGCCCCTCCCCGTTCTCCTCTCCGGTCAGCCCTCACTCAGGAGTTTCAAAGCAGAGAAAGGGCCGAGCTGAAAATCAGGAGCTCCACCTCCCCTGGGACCCCCGGAGGGGTCCCTGCCCAGACACCTTAAGCCCTTTGCCCAAGCTGCAAGGCCTGATATGGGGGGCGGGAGCTCTGGGGACAGTTTTGAAATGATCCCCTTAAAAGAGAATGTTTAAATGAGGCTACGGTTCCTGAACAATGACTTGCCTAACCTGGCACTGGGTCGCAGCTCATTCCCTGGAATGCGGAGGAGCACTTCTTTGGAAGGACGGAGCTTTCTCGGTACACAACTGACCTCCAGCCGTCCTGCTGCCCCAGGTGACAGGAAGCACCCTGTGTTCTCCTTAATCTCCTGGGGGATCTCTGTGTAAGGCAGAACTTACTCATTTTGATCCACGAACACTTGATGTAACTGGAGCTTAATTCCCACCCCTCAGGCCGGCGGCTAATAAGCTTGCCGTATATATATATATATGTGACCTGCTTTTATTTGTCCTGGGACACAAATGACATCCCATAACACGTTTTGGCTGCAAAGGCAAGTTGGGAAGCTTTGCTCAGATGCTTTACATCGTACCGAGCCATCAGCTGGAGCGCGGGCACGCAAGCGCCACGGACATTTGCTCGGGGCATTCAGCTACAGACTGAACTGCCCGGAAAAAAAAAAAAAAAAAGCCGATCGGTACAACTAAAGCGGATCTCACCACGGAGCTGTTTGACTGACCGCGGGCACGGGGTTCTGATACAGGCGGGTCGGGTGCGGCTGCTGCGGCCTTAGTCAGACAGATCGCCTGGGAGAGACGAGCACGGCAGGATGGAGCCCCCACCGAAAACCGGCACTGACTAACACTGCCCCATTTATAGCTCTGGCGGGTGGGCGGGGTGCAGAGGGCGGTGCAGGGGGGCTGGGGGGGGGAAGAAATGTGTCACCGGCTTTGAATGAAGTTCAGGGGCAGTGTTTACCCAAGCAACGAGCCCTGGTAAACATTCGCTATCTCTGGCTCTGCTGAGGAGGAGGTGGGGGAGTGACACTGTTTTGGTCAGAATCCTCCCAGTGGCCGCAAAGCGCCCGTCGTCAGGGGGAGGGTGTCCCGCTCCTGGTAGCGGGGACACACCTGCTTCCCCAAGAAGAGGAATATGCCCATTCTCCGGAGGGTCACCTGCGTTCCCAACTTTTTAGCAGGAATAGCAAGGAACATTAAAGAACCAGAAGGCTCTGGGTCTGGTTCCCGTCGCCAGCCATGCTCATGTGTGGATGCTGACACGTGTGGCCCACTGGGTTCAAGTCCTGGCTTTTCTGATATTCCCCAGCAGCCGCAAGGAAAACATCATGCTGGAAAGCACTCGAGAAGGTTGGTCAGGTAATGATTTTATAAACACGAGGAATCTGATCAAAAAAGAAATTCCACTAAAGACTTAAGTCTCCAGCGGCGAGCAGTCTACAGCACAAATGGCTAGAAGTTGGGTTTTTTTCCCCCTTCCATTAGGTCCTCCGGCTTTATACAGGATGAAATATCAAAATGACAGCACGCTTTCTGCCCAGGAGACCCCAGGTGGACCCCGGTTTACCTGTCATGGCAAATCAAACGCAAACATAATTTCATCAGAGAAAAATATATGCAGATGTTCAATTAAAACCTGCTGCCCGCAGTCCTGGCGCTCTCATTGTTTGCTGAGTAACAACGGTTGCTAGGGACAACGCAGTCCACTCCCGTCTCTAAGAGCCTGTTGCTGGGCAACAGCAAGAATACTTCCCAAACCAAACAATGTCATCCCCGGAGCAATCCCCTCTATCTCACATTAACCAGATCTTAAAAAAAAACCACCCTCCCAAATATGTAATCTATTATTTTCAGAAGCCCTAAGAGAAAGGCAAATAATCTCTTCTCCATAGCAACCCAGGGGGAAACAGTTTACCATATTTGTTCTGAAATAACAAAACCCAAGAAGGACCAGCTTCCCCACAGTCAGCATCAGAGCAGGGACTTCTAAAGTCCCTCCTGGTGCCGGGAGGAGAAAGTGCCTTTTTCTCCAAGAGGAAAGAACTTATTTATCATCGGGCAAACAATGTGGGATATTCATAGCTGCACACGGGTTTTCTGGGCAGGGGTCATACAAACTAAAACAAACTGAGGATTGAGCTCTTTGAAAAAGATGTAAGAACAGAGGAGTAGATACCTAGTTTAAAGAACTTTTGAAAATGTCATGTGTGCAGATAAATAGGTTGCAAACAGATCATTGACTCAGCATTAGAAATGCCTCCTGGGACTTTGCGGGAAGGAACCCAGAGCATCTGGCATCCCTGAGTCTGCTTTTCCTGCCCCACTCAGCAAGAGGAAGAGGAAGAGGAAGCCAGGCCTGGGAAGCACAGGGACACATAGCCCCGGAAAGAGGTTACAGGGAGGTCCCTAGAGTTGGCCAATCTTGACCCACAGAGAGGAAAAAAAGCCAAAAAACCGAGGCTAACCTCAAAGCCAACCTAGTCTTGGCTCTGACCAGAGTAGTTTGGGCTTTGGAACTTGGAACAGAAGAGGACAGCACCCTGTCTTACAAGGGGAGGGCAGAGTTCCAAGGGATATAAAATAAGGCCTTCACCTTATTTTGGTGGGGGTGGGGTGAGTGTGGCCAAGGATCTTAAAACCTGTTGGCAGAATGGGAAGCTTGTGACTCTAGCCATAGTGGGTCCGCATTTCAGGGTCTAAAGGCACCAGGCACTAACAGATCTGTGTGTGATTAAGGCATAACCCGGTAACTCTCAGCCCAGGTTCGGCTGACAAAACCTGGCCTTTGAGACAGACACGATGACACAGAGAAACCTTGTTTTCATTAGAGAACATCCGGGAGATGTTCTTAAAATAAACAGGTTGGAATGGACATGTCCCCTTGAGAATAAGGGGAGGCAGATGCCACACTGTTAAAATCTGAACCTGGGCTCCAGGAAGATGGAGGATGTGAAGCCAGACTCTTAGGCCGTTAATGTGTGGCAAAGCAGTAATGCTGATCCCCAGGATGGAGGAGAGACCACCAGCAGCCCCGCTCCTGCCGCCAAGGGGACACTGCCAATTCGGCCTGGACACCCTATCTGAAGGGAGGCTCTGGCACACAGCTGTGAGCGTCCCAAACCCCATCTCTGGAAAGAGGACTGACGTGGAGGCGGTCCTATGTGCCTTATTCATTGATCTCAATAAAACATACTGAGTGCCTAGCATGGGCCGGGCATTGCCCAGTAATCAAAACAGACAAAATTCCCTTCCCTTACGGAGCTTACATTCTAGTAGGTGGTGGGGATGGGGAGGGGGGGATAGAAACCGTGAATGAGATAAGAAAATCTATAGTATGTCAGAAGGCGCTAGATGCCGGGGATGGGGTGGGGGATGAAGCAGAGGCAGGGAGCACTGGGGTGAGCTGGGGTTGTAATCTTTACAGGATTGCTGATGCCTCCCTGAGAAGACTCCGAAGGACACAAGGAAAGTGAGGGACGAGCTATTCAGATACCTGGGGGAAGAGCATTCCTGTGGAGGGAACAGCCAGTGCAAAGGCCCTGAGGCTGGTGACCTGAGCCGAGTGAGCCGGGAGACAAGAAGGAGGGAAAAGGGTCCACATAGACAATCGTACAGGTTTTAGCTTTTGCTTGGGGTGAAGTGGAAGTGATCACAGGGTTTCAGCCCGGGGATGACCTGACCTGACTTGGTTTTAACCAGGTCCCTCCAGCTGCTAGGCTGAGAAGAGGAAAGAAGGAAAAGGATGGAAATAGAGCAGTTAAGAGGGCAGTGTGATGATCAGGTGAGAGATGGTGACATGGCCATACTGGAATGACAGCTGCGGAGCAGGACAGAGCACTCAGAATGTGGGTAAGTCCTCGAGGTGGAGTCAGGAGGATTTGCTAATGGGTTGGATGTGGAGCATGAGAGAAAGGAGTCAAGAGTAGCTCAAAGATTTTTGGCAAGTGAAAGGATGAGAGCAGGAAAACTGCAGGAGAAGTAGGCCTGGGGAGCACCCAGAAGAGGAGTTTTAAAGGTGTGAGGTGTGAGAGGCTCTTAAGACTCTACGTTGGGATGCTGAAAAAGCCAGCGGAATATATATATGTGAGGGCCTGAGGGGCAAGAGGTTGGCTGGAGCCATCAGTGTACAGATGACCTGGGCTGGAGTATCACTATATAGATATAGAGATGTGGAGTGTCTCAGGATGTGGATTGAAGCCAGCAGAGTATGTAGGTGACACGGGCTGGAGCCATCAGTGTACAGATGACCTGGGCTGGAGTATCACTATATAGATGTAGAGATGTGGAGTGTCTCAGGATGTGGATTGAAACCAGCAGTGTACAGATGGCCTATTTAAGGCCATGAGTCTGGCTGAGCTCCTCAAAGGAGAGCAGAGAAGAGACCCAGGGCTGGGCTCTTTGGCTCTCCACCACTTAGAGATCCTAAAGAGAAGGAAATCCTGCAAACGAGACTGAAAAGAAGTACGAGCAAGGGTGTCCTGAGCACTGATCGAATTGGGGGGCAGGGGACGGTGAGAACTGACCACCGGACCGATCGCTGTGACATGACAGAGCAGTCCAGGGGAACCCTGGAGGCAAAGTCCACAAATGTTGATATGGATTCAAGAGTGGCCAAGAGCTGTAGAAATGGAGATCCCAGGCACACACAGCTCTCGGGACATCTCTGCTGGAAAGAAAGGGAAGGGAAAGGCATGGCCACTGGTAGGGGAAGTCCAGGCAAGAAAGGATTTCTGACATGGAAGAAGTAACAGCAGGTGTGCACTGGGATGGGCAGAACCCAGTGGGAGGGAACGGGTACCCGTGAGAGAGCGGGGAATGGCTGGTGGCATGTCAGTGCATGGACGCGATGGGACAGAGAGATCTTGCAGGAGTGAGGGGCTGGCTGGAACCTGACCACGGACATTCGTCCACCAGCCCAGGACAGAAGGCAGAGCCTCAACCCAGATGCAGGGAGGTGGGGGTGCCCCCAAGTCATCTTTGGGGGCTCTCAGTCCCCCAATACATATCTCAGCCAGGGGATCCCCCTGTGATGATTCCAGCGCCCTCCGAAGTCTTCTTAAGCCCGGGAGAGCCAGACGGCCGGCCCCTGCGAGGCTGTTGGGAGGCCTCTACCCTCAGTGAGGAGGAAGGCTGGAAGCCTTGGAGTGGGAACGGGACATCATGCAAGACGCCTCGGGTCTACAGCTCTCCCGTCAGAGTCTCCCGCAGAGCCAGGCGGAGAAGGGCGAGCTGGAGCTGGGGACGAGCCCATCTGACCAAGCACAGGCCTGAAAGTCTGTGTTTCCCCCAAATTCATACGTGGGAACATCCAATGCCCAAGGTGTTGGGGGGGTTATGGGGAGGGGTGAGGTCATGAGGGTGGAGCCCTCCTGAATGGGGTGAGAGGTCCCGGGGAGCTCCCTCAACCCTTCTGCCCCGTGAAGCCACAGCGAGAAGTCTGTGACCCAGAAGAGGGTCCTCGTGATCACGGCGGCACCTCACCTCCCAACTGGGAATCATACGTTCCTGTGGTTTAGAAGCCAGCCTGTCTGTATGGTTCCAATGACCTGAGCCAGCCCCACACTCGCCCCCCACCCCGCGGTCTCCCCCACAAACAGCCTTACAAAACCCACACACGATTGGCTCTTTTCATTGCCTCCTCTAGGATGAGCCAACACCTCTTTTCAAATCCACCAAAACGTCCGATCTTTCCACGCCCCACTGTTACCAGAGGTTAGTTCGAATCCGCCAAATTCTTCTGCCGTGTCAACGTACAAATGCGCAAGCTCAAATAAGAAAAAGTCCTAGAGTCGCACTGAAAAACAGAAGTGTATTTCTTGCTAAGTCATGCTAGAACTATGTGAGACTACCCAAAAATTTAATGTAAGATAAACAAGCATGGCCAGGAAGCCGCTGTCCGCTGTGGGAGTTGCAGAAGTAGAGGCCTGCGGTGGGGGTCACGAGCGCACGCAGCCCAGGGCCAGCGACACAGTGCGCTCTGGCCTGCTGGGGGCACCACCTGTTGGCGGCAGGGGCCTTAAGTCTCCAGGGTACAGCTGCCTCGAGGGGCCCGGGACCCAACAGCAGGACCCAGGGATCACTGAGGAAATGAAAATGAAGCCACGAAGGGCAGAATTGGAAATGTTTATCCAACCTGTCGTCTCCCTCCTTGTCTGGTCTCCGCTGTCCAATCCTACGAGAACAAAAGGACATTCTATTTCTGTCCCCATGAAAGTACCAACCCCAGTGCAAAACCAGTTTAAAAAAAAATGTTAAACTCATTATTCTAATTAAATCCAAAGAGAGAAATATTGGAGATATTTTAGTTTTTTAAACAAACCTAATTAATTCTAAGAAGATACACTAAAATTGATTCCATTTTAGAAAGGCATTCTAATGATAAGGTTGGGGGAAAATGTTTTTTTTTTTTTTAAATTTAAAAAGGTGCCATAAAACCTTGAAGATATTTTAACTGGGTTTCCTATTGCACAAAGATTTGCGATGTGCCCTCGTCTTCCTTGGGAGATGCTCTTGGCTGGCACATGGGTGGGCAGGACTAGCAGGCAGGGGACCAGGGAGCTATTTGCATTGTCCCCACAAACACCCAGCTTTGTGAGCTGCTGGCTTGGAACTCCGTTCCCAGCTCCATATTAAGTCAGCTCCCGAGGCAGAGCAAAAGATAATTTTGGAAAAAACTGGAATAAAATGTTCTGGCTCTGCTTGGAAGGTGGCAAGAGCCACAAGAGGAGTCCCCGGAAACAGAACTCGAGTGAGGATGAGTGGCCTCCCCTGACCACCACCGCCCGCCCCCCAGCCCCTGTCAAGTCCCCCCCAGGTCCAACACTGCTTCCAGTCCTCCTTGCTTCTTCCACAAGTCTCGGGGGTTAAGGTCAGCCCTAGCTGCTGGGTGATCCTGACCATCGTCGCTTTTGAGAAGCAGTCACTTACTACTGCTGCATGATTTTTAAAAAGATAAATATTTGAGAGATTTTCATACAGGTAAGATTTGAGACTATTGAGATAAAGAAAGAAAGGTTGAATCAATAAAAAGCCCTCCAAGGCTTACTACTAACGGGAAGAACGGAGACACGATGGCATCCTGGGAAAGTCAAATCTCTCTCCTGATGCAAATTTCATGCTTCAGATGCAATTAAATGTGGCTGGCCGACCTCAGTGCTGTGGGCCGACTGGCCCTCTCTGGGGATCTGCGGCATCTACCCAGCCTCTCAGTCAGCTAATGAGGGGAGCGTCCGGCGGGATGCAGGACACCAGCAGGAAGCTGCCAGACGCTTCCCTCTCTAGCAGACGCCAACTGTGCATCTTGTCCTCTCTTGTGTGTGACCATGGCCAACCACGAAAAGACTTCCTGTGGCTGTGAGACAGGCTTCCCCAGGCTGTGGGGGCTCTGGGCAGCGCCCCAGTCAAGGTCAACACTCCAGCAGCCAGAAGACAGCCCACCCAAAGCAGCCCCCCAAAATGAGGACTGTTGGGCCCAGGTTGGGGGCAGCTGTGGGGCTAGGGGCAGGGCAAGGTATACCTAGGGAAAGGGTGCTCGCTGAGAGAGAGAGAGAGACGCATCAAGGGGCCAGTGCCCTCCCTGTATCATTTCCCCTCACTCCTCCTCTCCTCCGGGACCAGCACCTTCCTCCCGGTCAGTGCGCAACAGAGGAAAGCGTCCAGGACCTGCATGTCTTCCCCTTGACAAGCACGAGGAAAGCGAGGACAGCAGACAAATAAGACCCTTCTAGCTGGCCACAGGCAGCCAGTGACTCAAGGCTTCCAGAGCTTCCATTTCTTCATTGGTGAATGGAGAAAATCAAGTCTGCCTACCTCTGTGGGTCACTGTGCTAAAGAAAACGAAGCCTACGAGGCGTGGGGTTTCCTCGCTAGCCGCAACCGCAGTAAGTGCTCGATAAATGTCAGTAAATGCCGTTGCTGTGATTCCCTCCATTAGGGTGGCCAAGAGCGTCTGCCGATTTGTGCCTATTTAAATATCTGAAACTCTAAAAGCGGGATGCGCTTTGCTATTTGTGATTTCAGCGTTCGTTCCCGGGCATATCTGTGGCGCTCGTTGTTTCGGCCGATACTTCGTACTCCTTTCTGTCCCAGCATCGGGCCAATGCAGCGGCTCTCCTTCCAAGTTAATATCGCGGCCTTGCAGTTACAACAATTACATTTGATCATCGTTCCCGTTCCCTTCTCAGGAACCGCATCCTGCCGTGCAGACCTCAGGCCAGCTGCGGGGGAAGCAGAGGGTTCCGGGCCCAAAGCAGGGTCGGCCTCCGAGCACCCCTCAAAGCCAAGGACGTGTCTGAGCCCGTGTAGTCAGACGGGGAGGAGCTGGCCAGAAGCCGGGTTTCGTTTCTCCCTCAGATTTTACCCTGCAGAAACACACAGGTCCAAAGAGGCAAATGGCCAAGCACCACAGGCCAATGTTCGTAACCGCAGGTTCACGGTAACCCCAAAGTAGGAACAACGCAACTGTCCGTCCGCTGATGAAACAAAACGCGGTCTAGCCATACGACAGAACGTTACTCGGCCATGAGGACTGAAGTTCTGACCCACGCCATAGCGCGGGGACCTTGAAAACACGATGCTCAGAGAGAGAACTGGACGCAGAAGGCCACGAATCGTAGGTCTCCGTTCGTGTGAAATGTCCAGAACGGGCGAATCTGCAGAGAGTGGGCTAGTGGGTGCCAGGGCCTGGGGGCGGGGGCCGTGGGGTGACCGCTGCTGGGGATGGGGCTTCTTTTTGGGGTGAGGGCAATGTTCTGGAGTTAGACGGTGGTGATGGCCACATAACCTTGAGGCTGTATTAGAACCCACTGACGTATACACTCTAGATGGGCCAACTTTGTGATAAATAAAATATACCCCCAAAAAGCTACAAAAATAAGATATAAGGGTAACATATCCCTGATGGCATTACTTGAAGTCGCAAAAAATTACAAACCACTTAAATGTTCCTCCATAGTGAAGTCGTTAAATTATGGCACATCCTTGCTATGAGGCTATGAGGTCATCAGAAAAAAACGCAGTGTGTTCTCTAAAGTAGCTCTGCCTGGCACAAGGCAGGCTCGCAACTATTTCAAGAATAAATTCACGTAAAAATGATGCAGCTGTATGGGTTCTAAAACAGGTGAATTCATTAAAAAGGTCTAGAAGGACACAAATCGTATTACTAACTGGGCTTTCCTCATGGGAGGTGAGGGAGACAGGAAAATGAAAGAAACTTTTGGGGCGCCTGGGGGGCTCAGTCAGTTAAGCGTCTGACTCTTGATTTTGGGCTCAGGTCATGATCTCAGGGTCGTGAGGCTGAGCCCCGCCATCAAGCCTGCACAGGGCTCCACACTGATGGGGGAAACTGCTTCGGCCTCTCCCTCTGCCCCTCTCCCTGCTCACTCTCTCTCGCTCTCTCTCTCTCTCAAGGAAAGAAAGAAATATAATCTTAAAAGAGAGAGAGAAAGAGAAACTTTCATTTCTTAATTGACTTCCATGAATGATGGTCCTTTATAGGAACACGACTCTTGTATTACTTATGTATCATTTTAACAGCTGGGATAACATCTGTAAGCACTGGAAAGCACATCAGTTCTTGTAACTTTGCACACCGTGCCTAGTGAATGCGGTGTGCACAGGGAACACCACTAGGGTTCAACTCACTTGATCTACACTATGCTGCCACTCTTGTGATCAGAGGTTTAATAGGAACTCAACACTGAACATCAAGAGGACATTTCCTGGACAGACCAACAGTGGTGCATTCGTACAAGGGACTACAGCTCAGAGAGACAAAGAACAAGCCACTGAGGCATGCAACGACGAACGTCAAAGGTATCATGCTGAGTGACGGCACTGGAAGCAGAGGATGGCGGCTAGGGGTCAAGGGTGGTATTAGGGTCCTTCTGCAGAGGGTCAGTTCAAGAGAATTCACTGGGGTGTTGGAGCTCTGCACCCTCTTAGTAGGTGCTGGTTCCAAGGATTTTTGTGTGTGTGAAAACTCACAGAGCGGTATACCCCGAAAGGTAAACATGACTGTATGTAAATGTGAGGTATAAATAAACAAAAAGGAACAAACTGACTGTTTTGAGTACCAGGCACTAGTCCAGGCTCTGTGAACAAGCCAGATCTTGGGGTGCTGACATCCTCATGCAGGGGAGTCAGACAGGAAACCAGTCACAAGATATACAAGGTTATAGATCTGGGCCAGGACAAAAGGACACAGCAGAGGGACAGAGCTGGCAGGGAGAGATGATGGAAAGGGGTGCCCAAGCTTTTGCCGGGTCAGCTAAGGGTGTCATGAAGGATGGCACTGAGCTGAGATCTGGCCAGACATGGGAAACTGGAAGACAGCATTCTCAGTACAGGGAATAGTAGGTGTAAAGGCCCTGTGGCAGGAGAGGGCAGGGAGCTGGAGACAGCAACAGAGACCCCGAGGGCCTAGTCAAAAGTCTGGATTTTAGGGGTGCCTGGGTGGCTCAGTGGGTTAAAGCCTCTGCCTTCAGCTCAGATCATGATCCCAGGGTCCTGGGATCGAGCCCTGCATCAGGCTCTCTGCTCAGCGGGAATCCTGCTTCCCCCTCTCTCTCTGCCTGCCTCTCTGCCTACTTGTGATCT
Source organism: Enhydra lutris kenyoni (assembly GCF_002288905.1). Taxonomy (NCBI): domain Eukaryota; kingdom Metazoa; phylum Chordata; class Mammalia; order Carnivora; family Mustelidae; genus Enhydra; species Enhydra lutris. Next base: position 2,083,334 of record NW_019154170.1, on the reverse strand, counting down.
CTGTCTGTCAAATAAATAAATAAGATCTTTATTTTTAAAAAAAGTCTAGATTTTATTCCCGTTCCCGAGAGAAGCCCCAGAACAAGATATTCTGGTTTACGTTCTTAAAAGAGCGCTCTTCTTAGACTACTGGGAGGAAGAATAAAAGCAGGAAAACCAGACAGGAAGCTCCCATGGCACTTACTATTTCAAGATTTTAATAATAATTAATGCTTAAGTTCTAAATTGAGCTTATTAAGACCTATATATGGAAGGTGGACAGGAAAAACGTCATTTTATAAAGAAGCCAAGTAACATTATAAGCCCAGTAAACGAAGGGTTAACTAATTAAGTATTTAGTCACCATGAAAATAAATGATGGCCTCTACAATTTTAATGCAGGTAATTATACACTTACTCAATCACCACAGCCCACAAGCATCAGCTTGCTTATTAATTCAGTGTTAATTTTCCCTATTGACTTATAGATGCCATTATCTAAAAATTAAATAATTTACAAGTGTACACTCATTTTTTAAAAAGGCACATAAAAAAATAGATGGAGGACCCGGACAAGGCATTGAATCTATAGTTTGGTTATAGTTACGCACTGGTGGGAATTAATACAGCATGCTGATTTCAATCAGGGTTGGCCAACTTTTTCATTAAAGGGCCAGAGAACCTTTTTGGCTTCACAGGCCGTAAGGTCTCTGTCGAAACTACTCAGCTCTCACTGTTTCTAGAAAGCAGCCCAAGTCTTTAAGTAAGGAATGAGCACGGCTGCCTTCAGAGGCCCCACTGGAGCCTGGGGCAAAGGAAATCAGCAATCCTGACCTGCCTTTAAAATGTTGACATTTTGGGGCGCCTGGGTGGCTCAGTGGGTTAAAGGCTCTGCCTTTGGCTCAGGTCATGATCCCAGGGTCCTAGAATCGAGCCTCGTGTCGGGCTCTCTGCTCAGCAGGGAGCCTGCCTACCCCTCTCTGTCTCTGCCTGCCTCTCTGCCTACTTGTGATCTCTGTCTGTCAAATAAATAAATAAAATCTTTTTTTTAAATGTTGATATTTTGCTCATCCTGGATTTTTTGGTGACATTTCTTTTGATGTTTAAAATACTGCATTAAAATAGTACTTATGTTGACAACTGAGTTTTTGGGGTGCCTTAAATTGTGTGCCCACGGTGAGTGCCTCACTTGCCTTACTCTAGTCCTGGCCTGGGGTCTGGTCCAATAAAACTTTCCTTTTGGACATTGAAAATTGGAGTTTCATATAACTGTCATGTGTCACACAATAGCCTTTTTTGATTTTTTTTTTTCCAACCGTTTGAAAATGCAGAAGATATTCTCAGCTTGCAGGACTTATAACAACACCCAGACCCAGAACACCAGACATCTGTATTTGGGGCAGAACACATCTGAACTTGCTGCGGAATCGGTCCTCGGTCTGCCTCGTGCTTTCCCTTCTAGTAAGGACCACTGACTCTGAAGTATAATTCTCCCCAGCGACAGTGTGCAAGTCAACGGAGTTAACAACGTAGGCATCAACCAATGAGTATACGAGCACAGAATAAATTCGTAGGGTCTTTACTAAAGCTATGATCCTAGGTTTCAGCCGGTGTGACGGGACTCCCAAAATAGGAACTATGGAGGAATATAACATAATCCTAGAAGATACAACTGGAGAGTCTATTATTATTCTTTTGGATTGTGGTAACATACAGAACAGGGTTTATCACTGGAACTGTTCGGTGAGCGCACCAGCTCATTTCCGTTGTTGGGCAAACACCCCCACTGTCCGTCTTGCCAAAACTGAGACTCTGTCCCCATTAAACCGTAGCCCCCCCACCCACAATTTGTCCCCCTGGCTCCCACTATCAACTTTCTGTCTCTGTGGATCTGGCTTCTCTTGGGCCCCCACAAGGGGAGAACCATACAGTGTTTTTGTGTCTGGCTTAATTCACTGAGCATAATGTCCACCAGGTCCAAACACGTTGTAGCAGGTGTCAGATTTCCTTCCTTTTCACGCAGAATAGTCTCCTCCGAACCACGCTGTGTTTATCCATTTACCTGTGGATGGATGCCTGCGAGGGTTCCACCTCTCGGCTAATCGGGAAGCATGCTGCTGTGAACGTGGGTGTCCGAGTCTCTGTTTTCAGTCCCTTGGGTCTACACCCAGGAGTGGAATTGCTGGCTTACATGGTGATACTATGTGTAATTTTTTTGAGGACCCGCCTTACTGTTTTCCACAGCAGTCATATAGTTTACGTTCCTGCTAGCAGTTCCAAGGCTTGCGATTTCTCCAAAGCTTTGCCGACACTTGTACTTTTCTGTTTGTTTGGGGTTTTTTAACTGATAGCCAACCTGAGGGTGCAAAGCAGTCTTGTGTTTTGATTTGTGTTTCCCTAATGACGAGTCAGGCAGAGCATCCTTTCATGTGATTTTTGGCCATTTCCACACCTTCTTTGGAGAAATGTCTACTCAAGTCCTAGGTCCACTTTTTGATTGGGTTGTTTCTTTGTTGTTGTGAAATTGTAGGAGTTCTTTATATATTCTGAATATTAACCCCTTATCAGATACATGATTTACAAATATTTTTTCTTGTTCTTTGGGTTGCCTTTTCACTCTGTTAATAGTGCTCTCTGATGCACAAAAGCTTTTAAGTTTCATAAACCCCTATTTATCTATTTTTTCCCTTTTGGGACCTTGCCTTTGGTGTCATATTCAAGGGATCACTGCTGAATCCAATGTCATACAGATTTCCCCCTATGTGTTTTAGGTTTTTAGCCCTGACATTTAGGTCTTTGATTCACTTTGAGTTAATCTTGTGTGAGGTAAGGGTCCAGCTTCCTTCGTTTGCAGGCAGATATCCAGTTTCCCAATATGATTGGTGGGAAAGACTGTCCCTTCCCTACTGAATGGTCCTGGCACCCTCGTTGGAATAAGAGATTATAAAGAAGTCATTAAAGTAACAATACGTGAAGATCTAATCTTGCCAGAAAGGGCACTCAAAACATGAATTTGTGAAAGAACCTGACATAAATGAGGTGAATTACTACTTTCCCCTTGCAATAGTGAGGGGTATGTCTGTGCACGCTTTCTGTCTTCCATGGAGACTTTCTCATGATTATTTTCAAATGGAATTTTTGCATAGCTGACCGCACATCTCCACAGAGATACCCACAGCACATGAGGACCCTCACCTTTTCTGTTTATTATCAAAGTGCTAGATTTCCATCTGATTTCTAGCCCTTCTAAAAAATCCAGAGAATGTCTGGAAGTGGTTTAAACTCTGCCACATGCCCATTCATGTAGCTAAAGCAGGATCCTACAACTCAGTCTGTGAATTCACAGGGGTCACACTTCAGAGAGTCTATGAACCTGAACTTGAACGTGAAGTCTAAGTGCAGGTCCCATGTGTTTACACCCGTTCTTCTAAGGAGAAATTCCCAACTTTCGGCAGTCTCCCAAAGAGGTCCAGACTGAGGAAAGGTTAGGAAGCCCTGGGCTACTTGTCTTTTTGTCTTGACATTGTGCCAAGACACTGTGCATTTGTCTTTTTTTAAACTTAAGCTGATAAACTCAAGGACTCTAGTTTAGACAATCCTTGTTGTATGACCCAGGCAGTCGGTGGTATTAAGGAGAAAGTGACACAATTCTCTTCCTGGAAGGAGGGGTGCGATGGCAGCCCTGGGCCCCAGTCACAGACAGCAGAAACACTGGGCCAGTGACCACCACAGGAGGCGAGTGAGTCACACACCCCATCTCTAGCGGGAAGCCACAGTCTGAAGGCAGCTAGGCTTCTACCCCACCAGCTCACTGTTAGGAATTCAAGCAGTCCAGGAATGGGTTGTGCTAAGAAGTAGCTATACCTTCAATGACCAACTCGGCAATAATTAACCCACATGCCACCAAGCCCAGGACTACAACAGATTTGCAACCTGAGAAAGAAACATCTGCCAGTGGGAAATAGAGAGGAGAAGGAAGAAGTCACAGTTTTTTATAAGGTCCACCCCAGCTGAACCAAGAAAACATACCTAATTTGCCATCTTTGCTAGCAACAGGAGATTAAGGGAAGGCCCCACTGACTTTTTTTTTTTTTATTAGAGAGGGAGAGAGAGAGAGAGAGTGACCATGAGAAGGGAGAGGGGCAAAGGGAGAGGAAGAAGCAGACTCCCCACCCAGTGGGGAGCCCGACATGGGGTTCAATCCCAGGACCACGAGACCACAACTGGAGCAGAAAGCAGATGCCCAACTGACTGAGCCACCCAGCTCCCCCACGCTTATCCCAGAGAAGCCTGACACCAGTCCTGGCTCAAGCAGTGATTCTTAGGAATGTCTTAATTCTAAAAAAACTGGGCTACAACAGAAGATTTTGAGATCATGCAGAATTCATTTTAAGTGGGATTTTAGCGCAATCTGAAATGGCTGAAATGTGGAAACAGTCAGCTTTTTTTGATCTCTAAACACTGGCTTTCCTCCTTACTGATGAGCCATCACACATTTTTGCTTCTTCTGAGTCACTGTTACAAGTGTGTTGCAATAAGAAGACCAGTGGTTGGAGACGTCGGTTTCTCCCACACGGGAGCCCACCTCCTTGCACCTGCAGCAGTAACTCATCTCAGAAATCACTCCCGGGTGCTGTGATTTGCACACCGAATCCCCCCAGCGCTGAGGCAACTTGCCGAAAGAAAGCGTTCGAGTACTGGAGAGCCAGAGACCAGAAAGAAGAGAAACATGCTTCCCGGCCGCTGAGCAACTTCCCATCCTAGAGTGTTGGTCTAAACCTGACCCTGGCTCTCAGGGGCCTGAAAGACGAGGAGGAATGTCATGGAGAAAAAAGCCAGGGTGCTGCGGAATTTTAAAAAAAAAAAAAAAAAAAAAGGCACAGTCTCAGAGATATAAAAAGGCAAAGGGGGCTCAGCCGGCAAGATGGATGTGGTCAGACAGAGACTCTCCTTAATTACAGCCAACAGGAGAAGCTAATAAAATAAGTATCATTCCTCTTGCCATTGGAAGAAGCAAAAAATATATACATATAGTAATGTTAATCACTAGTGGAGAGTCTAAGGTGTTCGTGACTCTCTGAATCAGCATCGTCTTTATATACGCGTGCTGTTACACTAGCACTAGCTCTAGTCGAATATAACCTGGACTGTTTGTTAGACAAGCTCTTGGTCAACTTTTTCGGTAAAGGGCCCAATAGCAAATATTTGCGGGTCAGATGGTCCCTGTTGACACTTACTCAACGCCTCTGTTGGAGGGCAAAGACCACCACCACCAAGATGTACACTAATGAGCATGGCCATCTGCCCACAAAATTCCATTTATGGATACTGAAATGTAAATTTCACATGATGTCATATGTTCCCAAATATATTATCATTCCGTTTATTTTTTTTCAACCATTTGAACATAAAAAGTTATTTATGAGCTCTTGGCCATCCAGAATCAGGTAGCAGGTTGGATTTAGCCCAGGAGCTGGTTTTCTGAACCTGTACTAGATTCAAATGTTTGGACTTGTGTCTCTAAAAGACAGCCTAAAATAGTTCTGGATAAAGAGACAGGAACCAAACAGCACATTTCATTTACAAATAGCATTCTGGAAATTGCTGTGCCCATATGGTCAGGGACACTCCTGTAAAGGAGGACAGCCCCTATGTCCTGTTGATTCTGACCCTGCCACCGTTCCACTGCCTTGCCATAGTTCTTTTTTTTTTTAAGATTTTATTTATTTATCTGACACAGAGAGAGAGATCACAAGTAGGCAGAGAGGCAGGCAGAGAGAGAGGAGGAAGCAGACTCCCCGCTGAGCAGAGAGCCCGATGTGGGGCTCGATCCCAGGACCCTGAGATCATGACCTGAGCCAAAGGCAGAGGTTTAACCCGCTGAGCCACCCGGGTGCCCCAACCTTGCCGTAGTTCTGACGTGTGTCTTGCACTTTCACGATTCAGGGTCTTTGGGCATTTCACAGAGGAAGAGAAACGCATGAATGTAAGACAACTGTGAGAGATGACATCTTTAAATAGCCATTTCTCCAAAGAAGGTATACAAATGGCCACATGAGCACATGTTGAGAAGATGCTCAACACCATTAGCCATCTGGAAGATGAGAGTAAAAACCAAACAAGTACCACCACACACCAACTGGGTCGGCTATGACAAAAGCTAGCGAAAGCAGCGTGTCGGCGAGGAGGAACTAGAGCCCTCCTATGTGGCTGGTGGGAACGCAATATGGTGCAGCTCTATGGAAAACACTTGGCAGTTCCCCCAAGAAGTTGAACACAAGTGACCATATGATCCAGCAACTCCACTCCTGCGTATCTACCCAAGAGAAATGAAAATCTATCTGCACACAAAAGCCTGTCCACACGTGTTCATAACAGCATTACTGGCAACAGCCAGAAAGTAGAAGCCACCCAAATGTTCATCAACAGATGACTGTGGCCAATCCATACGCTGGAAGATTGCTCAGCCGCGAACAGGGGCGAGGCACTCACACGCGCTGCTCTGGGGACAGACCCTGAACCCACGATGCTCTGTGAGGTAACCAGACACAGAAGGCCACATGTGGTGTGAGTCCACATGTGGGAGATGTCCAGAACAGGCATATCCGTGGACAGGAAGGGGGCTCGTGGGTGTCGGGGATGTGGGGGAGACTGCTTAATGGAATAGGGTTTCTTTTGAGGGTCATGGAAATGTTCTAGAGTTAGATGGTGGTGTGATGATGGTTGTGTAACATTTCAGATATCCTAAAAACCACTAAATTGTCCTTTTAAAAAGATCCATTTTTAAAAAAGATTTATTTATTTTAGAGGGAATGAGCACACAAGCCAGGGGGAGGGGCAGAGGGAGACAGAGAGAGAGAGAGAATCTCAAGCAGACTCTTTGCTGAGTGTGGAGCCTGAATGTGGGGCTCGATCTCACCACCCTGAGATCATGACCTAAACTGAAACCAAGAGTCAGACACTTAAGCGACTGAGCCACCCAGGTCCCCCCAAGAAAGGTTGACTTTATGTTCTGTGAATTTAATCTCAATTTTTAAAGGAAGGTGACATAGCAAATGTGTTGGAAAATGCCAGACAAGCAGAAAAACAGAGGATATATAAACTAAAACTGTCCCTATGTTCTTTACTTCAGAAGAAATGAAACGTGATACCACTCAAAACAAGAAAATTAGGCCTGAGAACTTGTAAGTTCAAAATCCCATTCTTTAATTAAAGTTTTTATTTTTAAGTAATCTCTACACCTAATGGGAAAACTCAAACTCACGACCCCAAGATCAAGACTGAGCCAGCCAGGGGTCCCAGGGTCAAAATCCTTCTTAAGATTTCCAGAAACAAACTTTGTTAACAAGCACAACTCCCTTTGCACACAGTCCCTAAGAGACTTTCTGTCTAGAAACCTCCAGTGACAGGGAGCCTAAGATGTAAGGAAGTCAGTTTTAGAAGCGCCGAAACATTTGCTTAGATGGGTCGGGTCCACAGAATCAGTGGAGGGGCACCAGGGAGAAAAGGGCAGCTGGAGGAGGGCACTTCACCATGACTCGAATTGAGCCCAGTTTTGGAGCCGAGAAAATTACAGCCCTATGTGAACATTACCACTGGAGAAAGGGCAGGTGGTTTCTAGAATATTCTACACTCATGAAACACAAAGAAAGAGACACCAGATTAGGTTGGTGTCTCGGAAATCTTAAAGGATGTTAAAAAGATGGGGCACCTGGGTGGGTCAGTTGGTTAGGTCTCCGACTCTGGGTTTCAGCTCAGGTCTTGATCTCGGGTTGTGAGTTCAAGCCCCACATTGGGCTCCACACTGGGTGTGGAGCCTACTTAAAAAATAATTAAGGCAGGTAGGTAGGCAGGAAGGAAGGTAGGTAAACAGAAAACTATGACCCATTGCCTTTAAAGTGAGAAGAAGGCTCAGATGAAGGACGGATAACCTTCTCCGTGATCAGGGCGTTGGGTTTCTGGTTTCAAACCGCACAGTGTCAAGGTGGACGCATCTACACTACAGCAGAAAGACCGAGGTTGGAGCACAGGCTCTGCGGGCTGCCCAAGCGAGCTTCCGCCTTGAGCTGGAAGAGCAGATGCAGCAGCAGGGCCGGGTCCTGGCTGGCATGCGGAGGGCAGGACCCGGGGTGCAGGTTATGGATGGAGGGTGGCCCGGGGGTGACCCGTGGGACTGCGGGGACAGGTGTGCTGGGAGGGCAGCAGAATGAACGCTTTGCTCGAGGACCAAGGTGGCAAGGAGTTGGAACCAAGCATCAGCAGGGAACTCAGAGGGGCGGGAAAATACCATTGCTGGGGAGAGTCAGCTCAGAGCCAGGGCAACAAGCGTGAACTTGTGTGGGCACAAACCGGCTGGGTGGCTGGGCCTCTCCCAGAGGCACACGCGGGCCTGGGTGCTGCTCGTGGTGACAGGCTGGGGCTGAGTCAGCCACCTGTGGGCTCGGAACTGGGCAGAGCAGAGTGGACGGGGAACAAGTTTCGGAAGCAGGAGCTGGTCCGGAGAGGGGTGACAAGGGGTCTGAGGACCTCTGGAATGGCAGACAGAATCCGATGGATGGGTTCACTGTGCATATCCTGGGTGGGGGGGGGGGGCACGCGTTTTCACCGGATTGCCCCAAGGTCAGTGAGCCGCTCTGCTCCGGGTGGGATGGGGAGTTGAGGGGAAAGGACAGGCATCTCATCAAGGTGACCACGGAGTGGGTGGGGGCGGGAGGCAGCGGTGCGGTGGACACGCTGGGGACGGTGTCACACAGGCAAGGACACAGTGCAAAGGAACTTTCCCTGCAGGGTTGGCGCGTGGACATCCGTGAAAAAGATTTAATGCAAAGGGAAGGAAGTCCCTTCCACCCAGATATTCTCCTTCCGGGAATTTGCAAACATCCCACACATGTGCACAAATACGTTGGACAAGTATGTTTACTGCAGCATTGTTGGTAAAGTGAAAAAGGATAAACCCAAGGCCCCTCGATAAGGTGCTAATTTAGTACCGGGGGGCACAGCGAGCGGTTCAGTGGGATCTCATGCAGTTATGAGAAGGAACGAAGCCAACACAGAGAGGGATGAGGAAAGATACAGCCTAAGTATTAGATGAGAGCGAAGGTGCAGAAAAGCGGGCAAATGTGATCCTTTAAAAAAAATTTTTTTAAGATTTTATTTATTTGACAGACAGAGATCACAAGTAGGCAGAGAGGCAGGCAGAGAGAGAGAAAGAGGAGGAAGCAGGCTTCCCACGGAGCAGAGAGCCTGATGTGGGGCTGGATCCCAGGACCCTGAGATCATGACCTGAGCCGAAGGCAGAGGCTTTAACCCACTGAGCCACCCAGGCGCCCTGTGATCCTTTTTTTAATAAAGAAAAAATATTAGCTATAAAAGGAGCAAGATGCTGACACTCACAGCCCCGTGGAGGGACTCCGAGCCCATGATGCTCAGGGAGGGAACCAGACACAGAAGGCCACATGGGGTGTGAGACCACGTGGGTGACATGCCCAGAACAGGCCCACCATGGACAGGAAGGGGGCTCATGGGTGCTGGAAGCTGGGGAGGGGTGGGCGAGGACTGCCAACAGAGAAAGTGTTTCTTTTGGGGATCATGGAATGTCCTGGAACTAGACAGTGGTAATGACTGTATAACCTCATGAACATACTAAAAAAGGGGGAGTTTTATGGCATATGAATTACAACTCAATTAAAAAATAATAACGCATTAGTGTGTTCGTTTTATAGGCATACAAAATACCTGAGAGGATCCACACCGAACTGTGTTAGTGGTTGGAGGGGCAGAGGAAGAGGGAGAAGGAAGCCAGGGGCTCTTTTTTTCCTTTATATTTTGGGCCCTCTTTGGAGGTTTTACAATGAAATGATTTCCCTGACGTAAAAGAGGAAGGAAACAGACTTATTGGGGCCTGCCCAGAAGGATCCCAAAGTCCTGAAAGGGTCACTACAGAATTCTGGGTCAAACTGCTCAATGGCCCGGAGGGGACATCCGCGTGCAAAGCCCAACCACAACCACTTCACAAAATAGAAAACCCTAGAGTCAGGTGGGCGGGGCTCCTCACGCCTTGGGACTGACCCAAGACCGCGGGCACTGGGAAGGGTGTGAGCGGCTGGTTCGTAGCTCAGACAGCGGTCGCCTTTTAAAAAGAACAGTGAGGACCCAAGTGTCCTGCCTGTCTTTGTTTTGACACCTCGGGCCATCTGTGGCTACTGGGCCCCTGGCACATAGCTCGTCCAAACTGGGATGTGCTGTGAGTGCAACATAGGCACCGGATTTCAAAGACTTCGTGCACGAGACTGCAAAACGTCTCGATGAAAATGTGTTTGCATGGATCGCATGTTCAAATAACTATTTTGTTGGACATATTGGACTGAATAAAATATGTTATTCAAATTAACTTCACCTGTTCTTACTTTTTCACTGTGGGTACTGGGAAATTTTAAATCACACAGGCACCTTGCATTACGCTTCTACCAGACAGCTGTGATCTAGGACACTTCTAGAAGGAATCACTGAACTGTGAATTCACAAATATCTTATGAGGCCCTATTCTCCTAGAAAGTACGCGAAATGATTGCTAGAGCCTGGTAAGATGTGCACCTGGTAAGAACTCTGAGTCAGTTCAACAAGTAACTCCTCTACTTGATGTGCCACAAAGCCAGTGAGACATGGTCTCTGTCCTTTCACCTTGGGAGAGAAAAGGAGCTGCGTCAGTGACTATGTGGCACAGGTGACAGGTAGAGACTCCAGGTGGGACCGGGCACCATAAACCTGGGGCCGAAAATCTGGAACGGTCCTATCCTGGACCATGTGGAGGGGCAGGATCTACCAAGGTCGCGTTGGGTAGGGCAAACAGGGAGGAGGGACTAGTTCAAGAGCAGGACTGGGCACAGCAGGGTGTGTGCAGTGGCCTGGACGGGAGAAGGGCAAAGACACTGAGCGGGTTGGAGCAGAGGGCACAGGCGGGGGTTCTTGGGGAAAACAGGCTGGGCCACCCGGAGAAAGGCTGGGAATGTCGGGTGGAGCTCCTGGACTCCGTCCCACGGGGCAGAGGTCAGCAGACCAGGGCCCGAGCCCAGCCAAGCCCCGCCCAGTCCAGCGCCTTGTTTTGCACGGCCCGGAAGCTAAGGATGGTCTTTATATTCGTCAATGGCTATTAAAAGAAAATCAGAGTCACAATATTTTGTGATATACGAAAATGATATGAAATTCACATTTCAGTGCCCGCAAATGAAGTTTGATTGGCATGCGGCCACACCCACTCGTTTATATGTCGTGGAGGGCAGAGTGCGTGGTTGTAGATAGAGACCCGGTTAGCCCCCAAAGCCTAAAATATTTACTCTCCGGTCTTGCTACAGAACGTTTGCAGAAACCCCCTCTGCCCCACTTCGCTTGGAATACTAAAAGATTCTGTGGGCTCTCTCTGCTCAAATGAAGTAACGGCACTTTTGCTGATTTGCAGAAAAACACGTCATGGATATTTTTCTCCAGTTAAAGCCGATTTACCCTACAAATATTTCTTAAGCCCTTGGTACAGGTTTCCTCTTCTCTGCTAGCGACCAGCAGTACACAACACAACACAACGCACTCTACAAGTCCCCCATCGCTGGGAAACCCTGGGCCAGCCTGTTGCGCCAGATTAGACGGCAGAGGTTTTAAAAGGCGTGTGCTGTCAGTGGCTACTGCACTCCACTATCCTATTTCGTAATTTAATCCTGTTTTATTTACTAAAAACCCTGCGGGTGCATGTCATTCAATGCAGCGATATTCCATAGTGTCACACAAAGACGTCATGCATTGTGCAACCCCCCCCACCCCACCAGCAGCCACTTTAGGCCACTGTTGAGGGTAGTGGGAGCATCAAAGGGTCAGAAGAAGGCGGACCGGAGGGCCGGCGCACGTCCTCCCGAGGGCAGCGGTCGTTAGTTCAGCTAGAGTCTCTGAACTAGAACGGCACGAGCAGGAATGGGAAGGACAGGCTCCGAAGGGGACACGCAGGCAGTGGAGGGATGGGGGGGGAAGGGGAGAAGGCAGGGGGACCCCCGCCTTCAAAGCTGACCACTGAGGTGACGGTAGCAGGATAATCGTCTCCCCTTCGCTCGCAGCGCTGCTGTCCTCACCGACCCTGGGCCCACCTGCTCTAAAGCTACAGGGAAGAGAAGGCGAGCGCTGACCGAGCGTGACGCTGCGGCCGAAAAGCAAGCGGAGCTGGGTCCCGCAGGAGGAAGGACTCCTCTGCTCCCCAACCAAGGGGCCGGGAAGCACGGGAGGCATTTTTCCCCCCAGTCCGGGCCTGCTGATCCGACTGACCCTGCTGGGGCCGTGCCAGGGTTAGAAGGAATGTGTGTAAAACACCAAGCGTATGGTAGGTGCTCAGGGTAGGAGGCCGTGGCAACCCTTTATTTTTTAAAACACAACCTTGGGACCTAACGGTTATGACTGCTAAGGGCTTGCTGCTTTTTCTTCCCTGCCCCATCTTCAGGCCACTCTCTGCCTTTCTTGAAAAACCCTCCTTCCTGGGTCTAAGCACAAGGATTTGTCAGAAGTGCTGGGCTGCCAGGCAGCTTCCCTCCCCCACCCCCACCCCGCTGCAGAAGGCAGTCTCCGCTGGAAACGCCCGGGATCCAGGGAAGCAGGTTTCACGGGGAAACACGAACCACGGCTGCTTGAAAATATGTTCCTGCATCCAGATGTCTCTAGCTCCCTTGGACGACAATCCCTACGGCACTGGAAGGTCTCAGAGAAGGTCTATGGCACGCTGAAGGATGGATGTGTCATTTTAGCTAAGAACTTCAGAAACGGACAAATGAATGTACAGTTATCTGAGGGTCTCTACCGGCAAACGACAAGGGGGGGCCTTGCTCTCTGTGAAGGGCATCCCAGCCTGTTAACTGGTTTCTACTTTGACCGGCGTTAACAGTTACTTCTCTTCCCAGAGAGAAACGTGATGGTCTAACTAGAATCTGGAACTCCGTGGCAGAAAGTTCAGAAGTGGGGGCTCGCCCCAGCCTGGGTGGGTACTTGGCTCTTATTCGCGCTTTCAAAGATAAAAAGAAAAAGGGGCCACGGGAGGGGGAGTGCCTTTAATCAGATGAGCTTCCGTCCACACTCACCCCACACACATCCACCGTCACCACTGGGGCCCATGACCTCGAACCAGCACCTGCCAATGGGAACAGCTCCCGAGCTGGGGAACAGCGCTGGGGAAATGGATCTTTCAGGAAGCGAGCCAGGGTTAGAAATATTTACCCACAACCTTGAGGGGTCCTCAGTAACTACTTCCTCCAGCCCAGCAGGGCAGCCTTTCAAACCTGCCCCAAATGCGAGGGCCACCTGTTGATGACCGGGATTTATTTCACATCAACTTTCTGACCAAGTGAAATCTTTGAAAAGTTCCAAAGCAGAACAAGCACGAATTGAGAAGCTGCAATTGGCTTAGACACAGAATGAGACATTTATTATTCTCCACTGTATACACGGCTCCTTCGGAGAACCCAGCTGTGGTTGGGTTCTAAGGCTCCATCACCGCCCCCCCCCACCAGCTAAGTTCCCTGCACTTTCTGGAAAAGAATGTGACTTGCGATTTTAGCAGAGCAAAAAGGGGAGTCAATGAATGGTAAGGGCCTTCGATGAAGATTTCTTTGGGGATTTGGTAAAGGAACACTACATGTCGAAAGGACTGGAATGTTAATCTCAACTGAATCAAAAACATGGCATTTTTAGGGCTACTGGAGCTCAGGCAAGGGTTTCACGATGTCTGATTTTTGCTAAAACCAAAGGCTGCCGCCACCCGACGCGCGCCTCACTCTCAGAAGAATGCTCTGGGCTCCGGTGTCTGAGACAAACACGAAGCCCTGTGGAAAGTGTGGCAGGCCCCGCTGCCCCTGTCCTCCAGGAACTTACGACCAAGAACATTCCATGAATCACTACCACATATACAAGGAGCCTCGGGCGGCAGCAACGCGGCAGTCACACCCCTTCTGACTGAAGAATCCTAAGGTCCCCAACTAGGGTTAACTCTCCCCCCACAGGGGACATTCGGACATGCCTGAAGACACAGGTGCTGTCACAACCTGAGGGGAAGGGGTGGGCGCCCCTGGCCGACGGAGGCCAGTGGAAGGTCAGCATCCTGAAGGCGCTGGAGAAACGCGGCCCTAGTCCTAACATTTGTCTGCCCGGCTCGCTACATTGGGTCTCAGGCTTCCCTGGGAAGAGAGCCCCAGACAAGGGTCCTGAGAGAAAAGATTTTGCTGAGTAGATGTGACAGTTCAGAGAGAGGGCAGACAAAAGCGGGAGACCCGTGTAAGGCGTGGTGAATCCATCTGGAGGACTGACTGACGAGGAAAAGGATCTGAGGCCCAAAACGGCCTTGAACGCTGAGCTGAGCACCACGCTAAGGTTACAGCAAAGGCCTGGGGTTTGGCCTCTGGGAGCAGAATGTGCCCGTGTGACCCTCCGCCGCAGCCCAGAAGGCGGGAGGGAGGAGAGACCGGGCAGGAAGCATCATCGGAGGCCAGGCAGCCGGGCTCTGTGCATGGACAGGGGGTCAGCAGGGCACGCTCCTTGCTCTTTGGCACCCAAGCATTAAGTACTGCTACCAGAGCTGGGAGTGGCCGGGGGGCCTGCCCACAGCATGGGGAGGGATGAAGACTCCGGTCACCCCTGTGGCTAGAATGAGGACAGACACCAGGCTTGGACAGACCACCCAGGCGGGAGGAAGGTGGGAGCCCGCCACCCTAGGGGGGAAGTGGGGACACCATGTCGCTGCCCTGTCGCTGCCCTGCGGCACCTCTGACCCCCGCCCCCACCCTGCAGTCTGTGACATTAAATCACCCCCAATCCAGGAACCTTTGCTTCTGGCCCCCCCGCCACCCCGCAGTGTCCCCAGAGGGCACTGTCTGGCCGAAAGATGCATGCCCAGGTACAAAGTGGGATGAGCAAGCAGCCTAGTCACACGGGGCTTCCAGAAATACTTTCTATGTCCTCCTGTGGGCCATTTCAAGAGCTGCTGGGACAACCAGGTCATAATTCGCACAACAGAGAAGCTGCTGAAAGAGCTCCCGTTCGTGCTTCTGCCACAGCTCAGCTGCCACTGGCCGCCGACCATTTCCGATTTCTGCGGCATCTTCCACTGTCCTCACTCGGCCCATGAGGCTACATGACACACTAAGTACTCGACGGGGCATGAGCTCCTCAGAAGCTTGCTGGGGGCGAGGGGGTGGGGCGGCGGCTCACATAGGACAGAGACTCCCAGAGAGCAACTCACACACAGAAGTCCCCACGAAGGTGAATTCTTCTAGAAAATGAAAAATTCTTTTAAAAATCAGAAGCATGGGTGCCTGGGTGGCTCAGTGGGTTAAGCCTCTGTCTTCAGCTCAGCTCATGATCCTGGGGTTCTGGGATCGAGCCCCTCATCGGGCTCTCTGCTCAGCAGGGAGCCTGCTTCCCCCCCCCTTCTCTGCCTGCCTCTCTGCCTCCTTGTGATCTCTGTCTGTCAAATAAATAAATAAAATCTTTAAAATAAATAAATAAATAAATAATAAAAATCAGAAGCACATACTTGAGGCGATCTTCCGTGGGTCTGGGGTTCTAAATCTATTTTGTCCTGGAAACAGGCTACATCCGCCCATGTTCTGAGGATGGGGGTGGTGGGGAGCACTGCCTGGCCCTTCCCTTGGGTTCTCACCGGCTAGGCAGGAGCAGGAGCACCTATCTGGGGGCTGGTAATGTCAGGGGTTGCTGCTTCCCAGGCCTTCCTCCGCGGGTCACCTTTCAGACAGAAACGTAGCCTAGAAACACGGCACTGTTTCTAGAAGATAAACAGCTTGCATTGTAAAAATAAAAACATAATTAGGTGTGACTGCAACTCTAGCAGCGGACTGTCTATCACTAGTACAATCTCAACAGTGTGCGGTGGAGACAGGCGCTCGTGAGCCGGGCCTTCTGTCTGTGGCTGGGGTCTGGCCCTCTCCTTTCTTCCCACGGGCAGGCCTCGTCTAATCCTCCTGGTCTCTACAGACCTCTCTCCCCCCGGGGCTTGGTCCTTGCCTTGCTCCCCTTTCCGCCTCAAAATCCCTTCAAGATCTCCTCCGTCCGGCATTTGTCATAGTAGCCAAATGGTGGCAACAACCCACGTGTCCACTAGCGGATGAGTGGGCGGACACGGTGTGGCCCATCCACACCCTGGGCTTTCATTCAGCCACAAAGAGGAAAGCCATTCTGGCACACGCGGCAAGGTGGATGAACCTGGAGGCCTTTGTGCGCAGCGAGAAAAGCCAGACACCAAAGGACACACGTTCTATGATTGCACACGTTCTAGAAATGTTCTAGGAACATTTAGAAAAGGTAAATTCAGCGGGACGGGAAAGTAGATTAAAGATTACCAGGGAGGGTGGTGACGGAACTGGGAGTTTCTGCTCCTGGGACCTGAACTTCTAGTTGGGTGACGAAGACATTTTGGAACGAGTGACCACAGGCCGTCGCGAATGCACTCAGTACCGCCAAACTGCACACCTGACTATGGGTAAAACGGCAAATTGGCCCTCCCGTGTATTTTGCCACAATTAAAAAAAAAAAAAACAAACCACTTTCCTCTGCTGACTCTTCGTTGGTTCCTGCTTCTGTTCTCACTGCGCACCCGCTCCTTGGATGGCTGAGAGGACCACCTGTATTCTGACGGCTCCTAGGAGCTAACCCCAAGCCCACACTGGCCTAGGCAGCTCCAGACCCTGCAACCCAGCTGCCTACTGGAAAGCTGTCCCCACCCGGATGTCCCCTTGAGACGCCTCAAGCCGGCCAAGCCCTGGCGGGAACTCATTACTTTCCCTGCCGGACACCAGCTTCTCCCGTGGTCCCTGACTCATCACAGTGACACAATGTGCTGGATCCCCAACGCTGGGCGCCTGGGAATCACCCTCCCGGACCCTTGGCCCAGTGAGTCCCTAAGTCCCAGAGCCCCTGAGAACCTGGCTGCGGTCTCCCCCGGTGCCCCCGGCCCGTGCTGTCAGGCAGGCCCCTGTCGCCGTCACCTGGACTATGACTCCAGATTCCAGACTCTAAGCCTTTGGGTGCACCCTCCAAAACCGTACCCAGTCACAAAGCCACGTCGCCACTGTCTCGGCCCAGTGCCAGAGACAAGCCCCACTCATCCAGCCTGGGCTCAGCACACTTTTTCTATAAAGGCCCAGACAGTAAATACTTTGGGTTTTGCTGGTCACCTTGTGCTTCTGTCACAAATACTCTGCAGTTCCCTTGCAGAAGCAGCCGGAGGTGGTGTGTAAATGAACAGTCGGGGCTGAGTCCCAAGAAAGCTTTACCCACGGGCACCAGCTGCAGGCTGGAATGGACCTGGGGGCCATAGTTTTCTGACACCTACTCTTCTCTCCCCGCTCATCTCCCTTGTACCCTGAACCCAGCCCAATCGCCCCACTGTCCCCACCCACTGTCCCCACCCAACGGCCTGCCCCACGGCGAAGTCCAGCACCACCACTTCTGAGACCGCCTCCCTCTCCTAGTTGCTCTTGGTCTTTGTAGCTTCTGAGGCTGGTGCCTGACCCTGAAGAATGAATGAACGAACAGATGTCAGAGGTCCAGAAAGCAGCTCTTCCAGTAAACAGCTGGCCACCGCCTGGCAGCCCTGGACTTAGACCATCTAATTTGTACTCAGAATAGCATCCAGACTCTTCCCCCATGGCCTTTGGGGACCTCTGCCTTCCTCCTTTTGCTCACCAGGCATCAACCTCATGGCTGCCTTTGTCTGCCGCGACAGGGTCCCGCTGTGTCCTCCAGCCACAGGGCCTTTGCACCCGACCCCCACCCCAGGCCTGGAAGGCTCTTCCCTCTGACCTCCACATGGCTGTTCCTCCTCCTCATTTCAGTCTCAACTCAACTGTCACCTCCAGAATAGCAACCCTGGGCCCAGTGGCCTAGTTCTTACACACACATGCACACGCTCAAAGTAACTGCAGAGGCCTCGGTCTTACAGGCTTACTGCCCATAGCATGCCTGGGCTGCCGGACACCGGAAGTGAGAACAACCACTGTACCAGGGCTTCCATGAAGTACGATGCATTTTTAATGGCTGTATGAATTTTTCCCCATTTTTACAAACACGGACTACGGCAGGTGTGGTCTGACTCACAGTGTCTGATAACCCCTTGCTCTAATGTACCACCTACAGGTTTGGGGAGTCAGCTCTATTTCTCATAAAGTCAAGGGAATCAAGAAAATTGAAAATAAGAAACAGGAGCCGCCACGGCGCACAGCAGGGTTCTCGAATCATAAGGCAGGAATGCGTTTTGGGGAGCGCGAAGGGGAGCTCAGCCAGGAGCCGGGCGGCTCCTGAGGGCCTGACTCGAGTCCTGGCACGAACAGTGGGCTGGGTCTCACCTCTGAGTGGCGGGTTTCCAGGCTCCGACCAGGATGCACCCACGAGCCAGCGGTAACAGAGAAGGGAGACCAGTTTCTAGGCGTCCTCGGGTGTCAGTTCTGCTGGCAGAGTTGGCCACTTGCCAGGGCCCCCCCCGAGGGGGTGACGTGGGGGGACAGGGTGCCAAGGGGCCTTGGCCACAACCAAGCCCGGGGGACTCCCAGCCACTGGCCTTTGTTGGTGGTGGTTCTGCTGAGCGCTAATGCTTGCGGAACGATATCTTTGTCCCAGGGAACTTCTACACTCACAGAAGGACACTGAACCCCCTTCCCTGCCCCCGGGAATGAAAGGGGAGGCTCATCAGCTCCATCAGGCAAAACACAGTTTCCTAATGCCCCGTGGGCACTCGCATGGGTCAGAAAACCCGAGAACACCATCCCCAGGCCGCAACAGCTCGTTTGCTCCGGAATAGTAACAACGGTGAGAAAAGAGCAAACGGCCAGTCTTTGCGGACCACTGACTTGCGACCAGGCCCGGTGATACCGGGTGACAGACAGTACTTCTCATCCAGCAGCCCTGCTGGTGTGATTACCTCGTTCACAGGCGCCGCGTGTTTCCTGGAGCGCCCGGCACCCCAGCCCCCTGGGCTAAGCAGCAGAGACACCGCACTCGAGCCCTTCTCGGTCCTATCCAGGCTGTTCCGAGATGCAGGGGCAGCGACATATGGAAGGTAAGGAGCGACTGTCCATTTCTAGGTGAGCCTCCCCCACGGGTGGGCAGGAGACCGTTTATTTATTCATTTAACCAATACTGACTGAGAACCTACTCGGCGTCAGAATCGTGCTCTGCCCGGAGGAAAGAGAAGTTAATAAATCGCGCACAGCTTCCTCCCCTTAAGGGGCTGCCCTTCTAATGGGGGCCAGATGGCGATAATAAAAATAAATGTGCGTTATGTCATCACGTCCCGCTCGTGAGTGATAAAGGCTAAGGAAAAAGACAGCGGGGGAGGAGACTAAGTGGGTGTCGCTTTTGAGTGGGTGGCCTGGGGAGGTGACACTGGAGAAAAGGCCTGAAGACAGGGTGGGAGCAGCAACCCCCCCACCTTTACTTGGGTGAAGAGCTTTCTAGGCAGAAAGCTTGAGGAACTCCCAAGAGGCCTGCGGGGTTGAAGCTGAGCAAGGAGCAAGTTCAGTGTCAGGGATGAGGCAGGCCACAGAGGACTGGGGTGGAGAGGCCCGGGGTGGGAAGAGACTTTGGCCTTTGCTCGGTGAGACTGTGAGACGGGAGCCATGGGAGGGTTCTGAGCTGAGGGAAACACAAGGAAGGTAATATGACCCCCTCCTCCACCCCCACCTGGCTAACAAACAGGCCGGGGCCATCCATTCATCCATCCGGCCAGGAGGGGCTGGTGGCCTGGAGCGGGGACTGAGAGTGGAGGTGGTGAGGCACGGTCAGGTTGCAGATCGCCACTGATCGGGTGCGGTTGGACCATTTGCTGATGGTTCGCGAGAAAAGAGGCGGACGCCCAAGCTGGCTTCATCCGCCAGGAGAAGCCTGCGGGTCTTCACTAACGGGGTGCAGGGCAGACGAGCAGATTGAGGGGCCCATGGGGAGCTCGGTTTGGCCATCTTGCGCTTAGGTGGGCAGTCAGAAATCCATCTACCAGAAAGATCTTCCTCGTTCTCCTAGGCAGACCATGTCTCCCAGGCCCAGATGATCCCCAGACCTGTCGGGCTCTCTCCCTGGCTCTTCTCCCCATCCTCTGTCACCTACTTCTTACCCCACGCACCCCTGATTCTCTTCAAGGAAGAGCCTGGGTCTTCCTTCCCTTCTCCCCTCGCCCCCTCACCCCCTGTAAGAATTCCCTTGCTGCTCTTGAGGTCTCCAAGAAGCATGTCAGTGGTTGTCAGTATCCTCTGTCATTCCCTGCGCATACTCCATTCATTCACTCATTCAGCAAAGGAAGGACACTCCCGGTGCCAGGCACGTGTCTAGAGAACTTGGGCTGGGATGTAGAGACTCATCCTTCAAATAACAGAGAGGGAGCCCAAAGGCTTTTTAAATACATCAGTCTACAATCCCTTATAACAATGCCGATCTCCAAAAGGCTCTGAAAACTGGAAAATTTTTTGTCAATTTGGCACAGATAAAATCGGACCCGAACTGGATCCAGGTTCTGGCCCTTACGGGCCCACTGGGTGGAATGTCCATACAGCCTTGAGCGGAAATGCCTTGAGCAGAAATGCGGATGTGTTTGCGGGGTGCCTCGGGGCTTACACCTTCGGCTCCCAAGTCTGGCAAGGCTTTCCTTGTCTTTCAAATAGTTCACATTTTACAAATAAGCAGGTGTCAGGGGAGGGGGGCACATTATTTAAATAAGTGGTCACCTTGCAGTTAATTAAAAAGAGTCAAAGTGATAAGATACGGTTCCTACTGGCCCTGGAATTTTACGAGGAAAACAACTGCAAATGTCTATAAAAATCCCAGCGGTACATTCCAAATTTTGACTCAGCTATAACATTAACCAAAGTTCAATTAATTAAATATTGATGAATAAGAATTAATTTTAACTTCACTCTGAAAGTACAAATTAGCTCAAAGGAATGAGATATTTCCCAGCATCTGCATTTCTGGTGACTGGCCCCAACCCGGCCATGCTTCAGTGAGAAACATGCTAAAAGCTGAATATTAAGGTAATAATGTATGTCCTGGGGCGCCTGGGGGTGCTCAGTCGATTAAGCAGCCACCTTCAGCTCAGGTCATGCTCTCAGGGTCTTGGGATGGAGCCATGGCTCAGGTCATGATCTCAAGGTCCTGGGATCGAGCCCAACAGCAGAAAGTCTGCTTCTCCCTCTCCCTCTGCCCCTGCCTTGCTCGTGCACTCCTTCTCAAATAAATAAAATCTTTGAAAAAAGAGGTAATGTATGTCCTTAGCGCAGAGTGCAAATATCAGTGGAATTTCAAAGAACTCATTCTGTTGCTTAGTGTAATTAATAACTGTCCCCCTGCTCCCAGATGCTCCTTTGGAGTTTATCTGGCACAAAAGAGGAATGTACTAAAGGCTAAATAATTCAGTTTTGCTTTTATTGCAGAAGCAAACTGTATCTGAACTTACTCCCAGCCTAAACCAGCCGAATAGCACAGGACCACAGAAGCAGTCGGCTTGTCCATCATGTATCGGAAATCTTTTTTTGAAAACTACCCGGTCCCCTCTGGTATTTACCAAGCTCACTGGCTGGCCAAGATAGCAGTGATCAGTGACTAAAGAGACTGGATTCTTGGTTTGGGGGGGGGCGGAGCAGGGAGAAGGGGGTGGGAGGGGAAGGCAGAGGGAGGGGAGGCTCTCACCACACTCTCACCTCTCTGGCAAGGGTAGGTGATAAGCTGTCTCTAACATTATTCTGGAGCAGGTTCACATTTTTAAACTCGAGTGGGAGAAAGAACCGGTAGCCAGCCCTGATACTCCCAGGATGGAGGGTAAGGGTCTTTACAGAAGCACACAGTGTTTCAGAGCATGAAGACAAGGGATAAAAACGTATTGACAACATGCGCAGGAAAAAAAAGAAAGGTTTTGGTGTTGCTTTTTGGGTCATTATTATTAGCATAATTATTTAGTTGGGGGAGTCTTAGTTGAAACCGAGAGTCTTACATAAGGTTTGATATTTTGGATTTGTGAGATAAAGCTGGCTGGGAGGGGAAAAAAACTCAGGAAAGTCTGCACCGCCGGTTAATCGCACCGGGCAAGAAATAGTTGTGCTATGCGCGTGCCTGTGTGCTGGGGGCTGCACCCTGAAAACAGCCAGAAGCCCGCAGGAGGTCTATGGAGAACGCCGACCTGGACTCTCTCCCTCATTCCTGCAGGGCAACCAGGAGGTTAAAATTAGGACGGTGAACCACCCCCGCCTCCGCTGGAATGGCAGGGGCACCTCGGCCCCAGGGGCCCTTGAAATAGCCACTAGGATCGGGGAAACCGAACTTTCCTAGTGCAGCCACGAAAACAGCCCACAGGGACCGGTGGGGAGGGAGCCCCTGGCTTCTCTCAGGAGGGGAAAGGAATAGCGTATTTGGGGGCCGAGGGGGGGTGTCTGTGTGTCTCTGTGTGCCCAGCGCGCTTGGGGGGAAGGGGGAGTTAGGGGTGGGGTTCAAATTCACAAACAGACACGCACTCACACAATCCCAGGAGAAAATGTCACCGAGCAGTTTTGGGCCACAGGTTGGGCTCTTTAAACAAAATAAGTCAATACTTTAAAACACACACACACGCACACACGCACACGCGCACACGCACACACAACTTCTGGGGAAACTCTCCTCGCTTGGAGATCAGTCCAAATAGGGAGCGGCGGCCGCGCGAAGGGGCTTCCCGAGCGGGGTGCAAGCCCTGGCGGACACAGGATCCCCCAAACTCTGGAATGTGGGGCTCAAAGGGAGAGAGGGGAGGAGGGTCCGAAGAGCCTAACCACGAGGATTTTTGGTAAAGAGGTGAGAAACGGGTCCCAGGGGAGTCTGATTCTCGGTGAGTCTGGGGCGAGTAAGGGAGGGGGGCGTTTTCCCCAAGACAAGCTCATCGACTTTTGGGTAAACAGTGAGAACCCGGTTCCACGGGAGCCCTCAAGCTCACAATTCTGGAGGGAGGCGTCAGAATGAGAAGACGGTCCCCAAGACACCCCAAATCCAGGAAATTGGGGGCAAAAGTGAAAACGAGTCTTCCGGGCCCTCGCGATTCAGGAGTCTGAGGTTAGGAGTGAAAGAGGGGCCCCGGGGACCCCAATTTCAGAGATTTGGGGAGTAAAAGATAAGAGGGGCTGCAGGAGCCCCAATTCCAGGAGTTTAAGGTAGGGAGTTGAGATGTTTCAAGAAGTTGAGAGGAAGTGAGAGAGTGGTCCCTGGGCGCCCCCACTTAAGGATTTGAGGGTAAAGTAAGAAGAGGTTCCCGGGAGCCCCAGTTCAGGGAGTTTGAAGATAAAAGTTTGAGGGGTCCAGGGGCACACCCAAGTCGGGGATTTGGTAAGAGTGAGAGGGTAAGAGTGAGAGAGGGATCTCGGGGGCCCCCAACTCAGGAAGTTTTCTGAAAAGTGAGGCGACGGTTCCCACTTGCCCCCAAGTTTGGGTAAAAGGTCGGGGGGTGGTTCCCAGACTCTCCCAAACTCCGCCGCGCCTGCGGAACTGGGCTGAAGAGACGGGTCCCACGGGCGCGCCACCCCGGACGTTTGGGGTGAACGTCCCGACCCCCGATCCGGATCCCCGCCGCCCCCCGCACTCCCCGGTCGGGCCGGGCCCCGGGCGGTCGCATCGGTCACCTGGAGTTCGGGCCGGGAGTTCGGGCAGCGGCTCCCGCGGCGGTAGCAGCGGCGGCTGCGTGTTGGTCCCCGTTGGTAAGTAACAGTCTCCACGGCTACAGTCTCTATGGCGGCGGCGGTGGCGGCGGCGACCGCTCCTCCTCCCGCTCCCGCCGCCCGCCGGCCTGCCTCGCGCGCCCGCGCGCCCGCCCGCCAGTCCGCCCGCCAGCCCGCCCGCCGCGATGGGGCGGGGCGTTGTTACCGGCAACGGTTACCAGGCTCCACGCCCCACCCCTCAACGGCCCGCCTACGCCCGCCTCCCTCGGGCTCGAGGAGGCCCTGCGGTACCCCATTGGTTGCCCGCAGTGTCCGTCAGAGGGGGTGCCCCTGGCGAGGATGAGGGCGAGGCTTGACCAATAGCCGCGAGGGAGGGCGTGGCTTGGCGGGAGGCGCGCGGGGCTCGGAGAGTTGGCTAGCGGGAAGCGCGCGCGGCTCCCGGTGGGTGGCGCTGCTCCCGGAAGGCTAAACTTCGGCGACACCAATGGGGCCTTCGATTATTCAGGACTTCCCGGCATAGTCTCAGTCTGGGGTCCGCAAACTCCGACCTGCGGGCCAAGTTCTGCCCGCTGCCTGTTTTTCATGGACCACAAGCTGGGAGTTTTAAAATATGTTTTAAGAGGTTTTAAACAGGGGCGTCTGGGTGGCTCAGTGGGTTAAAGCCTCTGACCGGCTCAGGTCAGGGGTCTCAGGGTTCTGGGATCGAGCCCCGCATCAGGCTCTCTGCTCAGCGGGGAGCCTGCCCACCCACCCCCCGCCTGCCTCTGCCTACCTGTGATCTCTGTCAAATGAATAAATAAAACCTTAAAAAAAAAAAGATTTAAGAGGTTTTAAACAACCAAAAGAAGAATCTTCAGTGGCAGGTGAAAAATGTGTGAAATTCTGGGCATTACTGAATCCAGTATTTTTAGTATCTTTAAGGGTTGGCGGACCACACCCTTGGGCCAAATTATGTCTGCCTGTGTTTGTGAATAAAGTTTTATTGGAACGCAGCCAGGCCCATCTTTTAAGAGAATTTGAGAGGCTGTTTTCACAATCCACGGACAGAGCTGAGCACTGAAGAGTTAATTCGTTGCTCAAAGATGGAATGACATAAGCGGAGCCTAGAATATTTACTATCCAGCCTTTCACAGAAAATGTTTGCCAACCCTCTTCCCTCCCCCCCGCCCCAGATGGTAGGTTCAGCCCTGCATAGGATAAACAACCCACACTCTCCTGGAGATTTTATTCTCATCCCGGGACATTGACAATAAACAGAGTAAACAAACATATATAGTTATTCAGGAGAAGGGGCTGGAGAGAAAACTCGTTCTGGAAAGAAACAGGCAGGGCAATTTCAAGGAAGATTAGACCTCGGACCTATTCATTCATTCAGTCATCCATTCATTCATTCACTCAACGAGTAATCATATTAGTGAGCACTGATTAAATTGTTCTTAGGTGCCAGAAACTGATCTAAGCATTTTTTTGGTATGCTAACTCAGTTTAATGTCACACTCATATCCCAAGAAATGTGCATGCACTATCCCCACAGTACAGATCAGGAAACTGAGGTCTGGAAGGAATGAGTGAGTTTGCACAGTGCCAAACAGCTTGCAAGGGCTTCAGACCCTCAGTCTGGTACCAAAGCCCATGCATTTGGCTGGTAGTTGGGTGGTTTTCAAACATTTTTGACCACAAGGCCACAGCAAGAAAGGCATTTGACCCAAATGCTCAGTCCAAACAAACACGTAATAACTAAAAATTTCCATAACATGATACTTTAGGGAATGCTTGATATTTCCTAGTCTATTCATTTTAATGAAAATGCCGATGGTTGCCTGAAGAATTGATTTAGCTGCTTTCTAACAGGTTGCTTCTTTCAGATTTTTATGTGATGGAGTCTTAAGCTTAGGACTCCAGGAATCAGTTCCTTTCCTTCAGTTATTTTTTTTCCTTCAGTTATTAATTTAGCCAAAAATATTGAGTGCCTACTATTTGTCAGACACCATTCTAGGTGCTAGGGACACAATTCTCATGCTTATAGGAAAAGTGATATAATAGCATCTCAGGCAATGACTGGGTAGGGGGTTTTCGGATGGAGTACTCAGGGGTGACCAACAATCCTGGATGGCTTGAGATTATGAGGT
Source organism: Enhydra lutris kenyoni (assembly GCF_002288905.1). Classification (NCBI taxonomy): domain Eukaryota; kingdom Metazoa; phylum Chordata; class Mammalia; order Carnivora; family Mustelidae; genus Enhydra; species Enhydra lutris. Next base: position 2,057,530 of record NW_019154170.1, on the reverse strand, counting down.
TTTCCAGGACGTGATGCTTTCAGTACTATATACGGGAAGTGTCTGGACCATGCAGGAAGCTCTGGTCACTCTAGGTCTCTCTGAGAGGGTGACATTTGGGCCAAGGTTGGAATAATGAGGGAAAAGGGAAGAAAATATCAAGAATTCAAAATCCCTGGGATGGAAACTCATTTTAAAGAAATAGCAGGGTCACTGGATATGGCTGGAGCATAAAGAATGGGGAGGTCATAAGTCAGTGAGGGGTAGTGAGTCAGGAGATGGAGGGGATCAATTCATTTCAAATCTGATAGGCCATGGGAAAGGGTTCTCATCAGATTGGGAAGCCATTGGAGGGTTTTAAACAGGAGGGAGACATAATCAGATTGGTGATTTCTCATTTTAAAAAAGCTCACTGCATGGGGAACAGACTGTAGGAGGCAAGAAAGACAGAGTGAGAACTCAGGAGACTGTTACAGTTTTCCCAGACTGACAAGTATGGTGGCTTGGATTAAGGACCTGGGGGTGGGGATGAGTAGGTGGCCTGGAGGTACATTTTGGAGAACATTCTATGCACTGGATGTGGGGAGCTGACTGATAACATTTTGGGGCGTGATGGCAGGTGCCTTGTGACCATGTTGTACAGCCCATTCTGCTGTAACTTTTGTTTCAAAAATGCAACTTTGTCCCAACTTGATCCATATTTACAATACTATTTATGTATTTCTTAACCACTGAACACATGTACAACTCTGCTATCTCAAAGAAGAGATGGTGAGAAAATAGAAAATACTTTGGAATTAGAAATATTCGAATATTCGAAATATCAGGTATACCTGGTTGGCTCAGTCGGTTAAGCATATGCCTTCGGCTTAGGTCATGATCCCAGGATCCTGGGATCAAGTCCTGCATCAGGATCTTTCCTCAGCAAGAAGCCTGCTTCTCCCTCTGCCTGCTGCTCTCCCTGCTTGTGTGCTCTCTCTCTCTCTCTCTCTCTCTCTCTCTCTGACAAATAAATAAATTAAATATTTTTTTAAAAAGAAAATTTTAAATTAGAAAATTAGAGGGACACCTGCATGGCTCAGTCAGCTAAGCATCTGACTCTTGATTTCGGCTCAGGTCATGATCTCAGGGTCGTGGGATCAAGCCCTGAGTTGGGCTCTGCACTCAGCGCAGAATCTGCTTATCCCTCTCCCTCCACTCCTACCCCCACCTCAAATAAATAAATACATAAATAAAATATTTTTTAAAGGAACTAAGAAAATTAGAAATTAGAGAAATCAAAAAGTATTTGGAGATGAATAAAAATGAAACACAACATACCAGAATTTGTGGGATTCAGCTAAAGTAGAGGAATATTTATAGCTGTAATCACCTGTGTTAAAAAGGAAAGGTAGACTGCAGTTCAATAATTTAATTCTTCCACCTTAAGATCTGGAAAGTAAAAGTAAACCAAACCCAGAGCTAGCAGAAGGAAGGAAATAATAAAGATCAGAGTGGGAATAAATGAAATAGGGATAAGAAAATCAACAAAGAGAACTTAAGAAGATCACAAGTTAGTTTCTTGAAAGGTCAGCAAAGCTGACAAATCGTTAACTAGACTGATGAGGATAAAAAGAGAAAAGGCTCAAATTACTCAAATTGAGAATCAAAGAGGGGACATCACAACCAACTTTACATAAATAGAAAAGATGGTAAGGCAGTGTTATGAATAATTGTATGCCAATAAATCAGATATCCTCGATGAAATGGGCAAATTCCTAGAAAATGACTGAAGAGGAAATAGAAAATCTGGGTGAACCTATGAAAGGAGAAAAACTGCATTAGTAATCCAAAAACTTCCCACAAAGAAAATTCTTTTTTTTTTTTTTAAATATTTTATTTATTTATTTATTTATTTGACAGCGAGATCACAAGTAGGCAGAGAAGCAGGCAAGGAGAGAGGGGGAAGCAGGCTCCCTGAGGAGCAGAGAGCCCGATGCGGGGCTCGATCCCAGGACCCTGGGACCATGACCTGAGCCGAAGGCAGAGGCTTTAACCCACTGAGACACCCAGGCGCTCCCCCCACAAAGAAAATTCTAAGACCACATGGCATCACTGGTGAATTCTACCAAATGTTTAAAGAAGAATTAACACCAATCCTTCAGACTGTTCTTAGAGACAGAAGAGTAGGGAATACTCTGTAAGGCCATTCTAACATTCTGTGAGACCAATATTATCCTATCCTGATGCCAAAGCCAGACAAAGACATCACAAAAAAAAGAAAACTACAGACCATTACCCCTTATGAACATACATGCAAAAATTCCCAACAAAATGGTAGCAAACCAAATCTAGCAATATATAAAAAGATTGACCCACCATGTGAAATTTACCTAGGAATGCAAAGTTAGTTGTTTTGACATAAAAATTTCAATCATTTTAATAGAATAGAGGACAAAAACTGTATGATAATTTTAACAGAAAAAACAGAAACATTTGAGGGGCATTTGGGTGGCTCAGTGAGTTAAAGCCTCTGCCTTCGGCTCAGGTCATGATCCCAGAGTCCTGGGATTGAGCCCTGCATCAGGCTCTCTGCTCAGTACGGGGCCTGCTTCCCCCTCTCTCTCCCTCTGCCTGCCTCTCTGCCTACTTGTGATCTCTGTCTGTCAAATAAATAAATAAAATCTTTAAAAAAATTGACAAAATCCAACACTCTTTCATGATTTAAACAACAACAACAACAACACTCAACAAACTGGGTATAGAGGACTTCCCCAGCCTGATTAAGGACATCTATAAATGCACCAAAAACAATGATACTTAATGGTGAAAAACTGACTGCTTTCCCCCATCTCCATAGGGGGGAATACGGCTTCCCCAGTATGGAAGTTTCTAAGAAGTTGAAAATAGAGCTACTCCATGACCCAGAAATTGCACTACTGGGTGTTTACTCCCAAAATACAAATGTGGTGATCCAAAGGGGCATCTGCACCCCAATGTCCACAATAGCCAAACTGTGGAAAGAGCCCAGCTGTCCACAGACAGATGAATGGATGAAGAAGATGTGATGTATAGATAGACAAGGCAGACATGTCTGCTCTCGCCACTTCTATTTAACATTGTACTAGATGTTCTAGCCAGGGCAATTAGGCATACAAAATAAATAAAAAGCACCCAGATTGGAAAGGAAGCAGGAAAACTATGTTTGCAGATGACATGATCTTCTATGTCGAAAATCCTAAGAAGCCCATTAAAAAGCTACTAGAACTAATAAATCAGTTCAGCAAGGTTGCAGAGTACAAGATCAATATATAAAACTCAGCTGGTTTTCTATATATTAACCACGAACTATCTGAAAATGAAATTTAAAAAAGAATCCCATTTATAATAACACCAAAAAGAATAAAAGACAGAAAAATGAATTTAATAAGAGAAGCCAAGATATGTAGAATGAAAACTTTAAAACGTCATAGAAAAAAATTAGAGAAGACTCAAGTAAATCAAAAGATATCCCATATTCATGGATCAGATTTAAAACATTATTAAGATGGTAATACTCCTCAAACTGATCTGCAGATTATCTCTATCAAAATCCAGCTGGGTTTTTTTTTTTCCCATGGAAATTGATAATTTCACAGAAGTTGACTGTAAACTTCACCAGAAACTCAATGAATCAGAATAGCCCAAATAATACTGAAAAAGAAGAACAAAATTGGAAGACCCATACTTCTGATTTTAAAACATACTGCAAAACTATATTGTGGTACTGGCATAAGGCTAGACAGATAAATGGAATAGCATTAAGAACCCAGAAATAAACCCACACATTTACAGTCACTCAATTTTTGCCAAGGGTGTCAAGACCACTCAATGAGGAAAAAACAGTCTCTTGAACAAACGGTGCTGGGACAACTGGATAGCCACATGCAAAAAGATAAAGTTTGACCCCTACCTCACACCATATACAAAATTAACTTAAAATAGATCAGAGACGGGGCACCTGGGTGGCTCAGTGGGTTAAAGTCTCTGCCTTCAGCTCAGGTCATGATCCCAGGGTCCTGGGATCGAGCCCTGCATCAGGCTCTCAACAGGGAGCCTGCTTCCCCTCCTCTCTCTCTGCCTGCCTCTCTGCCTACTTGTGATCTCTCTGTCTGTCAAATAAATAAAATCTTAAAAAAAAAAATAGATCATAGACTTCGGCAGCCCTCTTGGGTCCCCTCCCTCTTCAGGAACTTTGTATTCTTTTACTCAATAAACTTTGTACTATTGCTCAAAAAAAAAATAGATCATAGACTTAAGTGTAAAACTATAAAACTCTTGGGAAAAAAAATATAGGAGTAAATCTTCATGACCTTGGTTTGGCGATAATAAAAAAGACAGATAATAACAAGTATTGGCAAGTATGTGGAGAAATCACAACACTCACGGAACACTAGCAGAAATGTAAAATGGTACAGCCACTCTGGAAAACAGAATGTTGATTCCTCAAAAAGTTAAACATAGAATTGCCGAACGAGCCAGCAATTTCGCTCCTAAGTATATATACCCAACAGAAATGAAAACATATGTCCACACAAAAACTTGTAGACAGATTTTTGTAGTGCCATTATCCAAAACAGGCAAAAGCAGAAATTATCCAAATAACCCCCAATGAACGGGCGAATAAATGAAACATGGCAAATCCGTCCAATGGAACGTTGATCTGCTATAAAAAGGAGTGAAGCACGGGCTCACGCTACCACGTGGATGAACCTTGAACACGTGATGCTCAGTGAGAAAAGTCAGACACTAAAGGCCACACAGTGTGTGCTTCTATTTATATGAAATTTCCAGAATAAGCAAATCTACAGAGACAGAAACCAGGATTAGAGGTTGTCAGGGGCTGGGGGAGGAGGATGGGGAGGAAATGCTAATGGGGACATGCTTTTTTTTGATTGACAAAAACGTTCTAAAATTGATTGTGGTGATCACTGCACAACCCTGTGCATAGTCTCAAACCACCAAATTATGCCCTAAAAAGATGAATTTTATGGTATATGAATTGTAGCTCAATAAAGTTATTTTAAAATTCGGCTACCATATTAATTAGTTCTTTTTTTTTTTTAAGCTTGTAACTCAATGGTGACATTTTTGGGTATTGCTGTCCTTATCCAACTTTACCACAGATCTGTGGTTTTTATTGTGCAGCTCTGCCCAGGGCAATGATTTTTAGGAACGCCTATATCACCTTATAGCAGAACTGTCTGCGGGTAGTAAGTTACTTCAGTCTGATGTGAGGAAGCAGGAGCTTTAGGCTTGTCAAATAACCATTGTCATCCATAGAGACGGGACAAAGTGGAGACCCCGCCCCATCACATTTCGAGAAAATCCAATTAATTGCCCTTGACCCTTCAGTGAAGGGAAACATCCTTGGAAGTTGAGCGGCAATCACTTCTCGGCCTTTTGGCTAAGATCAAGTGAAAGTTGAGCGCCAACCCGCAATGTCATGGCTCTCCCACGCAAAGGTCTGCACTTCGCTGGTGTCTAATGCTACCACACATTCCCCTTCTTGCGTCCTCACCCCCCACCCCCGAAAGAAGGAGAAAACTAAAGTCCCTGGAGACGGAATACTGAGCTGCACCTGCCTGTGTCAGCCTGTGGAGAGAAAGGCTCCTTGTTTGACAATTATTAGGGGCTTCAAGACAGGGACAGCAGAGCATGAAATGAAATGCAGGGGCTCTCGTGGGGCTGGCCCTGGATACACAACCCCCTACCCCCAACCACTACCTTGGTGGACTGTCACCGGCAACTGCTTTTACCTGGCCCATCTCACTCTCTTCCTGGTCCCTAGGAATTCGGGAACCACCGTGGGCTCCTCTGTGGAGGGAAGCCAGCACAGGCTTAAGGAGAACATCAAAGATGTCTCCACACCAGCTTTTTTGTGTTCACGAGGGCCTCTTCCCCAACAGACCCATCCTGATTTAGCCACAAACTGCCTCCCTCGGCTGCCCAGACATCTCTGGCCCTTCCGTTTCTGGCACACCTCCATGCAGTGGCTACAGCACACAGACCCCACCCTATAGGGTCCCAGAGCCCAGGTGTGCCGTTGGGATGCCCTCACCAGGCTCTCCCTGTACCCAGCACTCAGCACCCCGGAAGCTCCCTGCCCAGACATCCTTTGAACACGTTCCCTCCTGCCGTCACCCTTCGGCACTCTCAGCATAGGTGCGCAGACAAGGGCTGGGACCTTCTTTTGCTGCGATTTCATCTGAAAACCTGCAATCCGGAGTTCATAATCTTCGTGTCTTGTCACTGGTGGAAATTCCAGTTCCGCACCCTGTTTCCATTTGCTTTTCCGAGGACTGCCTCTCCCCAACCCCGTCCAGGCTTAGCAGGTTCCATGAGGGCAGGGACATTTGCTGCCTTCTCTCCAGGATCGTCATCACCCACAGCAGAAGTTCTTAACCAAGAGCAATTCTGCCCCACAGGGGACACCCGGCAATGTCTGGGGACATTTGTGGTTGTCACAACTAAGAGGGGCTCCTGGCACGGAGTGGGAAGAGACCAGAGATGTTGCTCAACACGCTATCATGCACAGGATGGTTCCGCTCCAGAGAATAATCCAGCCCTAAAGTCAAGAGCCAAGGCGAAGAAACCTTGGCCTGGCCGGAACCAAGCTTGGAGCACAGGTGTTCCTCAGTAAATCACTGTTGAATGATTATGTTAGATCACCAACCACGCAGGTGCAAACTTGCCCAAATCTATCTTTTTAAAACATTTTTAAGATTTGAGATAAAATATACGTAAAATTTGCTGGTTTCACCATTTTTGTATAAAGTTCAGCAGCATGAAGCACACTCACCCCCACCCTCTGTCTCCAGAACTTTCCATCTCCCCACATGGAGACTCTGTCCCCACAAAGCATGGACTCCCCACCCCCTGCCCCACCCAGCTCCAGCTCCCACCCTCTCCTCTCCTGTCTGTGTGGACGGGATTCCTCTAGGGATCTCCTGGGAGCGGGGTCCTGTGGGATGTGTCCTTCTGTGGCTGGCTGCTCTCGCTGAGCCCCGTGTCCTCGGGCTCCGTGTCGTGGCAGGTGTCAGGGTCCCTTCCTTCCTGAGGCTGGATCATGTTCCAGCGCGTGGATGGACAGCCCTGCCTTTATCCATTCATCCATCGATGGACCCTTGGGTTGCCCCACTTCTTCGCCCTTGTGAATAATGCTGCTAGGAAAGTGCACGTGCAAACATCTCTCGGAGACTCTGCCTTCAATTCTTTTGTTGCTCAAATCCCTCAAGGTTAGATGGGCAGAAGCTTTGAGAAAGCTTTTGCACGAGGGGAACGAGGAGGGAAAGAGTGTGATTCTGTGCTTATCAGAAGGGTTGTAAGCCTCTGACTAGAATCCACAAGAGACAGACAAGATTGCTCCAGGATCGTCCGTAACGTTCCATCTCCATCCCGCCATCTCCAGCTCAAGGAGTGGCTATAGATCACGTTAGGGCAGGGGATGGGGGCGAATTTCCTGCAGGAAAATTCAGCTCAGGACTTACCTTCTGTCCATCACTCTTTGTTTCCCAGGATCCCAATGCAGGTCCAGGTCCAAGTAAACCCTCATCAAAGAAGCGCCAGGTCCCTGTTGACCTTGGGCATGGGGGAGAGCCGGGGAGGAGAAGAAGGAACCTCTGCTCCTCCGTGGGCCGTGGAGAGGCTGACATTTCCCTTAGTGCGTCTGCTTACAGTCCGTTCCCAAAAGAGCGTTTTGCCTGCTTAAGGAAGCTACTCGAACCACACACTGCTCTCAAGGATATCACACAGGCAACAGTTTAGAGGGAAAATGGTAGGGCCAGAGTGTGGTGCACAAAGCCGTAGAAGCAGAAACGTTGGCGGTGATGGAGGGAAGGGGGTATATGGAAGGCAACATCCTGCTCGTTTCGTCCTCTTAACTAAAGCTCCGGGAAGATCATTCACAGGGTGTGGCCAACGCATCCAGGCTTCCCTGGGACTTCTTTGGGTAAACCGAAAACCCCCAGTTCCTCAGAAAGTGAAACAGAGTTATCCTGTGACCCAGCAATCCAACTAGGTAACAAAAACTTGTCCATGGGGGCGCCTGGGTGGCTCAGTGGGTTAGGCCTCTGCCTTCCGCTCGGGTCATGATCTCAGGGTCCTGGGATTGAGTCCTGCATCAGGCTCTCTCCTCAGCGGGGAGCCTGCTTCCTCCTCTCTCTCTGCCTGCCTCTCTGCCTACTTGTGATCTCTCTCTGTCAAATGAATAAAATCTTTAAAAAAAAAAACTTGTCTATCAATGTCTGGGGAAGCATTCCTCACAATAACCAAAATGTGACAAGGACCCAGCTGTCTATCAACAGACCAATGGGTAAGTGAAACGTGGTATGGTTACAGAATGGACTATTACACAGCCATAAAAAGTGAAGCATGGGCACCAGCCATTGCACAGAAGAACCTGGCACGCATGAGGCTCAGTGAGAGGAATCGGACCCAAGAGGCCACACAGTGTGGGATTCCATGTCTGTGAACGTCTGGAACAGTGAAATCCACAGACGGGAAGTGGATTGCTGGCTGTCAGGGGGCTGGGGCAGGGAGAATGGAGGGGCGACCTGTTTAATGGGGACAGAGGCTGAGGTTTCCTTCTGGGGGTAGTGAAGATGTTCTGGAATTAAATAATGGGGATGGTCGCACTTTATTTTTTTTAAAAGATCCTACCTACCTACCTACCTATCACCCATCTATCTATCTATTTGAGAGAGGGAGAGAGAGGGAGCACAGGCAGGCAAAGCAGCAGGCAGAGAGGGGGGAAGCAGGCTCCCTGGCAGGGAGCCTGATGCGGGACTCGATCCCAAAACCCCAGGATCATGACCTGAGCTAAGGCAGACACTCAACCAACCGAGCCACCCAGGCGCCCCGCCCACAACACTTTAAACCTACTAAAACCACCAAATTATACACGTTGATATGATGAAGTTTATGTTACAGAAATTATATCTGAAAAATAATCTTTAAAAAAACCTTTTTTTAACCCTGAAAGTTCCATGTCCCAGCGAACACTCCAGTGGCTGCAACTCGTGGGTTGGGCTGCAGACCCATATGGATATTGAGTCCCTGCTGCCTTTGCAGACCGACAGTCTTGCTGACTCCAGCCAGAAGGTCCTTGCAGGAGGCTCACAGAGCGAGCTCCTGAGCTGCCGAGCTGCGGTGTGAACCAAGCACGCACTTGACCTCTACCCATGACCGCCCCTCCCCACTGCTCCCCTGCAGCACGCTTGCATACTGAGAGAGTTTTCTTGGAACAGAGTAAACATAAACTGGGAATAGAAACACCAGGAGAAAGGCTGAGCTTCTCTCTGTAGATCCTGTCATACTATCGAGGCTGTCTGTCTGTCTCTCTGTCTGCATGTCTGCATGCGTATTTACTAAGCCCAAACATGACTTGTCCCGCCAGATTTTTGGGGGAAGGGCGTGTAAAAATCCCTCAAAGGTGTAATAAAATGAAAAGATATTTTCTGCTAAAATATAAAATAAAAACCAAACAACACAAAAGGTTTACTCACGTTTGCAAGTAAAGAATCGGCCACTAAAACCACAGGACCACAAAAATGAGCTTGAGTGCAAGAATGGTACGAAACACATCCCTCTGGGAGCTCTCCAAATCTTCTTGAAAGGATTTCCCTTCGGTGGTTGTTAAAACTTTTTTTTTTCCTCCCAGACGGGCTTCTTCCTAATTGACTGTTTTTATTTAACTAATGACTGTTAATTAACCAGTGCCATTAGAACTTTAAAGGCCATTTATGCATTGGGGGAGGTGGTTTTAAGAGCCACTTTTTTTGACACAGACCTGAGCCTGAGCATCGGATCCTTTCAAGGGTGGCCTAAAGGGACCATTTCCATAGCGATGCAGACTCAGAAGAGGGGATTTTGTGTGGCAAGCACCTGTGCGCCACCAAGATCTTTTTCTCATGACTTTTTGGCCATCGGCCATCACATTTCTCGGCGATACTGAATCATTTCCATAGCAAACTGCTGTGACCTGGAACAGCCTTCGAAAAGGACAGGCTGAATACGCGTCAACCACATTTTTTTTTTCTTCAATCCCATTTGTTTTCAGCAAACTGTCTTAATCACTTCTAGGCAACCAGGGGAGGAAGGGGGATAGGATGCCTGGCCAAGGTTCCACGTCGCCCGCCAATCAGAGGGGCAAGGCAGGGAGAGGGGGAAAAAGACGTGGGAGCGGTTTTTAAAAAGGGTGCAGTTTAAACAATTCAATGACCAAAGCTGCTGAGAATTCTTACCGCCTGCTTTGGAAATATGGAAAGAAGAATGTCCGCCTCGTGGCTTACTTGTGACCTCACCAGTTGTGATCCTGACAATGGGTGACATGTCTAGCTTCCACGCACAGAAATCAGTGACTTTTAAGAAATGACATAAGGGGGAGGCCTGGGTGGCTCAGTTGATTAAGCCACTGCCTTCAGCACAGGTCATGATCCCAGGGTCCTGGGATAGAGTCCTGCATCGGGCTCCTTGCTCAGTGGGGAGTCTGCTTCTCCTACCTGCCATTCCTCCTGCAATGGGGTTTAAACACCGATGGAACAAAGCTCCTTACGTTGTCGAAGTTATGGTGGATTCTGGTTTCATTGTAACATTTTCGGTTTATGGAATGTTGGGTAGCGGGGGAAAGAAGCTGTTCTGTCAATTCATATCAGGATATATTCTTCTTAGCTTGTGGTGAGCACAGGCCAAAACGATATTAAGAAATGTGAAGATATAGACGAAAATGTGCAACTCTTGAAAAACTCTAAATTGTAGAAGGACTCCCTTCTGATATCCGTTAGGTATCTCAGTCTTTTGGGAATGTACTCTCTTGGGTCTGATCTCTTTGTGTAAAATTATGTCTATGAGATTCATCGTTATCATGGAGCCCATCATTCATTCACCTTTTTGAAAACATTGTTGAGGAGTTTGACGGACATTTGGTTGGTTTCCAGTTTCCTCCAATTCTTGATAGGCACAGCTGGCAAGAAACTTGGGGTGCACAGTTGATAAGAAATCAGAAACTTCTGCAAATCGTGTAACAGGTGAAATTAGAGTTAACAGGTGATAGGAAATTACAAGCCACTTTTTACAAGCCATTCACAAATTACAAAAAGTGAAATTATATTTGCAAATCTTTTTTTTTTTAAAGATTTTATTTATTTATTTGACAGACAGAGATCACAAGTAGGCAGAGAGGCAGGCAGAGAGAGAGAGAGGAGGAAGCAGGCTCCCCGCCGAGCAGAGAGCCCGATGCGGGGCTCAATTCCAGGACCCTGGGATCATGACCTGAGCCGAAGGCAGAGGCTTTAACCCACTGAGCCACCCAGGCGCCCCATAAGTGAAATTATATTTGAAGGAGAATGTGATACACGTGAATGTGGGAACTGGGACCTCTGCTGGGAGCTGTCTCCTCCGGGAGCCCCCTTCTGGCTCCCTGTGTGTGTTTCCTATAAAAACACTAGCCATTGAATTTAGGACTCACCCAAATCCTGCATGACCTCACCGCACATACAAACAACCAGACTGGAAGGCTGGAACAGACGGGAGAGTGGGCTCAGAGGCCAAGATTCCCAGGAGGGGAAAGAAAGGACTGATGGATTATTCTATATCAGGGGTTGGCAACCTTTTTCTGTCCGGGCCAGATAACATTTTTGGCTTGGTGGGTCATATGGTCTCTGTCGCAACTTCGCCGCTCTGCTGTTACACCACAAAAGTAGCCAGAGACAAGAAATACATGAATGGGCATGGCTGTGTGCCAATAAAACTTTATATGAACAGGCAGAAGGCCGTATTGGTATAAGGGTTGTAGTTTGTCAATCTTTGTCCTAAATGTTTAGGCCCATGGCAAAACAAAAAAGACGAAACAAGACAGCTGGGATGCCTGGGTGGTTCAGTCGTGAAGTGTCTGCCTTTGGCTCAGGTCAGAGTCCCAGGGTCGTGGGATCGAGCCCCACGTTGGGCTCCCTGCTCAGCGGGAAGCCTGCTTCTCCCTCTCCCACTGCCCCTGCTTGTGTTCCCTCTCTCCCTGTGTCTCTGTCAAATAAATACATAAAATAGTTTTTAAAAAAAGACAGAAAGCTACTGGTAAGCCTAAGGCAAACGTAATGGGAAAAGGTATTAAAGCACATAGGACATCATCGGAGAGCAAGGTCATAACAGGAAGTCAAAAAAGAGAATGCCTGAAAGTGAGTTTCATATAAGAGGAAAGAGCAGGTGTTGAAAATGGTTGGTGACTAATGAAAGGGATTTGAGCAGGCAGAAGTGGAACAGGGAACTGTCACTTTGTTACAAATCGTTCTGAGCCTTTAGATACCCAAACAAGGGTGAAACAATGTATCTATAAAAAATTCAAACTTAGAAAACACAACAGTCAAGGCGCCTGGTGGCAGGGTGGGGGCGGGGGGCGCGCGGCTCAGTCGTTTAAGCATCTGCCTTCAGCTCAGGTCATGATCCTAGGGTCCTGGGATCGAGCCCCTGCATCTGGCTTCCTGCTCGGAGTCTGCCTCTCCCTCTCCCTCTGCACTCCACCCCCACCTCCTGCTTGTGCTTTCTCACTCTATCTCAAGTAAATAAATAAATAAATAAAATCTTTAAAAAAATTTTTAAAAAGAAAAAAAAAAAAAAAACCCCACTGCAGCCTACTTTCCTGGCTGTCCATCTCTGCTGCGTGGAGGTAGAGACCCCAGATGCGGGGGGGAGTTTGGGGGTGGGGAGGGGTAAGAGATGGAAGCTCCCAGCAGGGGGAGCTCTGAGAAAACGTACAGATTTTCTCTAGAAAAGAAAAACTGAATGAACATCACTGGGGCTGGTCTACACGGGTAATGCCAAACCACCATTCTGTGGGCCACTACCTGTGGGGGTGTGGGGAGGCCTTGTTATTTTATTTTATTTTATTTTATTACTATTTTTTATTGACCTATAACCGACATAGGAGTTTGAGGTCACCCCATAATTCTACTTGGGTATACTGCAAAATGATAGCAATAAATCTTGTTATTGTTAGCATATGTACTTAAAATGTTCTTCTTGTGATGAGAACTTCTAAGATCGACTCTCTTAGCAACTTTCAAATACACAATACTACGGTATCCTTAACTGCAGCCACGATGCTGTACACACATTGTATCCCCAGGACTAACTCATTTTATAACGAGTTTGTAGCCCTCGGCCCCCTTCACTTATTTTGCCCACGCCCACTGCCCCCTCTCTGGCCACTGGCAGTCTTCTCTGTATCTGTGAGTTCGGTTTTTTTCCTTTCGTCTTGTTTTTAGGTTCCACAGATAAGTGAGACCATACGGCATTAGTCTCTAATTTATTTCACTCAGCATAATGCCCTCAAAGTCCATCTATGTTGCTGCTGATGGCAGGAGTTCCTTCTTTTTTTATGGCTATTCAGGATTCCCACGTCCGTGTGTATGTGTGTACGTGCATCTCACATTTTCTTTATCCATCCAATTACAGACCAACGGTAGGTCATTTCCGTATCTCGACTATTGTTAAAAAACAAAATAAAACAAAACACTGTGATGAACATGATTTGAGGTCCTATTCTCACTTCCTTTGGGTATATACCCCAAAGTAAAAACCACTGGATTAGACGGTTTAATGGTTTAATTTGAGGATCCTCCATACTCTTTCCCACAGTGGCTGCACCAATCAATTTGCATTCTTACCAACAGTGCGCAAGGGTTCCCTTTTCTCCACGTCCTCGCCAGTGCTTGTTCTCTCATATTTTTGACAACGACCATTCTAACAGATGTGAGGCGATAGGTCATTGTAAGTTTCATTTGCATTTCCCTGATGATGAGTGATGTCGAGCGCCTTTCATGTACCTGCTGGTCATTTGCATGTCTCCCTTAGGAAAATGTCTCTTCATATCCTCTGCCCACTTTTTAGTCGGATTTTGAGATTAAAAAAATTATATATGTGTATTACGTTCATAATATTTTTAGAAATTAATTTAAACATAAACAAGTAATGGGTCAGCCCCATAGAATATTGAATTAACACAATACAGGGACAGGAGGAAAAGGGTATAGGTTTTAAATTTCTGACAAATACAGCCAAGGTGTTCTTCAACAGAGCTATACTGACGCACTGCTGCCGAAAATATGGGAGCAAATGAGTGAGTTTAAGACTTTTGTCTTGAGAAATGTGGGGCTGATTACTTAGCTAGATAACTTATGTCCTCCAAAAACTGTTAACTCCTGGTCAGCCCGGAAATATCACTTGAAGGTTATAGCAGTTAACATTTGACTACATCTAAAAGAAAATCTAACCAAAGCAGGGTTTTGAAATAGGGTCTTGGGGCACCTGGCTGGCTCAGATGGCAGAGCATGCCACTTGATCTCGGGGTTAGGAGTTCAAGCCCCGCATCAGGCATAGGGATTACTTAAAAATAAAATATTTTTTAAAAACTGGGGCCTGGGGGTGCCTGGGTGGCTCAGTCAGTTGAGTGCCTAGACTCTTCATTTCGGCTGGGGTCATGATCTCACGGTCTTGGGACTGGGCTGTGCATTGAACTCCACATGCAGGAGGAAGTCTGCTTGAGAATTCTCTCTCCCTTTCCCTCTGCCCCTCCCCCAACACTCACGCACATGCTCACTCTCTCTCCAAAATAAATATTTTTTTTAAAAAAATAAGCGTTTATATTTTAGCAGATGGGAAATCTATGTGAACAGAGGCTGGCTTTGATTCAGCTACTCACTGCTGCCCTCAAGGGCCCAGGATCTTAATGTCCTAAGCTGCTGGCTTCTTGAGTCCCTTACTGTTGCTTCATGATTGCAAAACAGCTGCCATGGCTCCACATAGGACATCCCCATTCCAGGCAGGAAGACGGGGGAAGGGGAAACTTAGGCGATCGTTCCTTTCCTGCTTGCCCTTCAAACCAGATGTTTCCAGAAGCTGACTTGCCCTTATGTTGTGTTGGTTGGAATGGTCACACAGCCAGGTTCTGTGAAGAGCTGCGACACAGCACAGTTACAGAACCAAGAAAGACTTCCGTCCCTTTGCCACTGGCTTCCTGTGTGACCTCAACCAAGTGGCTTGGCCTCTCTGATCTTTAGTTGCTCTAATGCAGTGCATTCTGAGTACTAAATCATGTCACAGGGTCAGAATACTCTAATTATTTTAAAAATTTTGAGGAAAATTTCACATAAATTCACATTAGATTAACCATGAATCAGTTTAAAGCAGACAACTCAGTGACATTTAGTACATTCAGGATGTTGTGCACCCATCGCATCTATCGAGTTCCGAGATATTTCCATCACCCCCAAAGATAGACTCTATACCTGCTAGCAGTCATTCCCCAACCCCCCTTCCCCAGCACCTTGCAACCCCTATTCTACTTTCTGTCTCTGTGAATTTGCCTATCAGTGAACGCCATCTCCCGTCCATTAAAGGCATGACCCCAAAGTGGCCTCCATCACTTCTTTCCCCATCTCATGAGTCAGGATTCAGCCAGATGACCACATGTAGGAGTAAGGGGCCTGGGAAACACAGTCATTAGGTCTAGAGAAAGAGCCAAATGGTTATTGGTGGACACTGGCTCTCCCAGCCACAGCCACCTCAGTACTCTGTGGGGTGAACACTGGTCAGCCATGGACCTGAACCACCCAGAAGTCTCCAGAGATAAAGGAACACTCCTTGTTCTTTTCTCTTAGCAGGGCAGAATATTTGGTTGATAAATCTTTATGTATTGAGCACCTACTCTCTGCCCTGCCAGGGATGCAGCAATGAGCAAAACAGACATAGAGAAGGAGATGCAGTCTGAAGATACATAACGCAGGTTAGTGTAATTGAAAGTAGTGAGATCCTTGCTGTCTCTGCTTAGGGAAGTTCTCCTGACCTCCCCGTGTCAGGTCCTTCATCAAACCCACTTGACTTAGGTCTCTCTGCACAACTCTAAGTTTGCATTCATTTGTATGATTCTAGGTTTCCTGCTGGGTTCCTGAACAGACCTCATCTGGTTTTGCTCCTCTTTGTGTCCCCAGCATCTAGCACAACGTTAAGTGTGGTAGCTCCATGTAACTTTCACAAATTCCATTGCAGGAATGCAATGTGTGCACATATGTATGCATGAACAAATGGATGAGTGAAAAGAGAACAGCAATCTTCCTGCCCCAGAAGCAGTTTCCTTCAGGGGTGGGGGTGGGGTGGGGAGGCAGAGACAGCCAGTGATGTCACAAGAGGTGTCTGGGATGGAAGGTTCTGGAAGGTTGAATGGGGTAGAAGGGCTGTTGGGAAGGAATACTGCCCACCTTTCTGCTTCTTGTCACCACTACCATCCTGGCTGGACCCAGACAGCGACGAGGTCTGGGAAGACGCAGCACATGTCCAGATTTCCAGGATAGGCAAGCTGTTTACGATCTTTGCAGAAGAAGAAAACGTTCTGAGTACCCAAATGTCTCAGCAACCAATGCCGTGCCATGATGGCCAGGACTCATGACAAGTGACATTGGTATGGGGGAGGGGCATGTGGGGGTCCTTTGGGATTCAGTGTCTGGCTGTCATTCAGTGGTATATTTCAGTAGGACTTAGCCTTACCACAGCACACATTTTGGCCTTGAGCCAGACCCTCAGTATCTTTTTTTTTTTTTTAAAGATTTTATTTTTATTTATTCATTTGACAGACAGAGATCACAAGTAGGCAGAGAGGCAGGCAGAGAGAGAGAGAGAGAGGAGGAAGCAGGCTCCCTGCTGAGCAGAGAGCCCCATGCGGGGCTCGATCCCAGGACGCTGAGATCATGACCTGAGCTGAAGGCAGAGGCTTTAAACCACTGAGCCACCCAGGTGCCCCCCTCAGTATCTTTTTTTTGTTGTACTTTTTCACTGATCGCTGTTGGTGTACAAAAGAGCTATTGATTGCTTTTTCAATATTGATCTTTTGCCTAACCACCTTACAGAAATTTTTATTGAATAATCTAAGGAGTCAATCATATTATCTGCAAAATGACAGTGTTGTTTGTTTACAATCCATATTTCCTTCATTTATTTTTCTTATGTTATTGCATTGGCTAGGAAACTTCATCAGTGCTGAATAGTAGCAGTCACAGATGACATCTTTGTCTTATTCTTGATTTCTTAGAAATTCTTCCAGAGCTTTTGTTGCTGTTATTAAGTATAGTATTTATTGAATATTTCTGCCAGATATACTTTATCAAGTTAAAGAAAGTCTTCCATTTCTTATTTGCTAAGAATTTTCATAAACAACAGATATTTCATCAAATTCTATCTTGAAGAGATCATATGTTTTTTCACCCTTTCTCTCTTAAATGCAGTAACTCATATTGATAAGATGTTTAGTGTTGAATAATTTTTGCAGTTACAATAAACCCTATGTGGCCTTTTAAAATGGTGAAATGGGGAGCCTGGGTGACTCAGTTGGTTAGGTGTCCGGCTTTTGATTTTTGGCTCAGGTCATGATCTTGGGATTGTGGGATCGAGCTATGTGTCCCCGTGCTCAATGGGGAGTCTGCTTGAGATTCTGTCTGTCCCTCTTCCTCTGCCACCCTCTCCATGTTCTCTAACATAAACAAATCTTTAAAATAAATTGTGAAACATCTTGCATATAAAATAATACAAAAAATCTGAAAACTTAATGAATAGCAATAAATGTCTATACCTATTTCACTTTATGGAATAAAATGATACTAGTAACTTGTACATCCTCTGTGTGTCCTATCTTTTTCTCATGTTCCTCCCTCTCCTGATAGTGTAACCCCTACCTTGAACTGTCTTCAGAAACTTTCTTGTAGTTTTAGCACCCAAACAAGTACTAATTAATGTTGCCTGTTTGTAAACTATATATAAAAATCATACTACAACCTACTTCTTTATCAGCACCAGGACTGGGAAATGCATCCAATTTTTTGTGTATGTTCTTGGATTTTTCTTCACAGTGTAGTGCAACCTAATGGAAATGTCTACTTTTCTGTTGATGGACATTAGGGGTTTTCCAGTGTGGGGTTCTTATAGACACTGCTGCTGCAAACATTGTTGTTCATGTCTCCTGGGGCAGATATGCAAGAGTTTCTCTTGGGTATATGTGCCTGGGGGTGAAAATGCCAACTCAAGTATATGTACATGTTCACTGTTAATGGTTAACACCAGAGCTTTGTCAATTGGGTGTGCTGTCTTTATCTCACATCCGTAGTGGAGGAGAGCCCCCATCCCCTTTCCCTTCCAGCACTTGGATGCATTTTTGTATCTACTGGGAAGGAAATATCTCATTTAATGTTCATTTTTCTCATTATCAAGAACATGAGCATCTTGTCCTGTTTATAACCCATTCTGTTTCCTGTGAACTCCTTGTTCATGTTTTTGCCCATCTCCTGTTGGATTACTTATCTATGCCTTTTTAATCCAGAGCAGCTCTTTTCATATTATGGATATCAGTTCTTTCTTGGCATATGAACAGAGCAAATCTCTTATCCCAGTCAGTGACTTGTCTTGACTTACTGTTTTCTGATGTCTCAATACATAGACATTCTGCTTCTGGTAAAGATTCTTTAAATGCATGGCTGGATTGGACGTTTATTTGGTTGAAGAGTCATACCATCTCCACTTACAGCTGCTTATGAATGAATGAATGCTCCCAAGACTGAGAAGAAAAAATTATGCTGTGACCATAGGCAAACTATCCTTGTTGTGTCCTAGTTTCATTTGTAAAATGGAATAATAGTAAATAACAGTACCTACCTCCTAGGATTATTGTGAAGATTAAATGACTTAATGCACAGAAAACTTTCAGAATAGTGCTCAGCACACAGGAAAGAACCATTTGTTATTTGCTTTGCTTGTCGTTGCTGTTCTGTAATGAACGGTCTTGGTCTTTTTTTTTTTTAAGATTTTATTTATTTGACAGAAAAGAAGAGAGTACGCAGTAGGGGGAGCAGTGGGCAGAGGGAGAGGGAGAAGCAGACACCCCAGTGAGCGGGGAGCCCCATGCAGGACTTGATCCAAGGACCCTGGGATCATGACTTGAGCCGAAGGCAGACCCTTAACCAACTGAGCCATCTAGGTGTCTTAATAGTCTTGGTCTTAACAGGACTTCTGGTTTTACCCAGATCCTCTCAGTCCAAGATCACAGGCAGTGTCTCCGGGTAGAGCTCCCATATTATCTTTCTCTGTAGAAAATACTCTAAGTGCTTGCCATCTGCACCTTGTAACTGCCTTGTCGAGTCCAGAGTTTCTCAGTGTTGGCACTACTGACATTTGAGATCAGATGATCCTTAGTTGTGAGGAGCTATCCTGGACATTGCAGGGCATTGAACAGCATCTCTGGTCTCTACCCGCTAGATGCCAGTAGTACTCCCCAACTTGTGACAATCAGAATGTCTCCAGACATTGCCAAGTGTCCTCTGGGGGTCAGAATGGCCCCTCGTTGAGAACCACAGGTCTACAGAATCAATATATTTGGATATATACTCATTAATCTAATACTGATTGAACCCCTTTCATGTGCTAGGCACTGTGCTATGTGTTAGGGATATAGTGATCAACAAGATAGTCACACACACACACACACACACCCCTAGTTACAAAGCTAGATCATGCAATAAAGGGAAAGAGAGGATGGAATAAGAGGGAGTAGGCTCTAGCTCAGCCTGGGATAACAAGGGATATTCCTGTGAAGAACAGACTCATAGGCAGAGGCTGAGTCTGGGAAGGAAGGAATGGATGAAGATTAGGGAGAACAGTGTTTTGAGCATAAGGGACAGCATGTGCAAAGGCCCTGAGGTGAGAGGGAGACTAGAGTGTGTGGGGATAGAGAGAAGGTCCAAGCAGATAAGTGAGGGGTATGGCAGGAGGTAAGGCTGTCTTTGCATTTATTTCTACACGCCCCTTGCTCTCAGAGGCTAATTGTATATGTCTGCACCTAGAACAGCCAAGCCTCTGCAACCACAGTCTGCTCTGTCTGGAACACACACCCCAATAGAACTCCACATCCTTCAGGTCTCACTCAACTCAGATGACACCTCCTCAGAGAGGCCTTCCTGACCACCCCAGCATTCTCTACTACAACACCCTGTTCTGTTGTTCTCATTGTGATCATCACCAACCTTAATTTTTTTTTTAATCAAAGGGATACCCACATATCACAAGATTCACCACTTTAAGGTGCACAAGTCAGTGGCATTCAGGACATTCACACTGATGTGCAACCACCTTCTCTACCTTGTTCTAAAACATTTTCATCACCCCCAAAGGAAAGCACATGCCCATTAGCAGTCACTCCCCATAGTTCTGTCCCCAGCTCCAGGCACCCCCTCATCTGCTTTCTGTCTCTATGGATTGGCCTGCTTGGGACATTTCCTACAAAAGGACACAGCATCACAGACTGTGTCCTTTGACATCTGGCTTCTCTTGCTCAGTATGATGTTTTTTGAGGCTCATCCTGTTACTATCTGAACTGATCTTTGTTCCTTTCCTGGCTATTTTTTCCAACTAGAATGTCAGCTCAAGGAGGGATTTTGTCCATCTTTTGCCCAGTGCCTAGAACTCTGCCTGGCACACAGTAGGTGCTCAGAAGACACAAGGAGAAGAGGGTCCCAGGATCCACCTCTGTCTTTCTCCCTCACTGAATTTGTAAGAAACGTTCTTGATGATGGTTCAGCTTGAGAGAAACCAGGGCAGGCCCCCCGATGGCCGTGGGCACTTAATGATTTGAGACCTATCATCTTCCCCTTCTCACGGCTTCAGCGGTAGGGTCAGATCGCTTACATTTTGCTTTATGACCACCACAGAGCCAACAACTCCTTAGACCAGAGGCAAAACCATATTTTCCTGAGTCACAAACACATACACAAATCCATTCACCTGCACAAACGACCACCTCTTTGTATGTTGTCCCGAATCTTGCTTTTCTGATTTAATATCCTGTCTTGAAGAACATTCAGATTCAGTAACCATGAACCAACCTCTCTGGGGTGTGTACGAATTTTCATCGAGATGACACTCACGTAGCATAAATTAATCTTTTTACAGTGGATGGCTCAGCGGCATTTAATACTCTCACAGTCTTGTGCAATCATCACTTCTGTTCAGTTGCAAAAATGGTTCATTGCTCCAAAAGGAAACTCTGTACACATTGACCCGTCGTTCCCCACCCCCACCCCTTGGTGGGTAATTCTTTGGTGTCTCCAGTCTACTTTGGTTTGTCTTCATATGGATTCTACTCCCAGTTGGAACTCTGGGCAGATCTGTCCTCGAGGTCCTCTCCAGCAGACCCAAATATTTGTCATGATGCCCTGCATGAGGTAGATCTTTTACTACATTCTTACTCGTTTTATGTTTTATCCCAAGTTTTACTTTTAAGGGAGATACATAATTTTGTTGTATAGTACACCTTTTCTTTTTTTACTTTGCCGAAGTAAGCCTTTTAAGATACATAATGTATTTTTTTTTTTAAATAAAACTGGCTGGATGAAATTTTTCTCTTTAGACTGATAGAATAAAAATATAGCTTGAAAGAATGTTATCACCATGCAACAATACTGGGGAGAGTGATTAGGCTTTTATTTCTTTTAAGATTTTATTTATTTGAGAGAGAGAGAGAGAGAGAGAGAGAGCATGGGGGGGAAGGGCAGAGAGAGAAGCAGACTCCCTACTGAGCAGGGATCCTGATGCAGGGCTTGATCTCAGGACCCTGGGATCATGACCAGAGCTGAAGGCAGACTCCTAACCAACTGAGTCACGTAGACGCCCCACAATTAGGCTTTTAAACAATACATAATTGGCATATTATGGACAGGAACTAAGTTTCAACAGGAGATGGGAAGTGATTGCTAACAAGCTATTTGCTCCTTAAGTTTTATCTTTAGTGACACTGTTAAATCCAATGAACTTAGCTATGGAACATTTTTGAAGGGTCCATAGCACACCTGATTCACATATTGTAGAATTCATGTTTTTGGTGTAGAGTTTTGGAGTTTTGGCAAATGCTTGGAGTCGTATAACCAGCAGCACAGTCACTGTTGCCAGCCCACCCCTAAATTCCCTCCTGTTCCCCCTTCACAGTCAACCCCACTTCACACCCCAACTCCTGGCAACCTCCAACCTGTTCTCTGTCACTACTGTTTTGCCTTTTCCAGAAAGTCACATAAATGGAGTCATAAGGCTTGTGGCCTTCTGAGTCTGGCTTCTTTCCCTCAGGTCTTCGAGATTTGCTCGAACGGTTGCATCCACAGTTCCATCCCCTGTGCTGTGGCGTTCCGCATATGGATGTACCATGGAGATGGGAGGGGAGGGAAGGGAGGGGCAGGGGGCTGTGCAGGGCACAAAGAAGTTGTGGGCTTACACCCTGAGGGAGGTGGGAGCCCTGGAGAGTTGCAGGCAGAGGATGGACATGGTCAGACCAACATTTTATTTTATTCTTATTTTTTAATAGTTTTTATGATGGAACATTTCACACACACACACACACACACACACACACACACACACACACACACAAATAGCATTATGACCCACCCCTCCCAACAACAGCAACAGCTATCCATTGCTTTGCTCCAATAATTGTCAACGTGGAGCTGGCCTTGTCTCTCTCCATGCGGCCATGCTCCCACTGGACCGTTTTAAAGCAAACCCCAGATAGTGTGTTATTTCACATGGAATCCTTCAGCAACAGGGATTCTTTAACTGACTCTCAAACCATCATCACACTTCAAAACGTGACCATCGTTTCTTCGTGTCATTTGACATCCATTCAGTGTTCAAGTCCCCACTGACCACAGATGCCTTGTTTGGGTTGGGATGCGGCTGGAATCCACACATTGAATGTGGTTGATGGAATCCACCATTGAGCACGGTCCCTCTGGCTCATGGGAGGGAGCCCAGGTTCCAGAGAGCTGTGCCTGTCTGGGGGAGCAGTAGTTTGGGGACCTATTTTGAAGACTGGGCTAGATGTGGGGGAAAGAGGGAGCAGAAAGAGAGAGGGAGAAGGGGAGGGATAGTAGGGTGGGGGAGAGGGAGGGAAGAGAGAAGAAGGAGACAGAAGGAAGCAAGGAGGGAAACAGATGAGGGAGAGAGGAGAGAGGAGGGAGAGACAAAGGGAGGGAGGGAGGGAAGTTGGTTAGGTGATGGGTAGACAGATGGACGAGTGGATGGAAGGATGGATGATGGGGAAGGATGGAATGATGGATGGATGGCTGGGAGGGAGGGTGATGGAATGAAGGAAGGGAGGGAGGGACAAATGGAGATAAAAGGATAGATCAGGGTGAGGGACACCAAGTTTCTAAGCCAGGACCAGCTTCTCCAGGAGGACCTTGGACTTCCTGGTTTCTTCTTTTGTAGCACACTTTATGAATGTCATTGCATGCATGGTCCTAGCTTCATTCAGATCGGCTATGTTTGGCTATTTGCTTTCCTCCATTGATTGATCTACTCTGTGTGTATAAATGCCACAGAGACTCATTTCAGTTCATATTATAATGTGCTTTTCTAGCTACTCATTTTCCCTGAAATATACAGCTAGAGTCTGCTATCGTAGAACCGTGCACAGGTCATGGGGCTGTATTTGCCAGACGGTGTATCGTCAGGTTCTTGTAGAACATGAACTGCAAATCTAGAGTTCAGGACTGCTTGACTCTGGTATCGAGTATAATGTTTGTCACGAGGAAGATAAGACAATTTTCCTTCATGGAAACCACCGACACACTGTTCTCAGATGATGTCAGCCAGTGGTGGAGGATACCGCTGATGATATCTGCAGACATCTTGGATTGGAACGAAATAACATACTGGATTTGTGATTTTAATTACATGCTTAGGGGAATCTGATTAATGAAACATGTGGCCAATGTTCAGATGTTTCGGAAATTTTGATTTGTTAAATTCCCAAGTTCATTAAATGGCATTTAAGATTTAGTATCTTCTCAACATTTACGCAAGTGGATTACCCCATGTAACAAAGTATTGCAGAATGGGTGACTCAGCAGAAACTTATTTTCTCTCGGTTCTGGAGGCTGGATGTCCAAGATGAAGGTGTCAGCGGGGCTGGTTTCTGGGGACAGCACTCTTCATAGTTTGCAGACAGCTGTGTCTTCACAAGATGCAACAAGAGCAAGGGCTGGTGTCCTTTCCTCTTATAAAGATACTAATCCAGTTGGATCAGGACCCCATTATTAGGACTTCCGGTAACCTGAATTACTTCCCTAAAGGTTCCATCTCCAAATACAGTCACACTGGGTGCGGGGTAGGGCTTCAACATATGAATTTTGGGGAACATAATTTTGTCTAGGAAAACAACTATTAATTTTTGTCAAGTAAATGTTTACAAGAATGTTGCTTAATAGGTTTAAGGATTAACACACTGAAAATCAGACAAGGTTAAGGAGTGGTGGTTGACCCCATTAGACACGAAAGGTTTCAAACAACGGAGTCCAGTTCATGAGCATGCAAGGACCCCGGCAGCCACAATCGTCACTGTCCTCCAAGGATGGGTTAGCGACCATGTGATCTGAAGTCTGACCTCTGGACACTGTCTTCCAAGGGGGCCGCCTCAGTCTCACAATGTACGAGAGTGTCTGTCTCCCCACATTCTCACTAATATCAAGTGTTTTTCAGCCTTTTTGAGCCTACTCAATCTGACAGGTGAAATACATCACAATATTTTCTACTGCACTCTCTCATGACTGAGAAAGTCATTTTAAATCTGTTTTCGGGGAACTATCTATTTATGCCCTTTGAGGTACCGGGAGTTTTTCTTACGGATCCACTGGAGTTCTTGCCAGGTAAAGGAAATCAGGCCTTTCTCTATTAGACACGTTTCCTGTATTTTTTCTCAATTTGTTGTGAATCTTTTGAGTTTTTATGGTATTCTTTTGCCATGTGGAAATTAAAAACTTCTTTGTTTTTTTCAAGATTTTATTTATTTATTTGACAGGCAGAGATCACAAGTAGGCAGAGAGACAGGCAGAGAGAGAGGAGGAAGCAGGCTCCCCGCCGAGCAGAGAGCCCGATGCGGGGCTCGATCCCAGGACCCTGGGATCATGACCTGAGCTGAAGGCAGAGGCTTTAACCCATGGAGCCACCCAGGCGCCCCGGAAATTAAAAACTTCCTAACGTAGCAAGATTTTCTGTTTTTCCTTTATGTCCTTTGGGTTTTCACATCATACTATCCTTAAGGCAACCAAGCAGAACCAAACTCTCCCATGGGTTTCTTTCCCTTGCTAGAGTTCAGAATGTTTCCTCACCCACAGGACCACATATGGACTTGGTTGTTATGCCCCAGCCATTTAAGAGACTTCTGGAAACTCACGGACTGAATGCCCTCTGGACTTACAACTGCTCTACGATCTGTCACACGGACCCCTCTCCTCCCCTCCTAGGCCTGGGACTAGCATGACTAATCGATCCCAGGATTCTAGGCAGTGGATGGAAGCTGACCTGCAGCCCCTTTGCCGGCCCTGCTAAGTTCCCTGCCTTGTGTCTTGCAGTGCTGTGAAGCATGGTGTCTCCGGACCTGGAAAGGCCGAAAACCCCAAGACTCGGGAAGTGGAGATTAAGGACCCTGAAGGAGACATGAGTAAAAACAAAGGTATGTTGTGCTCGAGTGCATATAGGAAAGGGAACGGGGCACAGACTCAGCCAAGCCTTTTCATAAAGGAGCAACCCCACCTTAGAGAGTCAGGGCACACTTGTTCCTTGCCCGGGTCCCTGGCTTTGGCTGATGTGCCTGCAACGGGGGTGGAGGGACGGGCGACTCCTACCTACATGTGATAGGGAGCACAGGCCGTCCAGGCCAGCTGCTGTCTGAGCAGAGCTCCACCAGGCCTGTGACAGGGGGTGAGGGCCCGCTCTTTGGAAACCTCATTTGTATTATTTGTACCACGGGACGCTGATCACAACACCTCCCTATTAGGACAGCCGTGTGGGTAAAGCACCCAGCAACCATTATATATAGTGCAGATATAATTATATGTGTGTGTGTGTGTGTGTGTGTGTGTGTGTGTGTGTGTGTATACAATGTAATAATATATATAGTATAGATATGAATGTGATAGGACATATAGTGGGTATCATTGTGTGTGTGTATATATATATATATATATATAAAGTACAGATGCAATTCTATATATAGAAAGAGAAAGAGAGAGGGACAGAGTCCAGATGTAATATGGGCCAGATGTAATACTATAACGCAGATGTACTCACATACATATAATGCAGATGTAATATTATTTATATAATACAGACAATACGTATCATAGAGTACAGGTATATTGTAATTAAATGCTACTCTGTATTACCATTTGTATTTTATATGTTTTATGATAACTACATAGTGCAGGTATGCGATAATGATTTTCCTCTGTATGCTGTAACCACTTTGCCGGCGGAACAAAGCTCAGGGAACATCACGAGACAGAGTGAACTCATTATCTTCCACAGCTGCCCTCTTCTGAGTGCCTAAAATGTTGGCAGTAACGACAGCTTTTATAACCATTCTCAAGTGACCGCGATCTTCAGAATGTCATTCCGGTCACTGTCAGATTCCCAGGGCCCAGGCTGGGTGGTGGAAACAAGAGAAACTGCCTTCTGTGAGGGCTCTAGAGGCTGCAAGTCTGAGATCAAGCGATCGGCTGGGTTGGCTTTTCCTGGAGGCTGTGATGGACAGTCCGTTCCCCGGTCTCCAGGCTCCTGGTGGCCCTCAGCAATCCTTGGTGATCCTTGGCTTACGAAGTCATCACGGCTATCTCTGCCTCTATCATTACATGACGTTCCTCTCTGGGTCTCTCTGTGTCCTCTCCTCTTTCTCTAAGGACACCAGTCATTGGATTTAGGGCCAACCCTACATCCAGAATCTCATCTCGGGGTCCTCAACTGATACCAGCTGCCAAAGCCCTATTTCCAAATAAGGTCACATTCTGAGATTCTGTACATGAATTCTGGGGGAGCATCATTCATCGCAATACAGCCAATAAAATATCCCTAACCAGGGTCCAGGCAACACCCCTCCACAATTCTGTCCCATTTAAAGCTTCTCCCTTCCCCCAGGCCTCAGGCTGGATGCCTGGAGCAGTGGGGGTGGGGAGGCCTGATGAGCTGTTTTTTCATCCCCTCCAGGATGCTCCCCCGCCCAACGTTGCCCACTGTAAGCTGTCATGCCTCCTGCTATTAACTCTCCTTGGGGGCAGGGGCGGGGGCACTTCTGAACTAGCCTTGCCTTGATGCTGGCTGCCATGGGTTGAATTATATCCCCCTGCCATGGTCTAAATACTTGTGTCCCTCCAAAACTCCCAGATTGCAACTTAACCCTAAGGTGATTACATTAGAAGGTGGGGCTGATCAGAAGGGATCAGGCCCCGAAGTCCACGTGAACTGGATCAGTGTCCTGATAAAGAAGGCCCCAGGGAGCTCCCTCATCCCTTCTGCCAAGGGAGGACACAGTGAGAAGCCGCTATCAACCAGAAAGCAGGTTCTCACCAGACACTGAATCTGCCAGAGCCTTGGTCTCTGACTTCCTGGCCCCCGCAACTATGGGAAATAAACGTTATCTGTAAGTGTCTTGCATCGTGCTAGAATAGTCACATGAACAAAGATGCACCCCAACACTCAGCACCTCGGGATGTGACTTATTTGGAAAGAGGGGTCACTGCACGTATCATTAGATAAGAAGAGGTCGTTCACGTGGGTCCTAACCCAATGACCGTGTCCGTGTGAAAAGGGGCAAGTTGGACACAGACAGGCACACAGGGGGAACGCCACGTGAAGCTAAGGGCAGAGACTGGGATGAAGCTTCTGGAAGCCAAGGAACTCCAAAGATGGCCAGCAAATCGCCAGGAATGAGGAGAGAGACATGGAACACGTTCTCCACCAGGGCCTCCAAAGGAGCTATCTGTGCACACACCTTGATCTCATACTTATCATCTCCAGAACTGAGAGAACAGATTTCTGTTGTGTCAGCCACTTAGTCTGGGGAACTTTGTCATGGTGGCCCTAGCTGACTAATACATAGTTCATGTTCTTTGCTCAGTGCCCACTGGTGACTTTCCTCACGGTCTGTGTCTGAACACCGATCTCCAGATGAAGTGGAATTCTTTCTACTGGCTTCCAGCCAAAAGCCTCTCCATGAGGTCCATATAGTCAAGGGGAAAAATCAGTGTCCCCCAGCAGGTAGACGTGTGGTGTTCTCCCAACCCCGCTGTCTGCTCGGCCATTTCCAACTACCAGCCCTCCAGTGGATAAGTTTCAAAGTCAAGAGTCACACACCCATTCTTCCAAGAGGGTTT
Source organism: Enhydra lutris kenyoni (assembly GCF_002288905.1). NCBI lineage: Eukaryota > Metazoa > Chordata > Mammalia > Carnivora > Mustelidae > Enhydra > Enhydra lutris. The sequence continues at coordinate 2,029,310 of NW_019154170.1, read as the reverse complement.
CCAGAATCTTCTCTCACTTGGCCCATGGTTGGGGGGCGATGAGCAACACACTGCACACCAACTCTCTCCACAGGAAACCCTCTTCTCCTCTTTCTCTCGGGGTCAACCATTTCACTCCTGAAAGGAGGTGAGTGAGGAAGGAAAACAAACTGGCTTTGAGCCAGACCCTTTGCCTGGTCCTTATAAGTTGGTGGAATCGGGTGGTCTGGGTGATGTTGCTTTAAAACCCGACCCCAAACCTCAACAGCTCAACACAACACGGGCTTGTTTCTCACCTGCATTATGTGTATCTGGCACTAGGGTTCCTCCCTGACAAGTGCTCGCACCATTTTTGTGAGGAGAACGGGGTATGGTGGGTCACACACCGGCTCTTAAACCTTCCGCCTGGGAGAGACTCACAACGGTCACTTCTCACATTCCACTGACCAAAGCATGTAGTCTGCCGCGTGTCCATTTTACCTTAAAAAAAAAAAAAACCTATAAATAATATGGAACTCAAGCTAATGATTCACATGCTAAAGTGCTTAAGGAGGAAATGGATGGGTAGCCGCTGCGCTGAAATGGACAGAGTGATGGATGGATGTAGAGAGATGGTGGGACCGAGATAGGATAAAGCAAATGGAGCAAATGCCAGCAGTTGTGGAAACCATGTGGTAAGAGGATGTTGGCTCTACAGACCTTTCAGGTTTCTTGTAGGTGTGAAATTTTTCACAGTAATTTGTTGGGGGGGGCAAGGAAAAGTAAGAAAGAGGAAGCGTGAATGGGTTGGCTGGCGTTGGTCATGTGACTTCACCTGGGGAGTGGGATTAATTCAACACTCAGCCCTTCAAGCCCAAAAAGGACACTCCTCCCCCAAAGTTATTAAATTAATAAAAACATTTGCCACCAACCCTGGTGGCTGTTTGCAGTTACTCCTGGGCTGTGGACCATTCATCGAGATGGAGAAGTCCTTCTGAGGCTATCCAAACATGGGCCAGGCCATGAGACCCCAGTAACCATCCCTGATTTTTTTCGGGAGTCAGTCAAACGATTTGGGGCATATCCAGCCCTTGCAACAAAGAACGGTGAGCAGTGGGAAGTTCTGAATTTCAACCAGTACTATGCGGCTTGTCGGAAGGCTGCAAGAGCCTTGATCAAGGTAAATGAGTTATTCATTCATTCAACACTTAGTCGATCATTCATTCTACATGCACAAACATATGGTATAAAATGCACGAGGCACCACAAGATATGAAGGTTCACTGGTGAGAATTTTCCCTTTAATTCTTGACCCCTCTCTTATGGAGGCAGCCACCATTGCCAGTTTTTTGTAAATCCTTTTGGGGAATAAACTGTGTGTATATATATTATAAAATTTCTCTACAAGCAAATTTTTACATAAATCGTAGCCTACTCTACCCATCATTCTCCATCTTGCTATTTTTTTGCTTTAAAAAAAAAGATTTTACCTATTTACTTGAGAGAGAGAGAGAGAGAGAGAGAACACAAGCAGGCAGAGGGGCAGAGGGACAAGCAGACTCCCTGCTGAGCACAGAGTTCAACTCGGGGCTTGATCCCACAACCCAGAGCTCATGATCTGAGCCAAAGTTCTATTCCTAACTGACTGAGCCACCCAGACGCCCCACATCTTGCTTTTTAAAATCTCTATGTATTAGTTAGCTACTGCTGCATAACAAATTACCCCAAAATTTAGTTTCATGGTGTCTCAGGAAGCTGTGGTCAAGCTGTCCTTCTGAAGGTTTGACAAGGGCCAGAGGGTCCACTTGTAAGCTTACCTACATGGCTGGCAATTGGCAAGAGGTCAAGACCTTATTCCTTGTTCCCTGTCCTTCTCCACTGGGCTGAGTGTCTTCAGACTATGGCAGCCAGCTCCCCCAGAATGAGTGATCCAAAAGAAAGTGTGGACAAGATGGGAATCATATCTTCCCATAGCTTCCATGACTTAATCTCAGTGACATACTATCCCTTCTTCCGTATTCTACTGGTTACACAGACCAGCCTTGACACAATGTGGGAGGGGATTATACAGGAACACAAACCCCGGGAGGTGAGAATCAGTGAGCGCCATCTTGGAAGCCGCCTGCCATGCTCTGAGTTCCTTTCATATTGATTCACTAAAAACAAATCCATACTCTTTTCAGCAACTACGAATATGTATGTAACAATACTGGTATACTGGTGGGTAGTAACGGTGTTTCTGAGCTTTGCTACCATACATGGAGGCACAGAGAACCTTCTTTGTACAATGAATTCTTACAGAGAAAGTGCTTCTATCGGCCCACTCAGAGTGTGTGAGAGAAACTGCTTACCTATTATTCTTGCCAGCATCATATTATAAAAAATGTGCATATTGGCTACTTTGATAGGCATGTTAGGCAGAATTCTACAATGACCCCTCAAGATTCCCAACCCCTGGTATAATGACACTGTATGGACGGACTCCTCCCCTTGAGTAGGACAGGACTTGTGACTCTGATGGGATTTTCCTCCTGTGCTGGCAAAGGTGAAGAGATTTTGCCAATGGAATTAAGCTCCCTGATCAGCTGACATTGAGTACATCAAAACAGCAAGGGCTCTGGTGGGCCTGACCTTATCAGGAAAACCATTAAAAGAAAGATTATTCCGCTGGCTTTGAGGAAGCACATTGCCAAGTTGTGGACGGGGCTATGTGGTAGGGGACAGCAGACCACCTCTGGGAAAGCAGTCCCCAGTTGATAGGTGGGAAGAAAACAGGGACCTCAGTCATTTAACTACATGGAAATAAATAGAGCAAATAGTAACTGTGGGAGAAGATTCTCAAGTTTCAGAGGTGACCACGGTCCCTGCAGATACCTTAACTGCAGCTTCCGGAGAGCCTAAGCACAGGACCCAGTGAAGCTGTCCCCGGACTCCTGACCTATGAAAACTGCAATAATAAAACATGTGTTGTGTTAAGCTGCTAAGTTTTTGGTGATATGTTAGGCAGCAACAGATAAGGACATGATAGGTAGCTCCTATTATAAAAGGGAATGCCTGGTGGCTTTGATTTATAGGAAGTGCTTTCACATTTTGACCCAGACCTGAGTTCCCCTCTCCCCTCCCCTCTGACACCCACGTGTCTTCACCAAGCGATGATGAGAACGTTCTTTTAGGATGGAATCTCTGCTCGGCTGTCCCACCATGGTGCTGTGACGATTCGCCTCTCCTGAGAGATGATCTTCTTTGGCTATGTCCTTAGGTCTGGGGATTCAAAGATCCCTACTCGCCTAATCCTCAGGGATCTAAGCAGTTTATCTGCATATTGCTAGAGACTGTCTACCTGCAGAGGAGACAGCCTGTTTGTTACTAAGCAGAAATACTTATGCTCTGAAGCACTGGGAGGCAGATATCTTCGAAATGCTTACATTTTCCTCAAGAACAGGGTCATTGCCGGCTTTGCCCCGTGTGACTAAAAGAGCCAACAAAGTTAGAGGGTCCCAAAACTCCATGGAGTCATGTTAAGAAAAGCCAGCATTAAGCCTAAAATCTGGGGTGTGGCAAAACCTGGACCTTCCCCAAGGAGGATTACCTTCATGTCTGGGTTTCTGGTTCACTCTCAAGTACATTCAGATCAAGGATACACCTTTATTTATTTTGAAAGATTTATTTATTTGACAGAGAGAGAGAGAGAGAGAGAGAGAGAGAGCGTGAGCGGAGAAGTAGGGGGAGCGGCAGGCAGAGGAGAGGGAGAAGTATTCAATCCCCGGACCCTGGAATCATGACCTGGGCCAAAGGCAGATGCTTGCCTGACTGAGCCACCCAGGCGCCCCAAGGCTACACCTTTAAAAGTGCAATTTGTCCCCACTTCAGGCTATCACTCTTGGAGTACTTCTGTTATTACAAACAAAAATAAATTCACACCTATTAAGACAGCCATTATCTTTGAAAAAAGGACAAAATAGCGAGTGTCAACGAGGACATGGAGAAACCAGTACACTTGTGCATCGCTGGTGGGAATGTAGAATGGTGCAGCCCTTATGGAAGGCAGTGTGGTGGTTCCTCAAAAGATAAAACACGGAATTACCATGTGACCCAACAATTCCTCGAGGATTCAAAGCAAGGACTCAGACACATCCTTTCGCACCATGTTCACAGCACCATGATAACCAGCAGTCAAAATGTGGAGGGAACCAAGAGTCCTTTGGTAGATGAATGGAGAAGATATAGTGTGGTCCGCCCATATAACAAATTATTATTCAGTCTAACAACGGAAGGACATTCTGACTCCTGCCACCACATGGCGGGACCCTGATGACATAGGGCTCAGTGAGAAGACCCAGACCCAGAAGGACACATCCCGCAGGACCCCATTCCCAGGAGGGCCTCAGAGGAGTCCCGTCCACAGTGACAGAGAGATGGTGGGAGCCAGGGCTGGGGCAGGGGGTGGGGAGCCCATGCTTCCTAGGAACAGAGTCTCTGTTTGGGAAGATGGAAAGTTCTGGAGACATATGGTGGTGACGATTGTACAACAGTGTGAGTATGTTTCATGCCACTGAGTTGTGCACTCAAAATTGCTTTGTACAGTTGACCACGTTAAAAAAATAAAATACATACAAACAAGAATAAATAAATGGTGCCTTATGCAGAGGGAGGCAAAGCGGCCTCCTAACAGTCACAAAAATATCACACCCCAGATTTTAGGTTCAACGCTGCCTTTTCCCAGTGTGACCTCATGGGCTTTGGAATCTGCTTTCCCACATCCCAGTGAGCAGATCCCACCCAGAAACAAGACGTCTTTGTGTTTCTGCTTTCTGTTTGTTTGTTTCTGCCTTCTCAGCTGGGCCTGCAGCGTTTCCACGGAGTTGGCATCCTGGGGTTTAACTCCATTGAGTGGTTCATCGCTTCCCTCGGTGCCATCTTAGCAGGGTAAGACTGTGGGCTGGGTTGACTCCGACAGTGGGCGAGCCGCGACTCTGGGCTGGCACCCGGGGGCTGGCTCTGAGATGTGATCGGGGATTTCAGGGGCAACCCCAGGTTAGGAGGCAAGACAGACACACTGACCGACCAACCTGACAAAGGACTAGCATCTCCCATATATACGGTGCTTTTATAATGAGTAATAAAAAGACAAAGCATACGACTCTTGATCTCAGGGTCATGAGTTTGAGCCCCACGCTGGATGTATAGATTATTTTAAAAATCTTTAAAGAAAAAAAGAAAGATTTTATTTTATTTAGATTTTATTTATTTATTTGACATACAGATCACAAGCAGGCAGAGAGGCAGGCAGAGAGAGAGGGAGAAGTAGGCTCCCCGCTGAGCAGAGAGCCCGATGTGGGGCTCCATCCCAAGACCCTGAGATCATGACCTGAGCTAAAGGCAGAGGCTTTAACCCACTGAGCCACCCAGGTGCCCCGACAGAAAGATTTTAAATAAGGAAAGACTTGAACAGAAAGCTCACAAAGGGAAGTAGCCAACAAGAGCTTGAAGCCATCAGGGAAATGCAAATTTGAAAAACAGAATGGTTAAAGGCAAGAACAAAAGGCAGTCAGATGAATGGAACAGGTACCCGGGGGGGGGGGGGGGCGTCCAAACCGCGCCTCTAGCTTCGGTTACCTTGGGACCCTGAACAACTGACTTCCCTGCCCTAAGGCTCAGTTTCCGCATCTTTAAAATGGGATGCTGTGAGGGCTCCATGATCGGCCACCACGATGACATTACAGGACTTGCTGCTTTCCTCATCCTTATTTTGCGGCTTCATTTCATCACGGTGAAGCTGTGGAGGGAGGGAAGCTGGTACCAAGGCTGCAAACTCAGAACTTGTCTCTAGGGTGCCCCCTCCACCTTCCAGAACATTCCCATGTTAAGATGTGCACATGCACATGTGTTTTCTTTTCCCAGGGGTCTTTGTGTTGGTATTTATGCCACCAACTCTGCGGAGGCTTGTCAGTACGTCATTAGTCATGCCAAAGTGAACGTCCTGCTGGTTGAGAATGACCTACAGTTAAGGAAAATCCTTTCGGTAAAGCCCAAACTCGAACACCACCCACCATTCACCCAGGGGGATTGCAGGGCTCTGACTGCCTGTCCCATTAGTCCCAGGTGGATGTTAATGATAGGCTGGATGGTGGGGCTGGCCCCATTCTTGGGCTCAGTAAGTCTCCTCCACGTATAACTAGGGGGAACCGGGTAGAGTGGCAGGGATCTAACTTGCAACTTGTATTAACTTCATTTCCTACTGAGATTCTATTTTTTTTAAAATCCCCTTTATTTGTTTTATTTTTTTTAAGTAGGCTCCCTGCCCAGGTTGTAAGCTTCTATTTTTTTTTTTAAATGTGTTTATGTATTACTTTATATACAGCCCACTGTTTTCTTTTAGAAATGGAAGCATTTTGAGGCTTACACCCCCTTGTAATTGTCATTTTTTAAATACTGTCATCATTCCTGAAATGCTGCTTTCTCTTCCATTTCTTCGCTAAGTTCTACCACTTCCTGTTTCACTTCTTTCTGGTATGGCTCTATCTTCCCTCAGTGCTTGTAGCTTTGCTTTGTGTTCTTCCTTTCTAGCTGTATTTACTTTGTTATGTTTTAGATCCTATGTTGGAATGTTGGGTGGCAATTTTCCTTTGCTTTGTGGTGACTTTTCTTTACGTATAAAATTTGGCTCCTCTCGTGCTCCCTTTTTCTTCTTGTAGTAACTTCGTGTGGATGTTGTAGAAAGTTTTTCAATTACTAGTGTTTGAATGAGCTGCAAATTCCTGACCCGGCTTTTGGCAGGAGGATCCCATGGGGAGAGGAGTCCTTCAGGGGGTGAGGGCAGGTGACCAGGTTCACCACTCAGCCCAAGGGCCCTGTGGCTGTTGCATCAATATCATATTTCTGAGTTAAACACTTCTCTGCTTGTCGATATCTCTGGAGGTGAGATGTGTCTTGCTGTCAATGGCATCCTCCAATCATCGCTGGTCATGTTTTCCCACATTTTAACATCTCTGAAGTTAGGGTAGACTTTCCAGACTCATGAAATCCAGCTAGACTCAGTGAACTAGAACACTCTGCCACCAAGCCTCCTTGGACGCCTAATTCCTGACCTGGTTCAGTGGGAACAGACTTCTCCCTTCAGCCTTGAGCTTTCTGAAATTGTTTTCTTAAGTCACGCCTCAACGATCTCCAATACTCCTATCATTCCCTATTTGTTCTGTTCATAGCAGAACAAACTGTGGGATGGGTGGTGGGTGAAGACTGGGTCCTTTCTGCCAATACTGGCTTACGATTTGGGGTTTTCTACCATTAGAAAATATTGCATACTCTTTGTATGCAAGATTCAAAGCCAGGCTTCTGACACGCTCCTCCCAAACTGGATATTCAGTTCTGCTTGGAAGTCTTTTGTTCTAGGCAACACCCACAGGCTTACAGCCCTCCAACTCTTCACTGACTCCCTGCCTCCTTAGAATAAACTCCAGACTCCTCACCACTGCCTCCAAGGTATCCCCGACATGGCCCTCACCATCCTTCCCTGCCTCAACCCCAATCCTCTCCCTCTATCCTTGACCTAGCCATCTGAGACTTCACATAGTCCTCAAACCTCCCTGGCCATTTCCTGTTCCAAGCATTCTGGATGTCGGTTCCCTCTTTCTCTGGAAACCTCCTGTCCCACCGTTCACAGAGCTTCTGTCCTCTTCTCTCAACCTATGCTACAGACGTGGTTATATTTATAATTACCATACCAGATGTTGGAAGTGACTTCATCATTGGATCGGCTAGACAAGCTGTGGAACCACACCCCTTCCTTTGTATCAACAGGGTACAAGAATCCCGCAGGCATGGTCTACTGAACCTGAAAGCCCTTGGTATAAGTAGAAAGTCCTGAGCTTGCCCAGGTTCCAGTGACCTGCACAGAGGATTTTTGCTGCCTAGCTCCAGCTAGGAGGGTAGCTGGATCCTGGGCATATAGTGCAAGGGGCGGGCTCATAAACCAACAACCATGACTCTGTGAGGGGAGCAGGACTCAGGAGGCTCTCATCTTCATCAGCCTTTAAGTGTTGGAGGCTACTGATACTGAGCACAAAGAACCCAGTCCTAAAATCAGGCTGTGTCCTGCCAGTTGGGACAAAGAGCCATGTTGTACAGGCTGGGCAGGGGAGAGTAAAGAGGCTGGGGTCACTGTGGGCCATTGCTTAGGAAACGCATCCACCCTCAGTCTCTCCCAGGGCCATGAGGCCCACATGGAAATTTCTTTCAGATTCCGCAGAGCAGGATGGAGCCCCTGAAGGTGATCGTCCAGTACAAGCTGCCCATGAAGGGGAGCAGTAATAACCTGTACTCTGTAAGTACAGTAAGTGTGAGTGTGGGGCGGGGGCCGCTGAGCCAAGGGGAAGGTGGCCCCGCAAGGTGGGCAGATGGGGCCTTAGGGCTTTCCTCTTTCTTCCTGCTGTGAAGGGTCTGGTTGATGGGAAGATGTCTGTTCTGGTTATTTATCGCTGTGCAACAAGTCTCCCCCCAAAATTGGTGGCTTAAGACAACAACGATCATTTTATTCTTACTTCTTTTTTCAGAACATTAAGGCAACCGAAAAAATACTACGTCACTGAAAAGCAGGGTGTGTGAAAACCCACAGCATTGGGTTTAAATATTTACTTTATATCCCAACCAGAATTTGTTAAAACTTGACTTGCGGCTTTAATATGTGCCAAGTCATCAATAATAGTGTCACTAAAACCATGAACCGTCGTCACTTAATATGTATAAATACGAATATGGGGCTGAGCATTTCTGCCATGGCTTGGACCAACAGCCCTTGTGGAGCCTGTCTTCACTTAAATTTTTGATATTTCAAAAAAAAATTTTTTTTTATTATTTCATTCATCATGGATTTTTTGATGGTTAGTGACTTAAAATATATTGCATTAAAATACAATTTCTCTTGATTGCCAAAGGTTTGTTGTCCTTTTGTTTTATTTTGTTGTTTGCATCTCCTTCAATTTTTGCACTGGAGGCTAACTAAGTCCCCAGTCCTCACTCTGGTCTGGACCCTGCACCTGGGGCTCCTGGGCCTCCCTCTCTCTCTTTGTGGCCTCTCCGGCATGGTGACCTAGGGATCTCTGGACTTACTCCTGGCTCAGAACTCTATAGAAACATCGAAAGAGAGAGACACAGAGAGAGAAGGCCAGGTGGAAGATGTCTTGCCTTTAACAATCTACTCTTGGAAGCGACACACCATCGCTTCCGACATACTGTGCCTATCACGGCCGACCAAAAGGTCTGCTGAGCAGTGGGGGGTTGGGGTGGGGACCTAGACCACCTCTTACTGAGGAAGGGGCAAGGCCACCAAAGAGTGTGTGAAACCATAAATGCCATCAGAGTCATTTTTTAAAAAGGCACTCTGCCTCACCGTGTTTTATGTTTTATTTTTCAAAGATTTTTTATTTATTTACTTGAGAGAGAGAGAGAGCACGCACAAGCAGGGGAAGAGGCAGGCTCCCCACTGAGCAGGGAGCCCAACGAGGGACTTGATCCCAGGATTCTGGGACCATAACCTGACCCAAAGGCAGACACTTAACTGACTGAGCCACCCGGATGCCCCTGCCTTAGCGTGTTTTAGTCGGGAAATGTGCCGGTATGAGCAACAGAGGCACGCTTTAGCCAGAGCACAGGTTCTGTGTGTGAGGATACACTGGGTTATCTCACGGAAGCCGGGCCAGGAGGCTCGTGAGGCCCAAGGACAAGCTCCTGTTAATATCCACGAGATGAGACCCTCAAACCCACGACTCAAATCAGAAGTCCCGCAACGTCACGGCGTTTATTAGGTTTGCCCCCACACAGGTGGGACAGAAGATACCCACGATCCTCTCTGGCCAGCCAAAACCTTGCCAGCGTTCATACCTTCCAGAAAACACTCGAATCCTAAGACCAGGGATGGTGAATAAATAAGGAAGAAAAATGACCAGAATCATAGACTTTTGAGGTTTAAAGTGACCATCGGAGCAACAATACCTGAGGTCTGGATACTTCAAAAAAACTCTCTTGCTAGCCACACCACTTACACTGGGATTTCTCAATCTCGTTGCTACAGACGTTTGGGGTGGATAACCCTTTGTCGCGGGGCCGTCCTGCGTACTGCAGGATGCTGAGTGGCGCCCCCCCCCCACCTCCACCCCCTGGATGCCAGCAACTCCCTCCCAGCTGAACCAAGCAGAGATGGACATGACCTGATGTCACGGGGTTGGCATTCCCCTGGTTCTGCTTCTGGAAGGTGCTACACGCCTGCCATCTTGAATTCGGGGCATTGCCCTCCTCCAGAGCCTGGTGGGTGGGGGACTCAGTGGTAGAATTTTTGCAGGTCCTGTGTGATACTCAGTCCATACAACCCAACAGTTCCTTCCGAGGCATCATTCTGGAAGGTCAGTAAGAGCAGAGTGTGACCGTATTGGTTTAGACTGCTAGTTCCTGTTTTCCTGTTTACTTGCTGTGTGACCTTAGGCAGCTCCTGGGGCTACATCTTGACTCATTCATGCCCGGATGATTCATTCCAGTCCCAGCACTTCCAGCAAAAGCCCTGACCTTCACTGTGACTGGACCAGCTGCGCTCACAGGTGCAGACCCAGCAGCCTACCAGGAAGTGAAGGAGGGGAAGCAAACATCTTAGGGCTTTTGTAAGAGGCACCACGACTGGTGACCCTGAGTCCTCCCTCTCACTGGGAATCATGTTTTAGAGAAGCTGATGGCACCAGACCTGACAGGGGAAGGGGACCCCTGGCATGTCGAGGGTCCCCCGCACATCCCGAGTCCCCATTCTCTGCCTGTCTCTTCTGCACAGTGGAATGATTTCATGGACCTGGGCAATGACATCCCCGATTCCCAACTGGACCAGATCATGGAAAGCCAGAGGGCTAATCAGTGTGCTGTGATCATCTATACTTCTGGGACCTCAGGCAATCCCAAGGGAGTGATGCTTAGCCATGACAACGTAAGTGCCAATGGGGATGAACCCAGTGCCAATGGTAACAGCACCCAGGCCAGTGGCCCTCCGGCTCTTCCTGTTCTCACCCCACTGGGGGCAGGGTAGCATTCGGGGGTCTGGACCCCTGGGGCTCCCTAGCCAGCGAAACACTTCCAAGAGGGCAGCACAGTGCAGGGAGATCAGGGGCTTTAGAACAGACCTGTGTTCACATCCTGCCTCGTGATCTCGGGCCAGACACCTAACATCTCCAAGCCTTTGTCCGTGCAGCTCTAAACTGGGTGTGATAATAACAACCCCTGCCTCCCGGGCTGTTTTGAAAATGAAACGAGTTGACATATTCCTAGAGAGCGTAGAACAGTGTTCGACATAAAATAAGCAGGTAGAAGAGCAGGATATACACTCTGGGAAAGTCTGGGAATGTCTGGGAAAGACACATGCATGTCTGGATGGAGTCCACAGGTGATAGTAGCTCAGACCACTGGTACAGGAGAATAAGGGGAACAGGTCCTAAAAGATCCCATTTATACAAAACCCTAAGAAACGCAAACGTAGCCGTAGGAACAGAAAGCAGACCTGGGGCTGCTTGGGTGGCGGCGCGGGGAGGTGGGTGGCAAAGGGAGGCATGACAGAGGGGTGACCCCATGTTCACTATGTTGAGGCTGGTGATGGTTTCACTAGTGGAGACAAATGGGGGGTGTCAGATACTGTCAGTTTCACCTCAATAAACTGCTAAAAAAAAAAAAAAAAGAGCAGGAGAGACAGTCACGCTCACTACGTGCCAGGCCCTGTTCTGAGAGCTTTACACTTGGTAAATCCCCATGGCGACCCTCCCAATTCTGCCAGGCTCTTTTTACAGGTGGGAAAACTGAAGTCCAGAGAGGTTCTGTAACTTGGCCCAGCTCACACAGAGAGCACCGTGGTGCAGCTTGAACCCACGCAGGCTGGCTACACAGCACACATTTTTTCTCGAATGACGTGTTTATTTGAGAGAGTGGGGGGAGGGGCAGACGGAGAGGGATCTCCAGCAGGCTCCCTGCTGACCATGGAACCCAACTTGGGACTCAATCTCACGACCCTGAGATCACGACCTGAGCCGAGATCAAGAGTAGCCCTGGAGCGAGGCCGCCTGGCTCCGAATCCCAGCCCTCCCACCTGCCAGCCGTGTGACCTGGGACAAGTTCCTCCCCTTCTCTGGGCCTCTGTTTCCCCATCTGTAAGATGGAGATGAGAATGGCTTCTGCCTCTCCGAGCTGCCTCCCAGAGTAAGTGATCCCAGTTCTCTCCACACACATCAACAGTTCAAAGTTCCTCGAGTTCCCAGGGTACTTGTCACCATGCTGATCTAGGCACCCTTTAACCTCTCGCTAAACCGCTTACCAGAAGATAAGATGTCATGAACTGTTGTGGTGTGTGATGGCACCTAGTGACTTAGACGATGGCAACTTCAGTCTGTGAGGCGTGACACGGCCCGTCTGAGGTGGTACGGCATTCAAGCAGAAATGGCAAGTGTGAGAAAGACTCAGTTGCGGGGCAAGCTGGAGGAAGAGCATTCCAAGCAGAGAAAACAGCCAGTGCAAAGGTCCTGAGGCAGGACCCTGACTCATGTGTGGGAGGAATGGTGTGGAGGCCTGTGTGGCAGGATTAACAAGGTAACTGTTTGCCCAAAAGGATGACACCAGTGAGAAAAACAGACTTCAAAATTATACATCTGCAAAAACGACATATTGAGGCACATTGTGGAAAAGGAGAAACAAGCATATGTTAACTGTGGGGTATTTGTGTGATGGGATTATGGGTGGCCTTTTGGTTTGTGGGACACGAGGAGCCCTGTGCCCATTTTACAGGTGAGCAAAGAGCCTGGAGTTGCCAAGCTAGCAAACAACGGAGCCAGGATTGGATCCTGGGCGACTTACTGGATCTGTTAAGATTTCTGACTTTCCATGTAGACATTCCAATGCTAGGCTCTGTTGTTAGATACAACGGGGGTCGGTTCAACGTCCAAAGCTACCCACTACCTTTTACAGCTCCTCCTGGCCTCGGGCAAGTTCGTTAACCACTCTGGGCTTCTGTTTTTCCACCTGTAAAGTATAAAGGGTTGTAGTTACTGACCCAGCATGGGATGACTTCATGTTTGGAAAGCGTGAGAGCAGGGCCTAGCACACAGCAGATGTGCTGTAAGTGTTTGTTAAGTAATCACATTTAAATGGCCCTCCAGTGAGGCCAGGGGGAGCCCCCTGGATCGTAATCCTGACTTGTGTTCCAGATCACGTGGACGGCAGGGGCAGTGGCAAAGAACAGTGGCCTGTCTTGTGCCGCAGAAAAGCAAGAGGTGGTGGTTAGCTACCTTCCCCTCAGCCACATTGCAGCTCAAATGATGGATATGTGGTTACCCATGAAGATCGGGGCTTTCACCTACTTTGCTCAACCAGACGCTCTCAAAGTAAGGCTGAGGGCAGCCCGGGGTCAGTGGCTGGGTTTCCAAGCCCCTAGATCCAGGGGGTTCCTTCTCTCTCCTCATCTTACACTCCATTTAGGAACAACGGAAACAGTCGACCACATTCTTTTAGTTTTCATCTTTACCCAAATCAAGGCAGCCACATATGGTTGTGTGGGTTGTGCACTGAACAATCCAAAACGAAGATGTGACTTGTTTTGAAAGCAGAATGTGTGTGTGGGTTTTTTTGTTTTTTGTTTTTTTTTATAGTCAGTATTCCCAGCACCAAAAAGCTCCCCAAACCAAACCCATCTCAAGGCCCTTACCCACATCTCTTTTTGTCATTTTGTTTTCTGCTTCAGTATCCTCTTGGCCCCTCTTCACCCCCTTCCTACCCCAGTGCCCAGTGTCTGGGGCGTTGTAGCCACTCGATAAATACTTTCTTCTCTGGCTGACTGCGTCATGTGCACCCACGCACCTTCAGGACCCGAGAAGTTCCCATCTGCCCATATCCTTATCATCTCTGAAAACTATCCAGTTTCCAAACAACTAACCCGGCACCCGCCGGGTGATAAAGGTATCTTAACGTTTTAAGAAACTGCCAGACTGTTTTCAGAGTGGCAAGTGGGTGGGAGGCGGCAGCCCTCGTGCCGAGCAGGTGACAAGCGCCTCCTGACAGGCTTGGTGACTGGTTATCGACCTTCTCTGGGAGAAAAGCGTCTGTGCCAACCTTTTGCTCACTTCAAAATGTGGCCGCGTCTCTTCCTACAGTGGCGTTGGACCAGATTATTGGTCCGCCAACGCCCTCTCCCGGGGGCGTGTCTTTTCATTCTTAACTCCGATGAAGTCTTTTCTCTCTTCTTTCGTGAGTGTGGTGCCATGTGCGTGGGACCCTGGCCTGCCCCGGGGCCATGGGGGTCTCTGTGGTGCTCCCCACGGACGCTCCAGTTTTCGCGCTCACGCTTGGGTCTGTGCTCCGTCCTGAGTTCGCTTGTGCGTGAGGGAGAAGACGCTAAATGGAGCCCTTGCTTCTACTTTTCAGGATAGGACTAGCCTCCCCTCCGCTGAGTCGCGCGGGCACTTTCACGGACTGCGAATTGCTCATAAATGTAGAGACTCGTGTTTGAATTTTCTATTTTGTCCCGTTGAACCCGTATGTCCAGCCTTACATCCAAACCGCACCAACTGGACGTTTCTATCTTTCTGGCACGGCGCCCACCTTGCCCTGGTTTGTGGGACATTCCTGGTTTTATGACAGAATCCCACCTTTCAGGAGCTCCTCGGGTTCTGAGCAAACTGGAACGGCTGATCACCCTATTGCAGAATAAATTTCAAAATCGGGTAGTAATTCTTCCCACTTTGTTCTTCTCTTCCAAAACCGCTTTGGTCGGTCTAGGTTCTCTGCATTTCCACATAAATGTCGAGATGGGCTTGTCAGTCTGTGTAAAAGTCTGCCTGGATTTTGAAAGGGATTGCATGAACCCACAGATCTGTCTGGGAACAAATCTTACATCCTTTTTAACAGCTGTGCAACAGTCCACTGCCTCCTTGGGTTGGCCTTTGTCACCAGTCGGTGCTCTCCACCAAATCCCTAGGCTTCACCCAGAGAGGGAACACTGACTGTCCCCCAGCCCGCCAGTGGGTTGGCTCCCTGGGGTGGGTGCTTGCCCTGGTCCAAGCAGCCAAGAGAAGCTTCTCCAGGGCTGAGCTAACGGGCTGGGGAGAGATGGGACAGCTGGGTTCCAGGCAGGGGCAGGTGTGGTTAACCCAGCTCGGTCTCTTGCAGGGTACCCTGATCAGCACTCTGAAGGAGGTAAAGCCCACCATCTTCCTGGGGGTGCCCCGAATTTGGGAGAAGATGCAGGAGATGATCAAAGAAAATAGCGTCAAATTCTCAAGCTTGAGGAAGAAGGTGTTCTCATGGGGAAGAGTTATTGGCTTAAAGGTCAATACAAAAAGGATGTTGGGGTAGGTGGAGGGTCCAGAGGAGCTAGGCAGGGAGAGGGCCATGGGGAAGGGGGCTCAGCCTTCTCCAGCTGGTGCCCACCGACCCCTGTTCAGCTCCATGGCTGCTGAGCCATGCAAAGGGCACTGGTGTTCTTATTCACAGGGTACATGACACTCCCGGGAGCTACCGCATGGCGAAGGCCCTGGTGTTCAGCAAAGTCAGGAGTGACCTTGGCCTTGATAAATGCCACTTTACCGTCAGCGGGGCTGCGCCTCTCGACCAACAGACCTCTCAGTTCTTCCTAAGCCTGGACTTGCCTATACATGAGATATACGGTATGACGGAATGCACAGGACCCCACAGCATGTTCAGCCAGAATAGCTACAAGATTCACAGGTACCAGCCTCCTGGGAAGACCCCCAGCCCTCCATCAACATGGGGCACTAGAGTTAAAGGGGGGAGGGTGGGCAAGCCACACTGCTAAGGTGAACCCTGACCTGGGTCTGCAGGATGATGCCTATTATCCAGCTTCCAAGCCCTCAATCTTCACAAGGGAAGCCCCCATGTGTCCAAGAGCCCATGGACAAGGGCTCTTAGAATGTTCCAGGGTCTCCCTAATTGTCACCTGTGAGTTTTGCCTCCAGATGCCCCCCTCCAGGCTCATCTAACCCAGGTTCACCTCCGAAGACCCTTCGTCTCTGCCATGCTCCATCTCAAACGTGTCCATGGGTCCTTGCTAGCTTTCTCCCAAGCTTAGCTGGAACCAGGCTCCATGCCTGACCTTTTAGACGCATCCCCTGGATCTCTGCCTTCATCAACACGTGGTTCTCCCCACGAGCATGTCTGAAATACAAGCTTCCCCTTGCTAGGACAACACCGGGCAGACTGGACTTGGGGCCATCCTACTCCAGTATGACCTCATCTTAACTGAACTTGAGACATCTGCAATGACCCTGTTCCCAGATCCAGTCACATTCTCAGGGGCTGGGAATTAGCCATACAACATGTGACAGGAGAGAGGGGCTCAACTCAACCCCTAACACCCTCCCAGAGGCCAGACCACCTCACCATTGTCTTTACGCTAACCTGGTATGAGCAGTGCCTGGACATTTATGCTTTTCTCCCCAACAAAAGCATTTTCCATGCTAAAATGAACACAATACTCAGCATCTCTCAATGACTACTTGCCGTCTGGTGCTCGGGGACCACAGGAGGTCCGATAGCCCAGTGTCCTTCATTATCCAGGTTCATAATATGAACTTCCCATTGATCTTGACTCACATCATCCAAGCTCAGGAATCAAATGGATGTGGCTGTCCAGAGATGCCCATCTCGTGGAGAATGTTCCCTCTACAAAGCACCTGCCCCGTCTTCAACAGCTGCAAAGAGTTCCCCCGCATGCACGCACCGTCATTCACCAAACTGGTCCCCTTACCAGTGGGTACTTAGGGCTTCTTCTCCACAAAGAGCGCTGAAGCGAACGTTTTGCATGCACACCGCCCACAGTGCTAAAGCAGTTGGTTAAAAAAATGGTACCTCAACACGACTCTCCTGCATGTTCCTTTTGTTACGGGTGAAGTTGGGAAAAAACCCTCTTTGTGTCCATTCCAAATCCATTTGTATTTCCTTCTCTTGGAACTATCGGTAGCCCTCCTCATGCCCACCAGGTCCTGGAGAGGGTGAGAGCAGCAGATCCCGCAAGGGAGCCCGGGCTGTGGACCCAGGCTGCCCCGCATGGGTGACCTTGTCTCCCTGAGCCCTGGTTTTCCCCCTCCCACCCCCCGGCAGCTGTGGCAAAATCATGGCTGGATGTAAGAACATGCTATACCAGCAGAGCAAGGACGGCATCGGGGAGATCTGCATCTGGGGTCGGCACGTCTTCATGGGCTATCTGGAAATGGAAGACGTGACCATGGAGGTCATCAATGACGAAGGCTGGCTACACACGGGGGACCTGGGCCGCATAGACAACCACGGTTACCTCTACATCACCGGCCGCATCAAAGGTACTTGGCGGTGAGCTCGACATAGGCAGTAGCTATTCAGTAAGAGGGCTAGGTTAGCATCATTTCCATGACAAGCAAAGAAAAGCCTTCTGAAATAGGTTGAAGCGAAAAAGAGGAACTATCGGCTCAAAAATGGGGTAGTCCAAGAGGTCTCACTTCAGGCATGGCTGGACCCAGGTGCCAAAATAGCATCAAAGGAATTACTTGGTCCCTCCCTTTCTGAGAGCTGTCCTTGGTGCTTTGGGGCCGTTCTTGGAGGCTTTTCCCATTTGGTGACAAGATGGCTGCCAACAGTCTAGGCTCACCCTAACCACCAAGGCATAGCCACAGTTTTAGATCTGACTCTCACTGGATCCCATCTCGAGATGAACCTCTGCAGAGACTAGAGGGTGCGGACTGGTCGGACCTAGTCCCATGCTCATCCTGGCAGTCCTCATCCAAACCACAAGCGTTTGAGGTGGAGAGAAGGGTTCCCTAAACAAACAGCAGTGTTCGATGCCTGAGTCCCTGGCAGACACTAGCACAGGTGTCCATCCCCATCACATTATTACCACTGCCTTAACCACCTCAGTAGGGATGGCTGAAAGATCATGGGCTAAGACACAGGGAGTCTGGGTGGGTGGGACAGGAGGCAGCCAGCATCCTTAGACAAAAGAGAAGAACAGATCTGGGGCAGGAGGAGGGGCTCTTAGAGAATTTGAGAGGCCGGTGGGGGAAAGTGACACAATTCTCTTAAAGGTTCTTTTGGGGTTGCCAAATGGTACGAAATCTGGAGACAGAGACAGGGCATGGCCAGAAGCACTGTGCTATCTTCCAAGCAAGACTTTTTGGAGGGCTTGGAAAGGGTACAGAGGCCCAAGAAACAGGCAGTAGATTCATAGGGCGCTGTCCAAGTGAAGTCCGCAGGACTTGGGCATTTTTGATGGGAATTTCAAGGAGACAGGAAGAGGAGGAGCAGAGTGATGCTGGGTCGGGGGCTTGGAGAAGGGCATGGTGGGAGTCCCGGCTGTGGGCAGGGGTCCTTCTCTGCTTCTGGGGTTTTCTAAGTGAGTGGTCATCTGTGTCAGCATCTTTCTCTGATCCTCGGGAGGTGGGGACAAGCCCTTTGTACTGTCACTGTCGAACCCTGAGTCACGCTTTGTTCCAGAAATCCTTATCATGGCTGGTGGTGAGAACGTGGCCCCTATTCCCATCGAGAACTTGGTTAAAGAGAAGATTCCCATAGTCAGTAATGCCATGTTAGTGGGAGATAGAGCAAAGTTTCTGAGCGTCCTGCTGACGTTGAAGGTAACATGGGTTTGCTGTCCTGCAGGGGTGGGAGCGGGGGGAGTCTCTGCCTCAGGGTCCAGAGGGCACATCCCTGTGGGTTCAAGACCCACTTCCTGGTCCTCGGGTGTGTCCAGGGAGTGTGTGTGGTCATTGGGTGTGGTGACGTGGGTGTCCTGCGCCAGTGTGAGGTCGACAGGACGAACGGAGAGCCACTGGACAAGTTAAGCTTGGAGGCCATCCACTTCTGCCGGAACCTGGGAAGCCACGTGTCCACCGTTTCTGAGATTCTGGAGCTGCAGGACCCCCTGGTCTACAAGGCCATCCAGCGAGGCATAGATGCTGTGAATCAGGAAGCCATTTCCAACACGCAGAGGATCCATAAGTGGGCCATCCTGGAGAAGGACTTTTCTGTCCTACATGGAGAGCTGGGTGAGCAGCCCAGAGAGCAGGTGGCCTTGGCACTTGGAGGCTGGTCCCTTGCTAGTGTCCAGGGCCACATGGGAACCGAGATGTGCTCTTTACTGGGGGTCTGAGGGTCCACTTTCAGCTCATTGGTGCATAGCTCCCCTCGCCACACACACACACACATACACACACGTCCCTTCTCTCCCATGCCCTGCTCTTGGAATAAAAGCCAAACTCCTCATTATGGCCGTGCATGACCATTCTCCTGCTGACCTCTCCTTTTCACTTACTCTGGCCCAACCGCACAGGCCTGTGCACTGTTCCCACAACCCTCCAGGTGTAGTTCTGCCTTAGGCCTTTGCACCTGCTACTCCTTCTGCCCGGAATGTCCCCCTGCCCAACTCAATTCTTTGGTTCCTTCTCATTGTCCACATCTCACACTAAAGGCCACTTCCTCGAGCAGCCTTCTCTGACCTAACATGACTCACCATTGCCCTCAATGGAGCAACTCTACAGCTCACCCTCCCCACTCCAACACCGCTGCCATCTTACCCCCATGCCACATCATAGTCTGGGATTACCCTGCGTGTTCACTGATCCTGGTCTGTCTGCCCCGCGAGGGGAGGGCTCACGCCAGGGGGGCTGGGGGTCTTGTTTTCCCTTAGCGTCCTTCCTGGGGCTTGCTCTCAGCACTCAGCTCTAATCTGATGACGTGGATCGCAGTTAGGGTGAAGGCAAGCACATGGCCTCCAACAACTTGGGCTCAAATCCTGTCCCCTCCAAGTAACTTGTCCCTACAATCCTTGGTTCTTCCAAACAATTTGAAAATGCAGTCCTTATGGGGCTGCTCAGGACACAGCTGGGGAAGCCTGAACCCCATGGTGACCCAGAGCTTGGGAGTAACCTGGGGCGTGGATCGGGACCCGAATTCAAGTCTTGCCACTACCGTATACGCGCTGGGTCAGCTCAGAGCAATTGGCCCTCTCTGAGCCCGTTTCCTCCCCTGTAAAATCAGGGGCTGGTGTGCCCCCTTCATGGGGTGCACAGGCCACGTGAGCCACAGAGGTTGGCACGCTGTCTACCTCCCTGCTCCCATAGTCCTCACCCCACAGCCCCAGCCAAGGGGCAGGTTCTGTCATCTCCACACGGATGGGGAAGGCAAGGCATGCACGGAGTTGATGGCAGAGCCAGCCCCAGCCTGCCCCTGCCACAGGACCCTGCGGCTTACACACGGGACACATGCACTTTGATTTCATACCTACCTCTGAACTGGTCTCCCCTTTCCCGACAGGTCCGACGACAAAGATTAGGAGACATTTTATCACCCAGAAATACAAAAAGCAAATTGAGAAATTCTACCACTGACTTCCCTGGTGGAGCTGCTCTTGGCTGTCCCGACGGTGAGACTGGCTTTGCTGGGCTGTGCCTTGAATGGGTCCGACAGGGGTGGTTCCCCTACGTGCAGGCGGGTCTGTGAGCGGAGCTGGGAGGCCACACACAGACATTTTCTTGGTGGGGATTCTAGTTTGGGGCTCAACTCATGCTTTTTCTTTCAGAAAAATGCCCAGATGTTATACTGCAGCTTTGTCAGAAACTTCGGTGGGGAAAAGTGCTATTTGCCAGGAACCCAAGGATTGAGGCACGTTGGCCCATCAGATGGTTCCAGTCAGATTTTCTTTTCTCCCCAGAGGACTGACAGAGGCCTCAGAAAGAAAAGCCTTCATGAGTTTGAAGTGGGTCCCCAAACTGACTCATCTTCCTGGAAGCAACTTGGAAACCTTTCCAACAAGTTCTGATAATAAAGCAATTCAGCATCCCATGTCCGGATTTGTGGCCCCAGTTTCAAACTTTTTGTCCTTTGTTGAGAAGTTTGGACTCTGGAATCAGTTCTGGTTTCAAATTCTGATGGGCTCTGTGAGTTCAACTTTCTGCGTCTGGATGGGGTGGGAATCTGTAAAAACAGACCCCATCTGACAAGGTAGCTATTGGAGACTCACACCTTTCCAGGTGAAGGGGCACAGAGAAGGCTGATGGCATGGGGCGTCTGAGGCCCGAAACCCCTCGTTACGGGTAAACCGTCACCGTCAAAGCCCCCATCAGTCTTGGCTAACAGCTATGGTTCCTGATGAACCCCATCTTTGCAGATGAGTTTCACTGTTGTCCTAAGGCCCCAAAATAAAGCAACTTAAAGAAGACAGAAGTTTGTTGTTCTTCCAAAGGTCACATATAAGCAGACCAACACTGATACGGCAAATCCACAGGGCTGGTCCCCGAAAGATCAGTGGAAGGGACACCTCCCAGGCCAGAGAGGGACAGCCTACAAGGACAAGAGAAAGAAAATTTCCAGTCTTTTAAGATTCCGTTACTCAGACATAGTCCAGGGTCCCTTTCCTTTTTAAAATATAAAATTATAAATCGATTAGAAAGGTATGAAGACCTACTCCTTGCCAAACAAAACAAACACAAATGCAATGCATACAGGATAATGGCACATCTGATGGCCTTCCTTATTGATCTCGTAGGTTTTTAATTTTTTTTTCATATGCAAATATAGTCTGTCTTCTTTATTTTCCAGCTTCTATATTTGCAAATTTGCCTGCTCACTAAAATTTATTTGTAACCCCCAAATCAATGACCCCAAGCACACAACCGTGGTCATCTGTGGACATGCTGAAAAATTCGAATCCCCCTTGAGGTCAAACACAGTGCTGCCTTGCCTTCTTGCCTCAGCTCGTGCTGTTGATGCACGTCCTCCTGAGGCTGTTTTCCCACAGAATAACTGGTGGTCATTATTGTCATAGAATGACACGATAACACAGAAGGAATGATGGGATGAGAAAGTCTCTGTTTGGCAATCATGATGGGAGGGAGGGGGGGGACAATCAGGAGCTGTCCGTGGACACTGAGGTCGCTGGCTGGAGCTTTGATGCTAGGGAAGATAATTGGTGTCGTCTCATAATACCTCCCAACGAAATTCTGATCAGTTGTAAAAGCAGCAAAGATCAATTTAAGGTGGGGGAACCTGAGAGACACCAACTTGACCCGGTGGTCAACGTCTACGTCACCTCCTGACACCTGCACTATAAGGAACACAGCATGGGTTCTGTTGGATTCTTTCCGAGAAAGCTGTAATAATTCAGAGGGATTGGGGGCCTGAGTGTGACCGCAGGGGGACGGCAGCTTTATTTGGGCAGAACTTTGGTTCATGTGCAGGGCAAGACGCTCACAGAATGAGACTTTCTAGAGACAACAGCACAGAGCCTACCCCCCGCAAAATCAAATAACCCAGTCAAGAAATGGGCAGAAGACATGAACAGACATTTCTCCAAAGAAGACATCCAAAGGGCCAACAGACACATGAAAAAGTGCTCAATATCACTAGGCATCAGGGAAATACAAATCAAAACCACAATGAGATACCACCTCACACCAGTCAGAATGGCTAAAATTAACAAGTCAGGAAATGATGGATGTTGGCAAGGATAGGGAGAAAGGGGAACCCTCTTACACTGTTGATGGGAATGGAAGCTGGTGCAGTCACTCTGGAAAATAGTATGGAGGTTCCTCAAAGAGTTGAAAGTAGAGCTACCCTATGACCTAGCAATTTTACTACTAGGTATTTATCCAAAGGACACAAACATAGTGATTCAAAGGGGAACCTGCACCCCAATGTTTATAGCAGCAATGTCCACAATAGCCAAACTATGGAAAAAGCCCAGATGTCCAGAGAGAGATGAATGGATAAAAGAAGATGTGGAGTGTGTGTGCACGCGCACGTGTGTGCATGTGTGTATAATGGAGTATTACTCAGCCATCAAAAAGAATGAAATCTTATCATTTATAAGGACATGGCTGGAGGGGCGCCTGGGTGGCTCAGTGGGTTAAAGCCTCTGTCTTCAGCTTGGTCATGATCTCAGGGTCCTGGAATCGAGCCCCGCATCGGGCTCTCTGCTCAGCAGGGAGTCTGCTTCCCCGTCTCTCTCTCTCTGCCTGCCTTTCTGCCTACTTGTGATCTCCATCAAATAAATAAAATCTTTAAAAAAAGAGGAAAAAAGGACATGGCTGGAGCTACAGTATATTATGCTGAGTGAAATAAGTCAGTCAGAGAAAGACAAATGCTATCTGATTTCACTCATATATGAAATTTAAGAAACAGAAGAGATGAACATGTGGGGAAAGGGGGAAAAAAAGAATGAGAGGGAGGCAAACCATAAGAGACTGTTAACCACGGAGAACGATCTGAGGGTTGTTGGAGGGGAGGTGGGTTGGGGGTGGGCTAAACAGGGTGATGGGTACCCAGGAGGGGGCTTGCTGTGATGAGCGCTGGGTATTCTATGTAAGTGATTAATCTAGTGATAAATACTACTCCTGAAACCAAAACTACCCCACATGTGAACCAAACAGAATGTAAATAAAAATTTGAAAAATAAATCAATTAATTAAAATATAAATAAATAAATAAATAAAATTTTGAGGCGCTGAAAGTCATACAATCTTCCTCCCAAATAATACCATTTCAATATTTCCACTCTCAGGGTACCATTTAACTCAAATAATGCACTAACTTTCATGCAAAGATCTGGAAAGGCTGTGAATTCACACCATGTTATAACTCAGCAACCTACAGCTGGAAGAGGTTAAGAAGTCACCGATAGCCTCCGCTGAATGGATTCTCTGAACATGCTGAGGTTAAGAATTTGAACTCAGAGCCTGTCGTTTCCGTCAGCCGTACCATGCTGCTATAAAGAGCCTGATTGTTCAGAGTCCTTGTAATCCTTGTGTCTCCCGTAATGACTTACTCCTCCTGCCCTGCCATCCACCAGATCCTTGCCTTTAATGAAAGAACAAAGATGCAAGACTTTCGTCTTCACAGCTTCCCGTAAAGCTACTGACCAAGACAGTGTGGTTCAAGGTCAATACCACAGAGCGTGCAGAAATGAAAGCTCACATTTATGGCCAACTAATTTTTGATGAAGGTGCCCCAGTGGTTCAGTGGGGGAAAGGGCCGTCTTTGTAATGAACAATGCCGCAATAACGTGCCCAAAGCAAACACAACAAGAGAACACAGATCTTCATCTCACACCACACGCAAAAACTAACTCAAAATGTATCATATACCTAAATATAAAAGCCAAAACTACAAAACTTTAGGGGTAAAGAGAAAATTTTTGTGCCCTAGGATTAGGTAAAGATTTCTTAGATGTGAATGCAAAGCACACAGCATAAATGAAATGACATGACTGGACTTCACCGAATTTAAAAACTCTTGCCCTTCAAAACATACTGCCAAGCAAATGTCAAACTGAAAAGACAGAAGTATTTAAGAATCATGTATCTGGGGCACCTGGGTGG
Source organism: Enhydra lutris kenyoni (assembly GCF_002288905.1). Taxonomy (NCBI): domain Eukaryota; kingdom Metazoa; phylum Chordata; class Mammalia; order Carnivora; family Mustelidae; genus Enhydra; species Enhydra lutris. The sequence goes on along the minus strand of NW_019154170.1, from coordinate 2,004,981 downwards.
CTCAATGGGTTAAGCCTCTGCCTTTGGCTCAGGTCATGATCTAAGGGTCCTGGGATCGAGCCCCATATTGGGCTCTCTGCTCAGTAGGGATCCTGCTTCCCCCTCTCTCTCTGCCTGCTGCTCTGCCTACTTGTGATCTCTCTCTCTCTGTCAAATAAATAAATAAAATCTTTTTTAAAAAGTTGAAAAAGTTAAAAAAAAAAGAAAAAAGAATCATGTATCTGCAGGGCGCCTGGGTGACTCAGTCTGTTAAGCATCTGCCTTTGACTCAGGTCATGATCCCAGGGTCCTGGGATGGAGTCCCACATGGGTGAGCCTGCTTCTCCATCTCCCTCTGTGTGCTTTCTCTCTCTCTCTCTCAAATGAATAAACTATTTTTAAAAATCACTTATCTGTTAAAGAACTTATAACCAGAATATGTAGAGAACACAACTCAAAAATAAAAAGACAAATGGCTAAATTTAGAAATAGGAAAAGGATTTGATTGGACATTTCTTTAAAGACAGACAAACGGTCACTAAGCGTGTGAAAAGATGCTTCATGTCACCAATCATCAGGGAAACGCAAGTCAAAACTACAATGAGACAGCACTTTATACCCCCCACCCATGGCTAAAAATTTAAAATCTGGCAATACTGAGTGTCAGCAAGGATCTGGAGGGAATGAAAACAGCAGGGCCGCTGTGGAAAGCAGTTTAGACAGTTTCTTAAAATGTTGAACATGGAGTTACTGTATGACCCAGCAATTCGGCTCCTAGGTACGCGCCAAAGAGAGATGACCCAAAAGCTTGTACACAAATGTTCACAGCAGCGTTATTCATAATCACCAAATGCTAGGAGAAAATCCAAATGTCCACCTACCGATGAATCAATAAACAAAACACAGTACCATCCAAATCATGGAACCCTACTCAACCACAAGAATGCACGAACAACGGAGACACGTGGATGGAGCCAGATGCAAAAGGCTACACACTATGTCACTCCACTTATATGACATGTCTAATAAAGGCAAAACGATGGACGGAGAGCAGATCAGTAGTTGCCCAGGGCTGGGATGAGGAGCTCGGTCAATGTCACACAGGCACAAGGGAACTTTCAGGATGATTATGGTGATGACTTCACAACTGTATGACTTTTATTAAAAATCACTGGATTGTTGCAATGGGTACATTTTATGGTTTGTCCATGATAGCTCAAAAAAGCTGGGCGGGGGGATGGGGGGATCGCTCATAGGGCTGGAAAAGCCTACTCAGGAACTACTCCTAGGTCCCCAGCCGAGAAGGCTCCATCATCTCTCCAGCGGCTGATAGACTCCCGCTGTCCCCGAGGTGCTCAGGGAAACTGCTTATGCCCAAGAAGCTGCTGATTGAGGAAACGGCTGGCCAAAGCAGGAAGGGGAGGCTCCCACTGCGGGCCCCAGAAACCACCTGGCTCTCCCCCTCATGTGACTCTCTTCCAAATTAATCAAGACTTGGAACCTCCACAAACACCCCAACAACCACCACTCTACTTTCTGTCTCTCTGAGCCTGACTGCTTTAAGTACCTCCCGCAAATGGGATCAGACAGAATCTGTCCTTTTGTGTCCGGCTTATATCATGAGCACAATGTCCTCAAGGTTCATCCACATTGTAGCAGGTGTCGGCATGGCCTTCCTTTTTAAGGCTGAATCATAGCCCATTGCATGGATGGACACATTTTGTTTATCCTTCATCCATCCGTGGGCAGTGGTTTCCTTTTAACTGTTGTGAATCAGGCTGCTGGGAACGTGAGCGTGCAAAATCTCTTCTAGCCCTTGCTTCCCGTCCTCTTGGGTATATTCCCAGAAATGGGATTGCTGGGTCATATGGTAACTCTATGTTTGATTTTTTGAGGAACCAGAGAGGCCTTGAAATGCCTTTTTGGTTTATCGACCTCAACAGCATCCAACGCAATATGTAAAAATCCAGCTGTATGCCCACCCGGGAAACTATTCTAGCTCCAGGCTGCGCCTAATGGGCAGGTGAACTCAGGACCCCCCAGGCACAGTGACTCAAGGTCCTTCTCCACCTTTTGGGAGCCTCGGGTTCTGCCGACCTTGACTGGCTCCCTGACACACTCGGCTTCGCTGGCCTCCGAGACCTCATGCCTCCTCATCTCACTATTCCCATCCTGGTCTCCTGTGAACTTCGTCACCCAAAGCTAACAATGCTGGCCAGGGACTATGGAGTCCCTCCAGCTGCCAGCTTTAAAGCTAGGATTTTGCTGCCTGCTGGCTCCTCCCTGGGAGCGGTCACCTTGGGAACCACTGGCTGTGGGGGCAGACCCCTGGCCCCTAGACAGGCCTCTGCCAAGCAGCAACAGGCCACATCTCCATCATGACTCCAGGCTACAGAACCCACAGTGAGGTCACAAAGGCTGGCCATAGGTGGAACATTCTGGATGTCTTGTCTGGAGACTGCTGTCCCCCTGTGGCTAGAGCAGGGGGGTCATCAAAGCTCATAAAGAGAATTGCCAGACCGAAGTGGGCACAGCCTCCCCGATGACAGAGAAGGTGAAAATGTGTTGTGGGCGGAAGGCAGGGGCTGGGAGCTGACGCATTTCAGCTCCCGTCAGGGGTCAGCCAGTCTCCACACTGCGTGGGGGTTGGACACAGAAGGAACCAGAAAGCAATTCTGTACTAACACAGCCAGCAAGACCCCATGCTGATCCCCCTCTCACCACCTATCTGGCTTCTTTTCCTCCCTTCCCCCCCCCCCCCGCTTTTCCTTATACTCCAGCCGGGATGGCCTTCATCACACTCTCTCTTTCCTCAGATCTTCCCCCCTCCACTCGCCAAGTCAACTCCTACCCACTGTTCAGAGCAGCCTTCCCTGACCACCACCACCCCCCCCAGCGAGTAGCTGGGAGCCCCGGGCCTCCACCGGCCTGGACACTCGCAGCCCTCCACTGGACTGCAAGTGTGTTTCTGTGGATGTCCCAGGAGGCCGGATGCTCCCCAGGCCGTAAGAAGTGAGGCCAAAGATACGCTGCATACCATGTCCTCACGCAAGACACTGAGTCCAAAGGAGAGAGATCAGCAATCAGAAGCTAAAGCCAAAGGTAAGGGGGGCTCTTTGGGCCCCACAGAAGCCAGTCACCCACCGAAGGTGGGTAAGCCAGCCTCGGGATCTCTGGGATGGGGTCAGGGCGCTGGGCGAGGCTGGCCGGGCGGCTGGGAGTACGGGAGGGAGGCGGCGAAGGTGGACACAGTGGTCAGAGGCGCTGGTCCTTGGGGAGTCCAGAGGAGGGGCAGCGGGCCTGCGACTGGGCTGCCTGCTTGCTGGTGGGCTGCTGCCGAGCCCCCCGTCTGGGCCGGTGCATCTGTCTGTCCACCCGTCCCTGCGCCCTCTTCTTTGTCTCACCATCCCCCTCCATCTTTCTCCCTAGGCGGCGGCGTCTCTCTCCCTCTGTCCGCCATGCCCTCCCCCACTTGCTCTGCCCGCCCCTGCCGCCACCAGGGCCACAGCCCTGCCCCTCTTTCACCCACCCGGGGTCTCACTGCCCCCGAGCCCCGCCTGCCCACAGAGCACCCCTACTGCACGTCAAAACGCGACGGCGAGGTGCACCTGCGGCAGGAGGACACCTTCACCAGCCAGGCGCCCATCACCGTGCATGACATGGTCATGAACACGGCCATCAAGTACGCCAACTACATCGCGCTCGGCTCCAAGCACAGGAACGGCTGGCACTTGCTCACCTACATCGAGTACTACGAGGAGTGCCGGCGCGCCGCCAAGGCCTTCCTCAAGGTACCACGTGCCGTCCTGCGCCTGCGCGCGGGCCCGCCGCTCTGCGCTTGCGCACTGCTGTGCCCGGGCCACTGCGCCTGCGCGCCACATCCCGACACCCGCCCCGCCTCTTCCTTATTGCCCCTCCTGACAGGTGGGCCTGGACAGGCATCCTTTCGTCTGGCTCCGCCCTTACCTGCCATTTTTGCACACATCACTTAACCTCTCTCAGCACCAGGTGTGGTTAGATGCCTGTGGCTTTTTTGTTTAAAAAAATGACTTAGGCTACGCTTGTGGATGTGGCATCACGTATAGACCTCTGGAATCACTGTGTTGTACGCAGAAAGCTAATGGAACACTGGGTGTCGGCGGTGCTTCAAACCAATGTTTTTTTAATGACCCAGCCTCACCGTGCCTCGGTGTCCCTATCTGTAAAATGGGGATTTTTTTAAGAAACGATTTTATTTATTTATTTGACAGAGATCACAACTAGGCAGAGATGCAGGCAGAGAGGGAGAGAGGAGGAAGCAGGCTCCCTGCCGAGCAGAGAGCCGGATGTGGGGCTGGATCCCAGGACCCTGAGACCGTGACCTGAGCCAAAGGCAGAGGCTTTAACCCACTGAGCCACCCAGGCGCCCTAAAATGGGGATTTTTATATCTATTTTTTATATGTATGATATTAAAAATGTAAACGTTATATATGGACAGATCCATTTACTTTATTAAATTTAGTATAAAACAAGGGTTTGCTACAAGAAGTCAGGGAGTTGGGGCGCCTGGGTGGTTCAGTGGGTTAAGTGTCTGCTTGCGGTTCAGGTCATGATCTCAGGGTCCTGGGACTGAGTCTGGTGTCAGGCTCTCTGCCTAACGGGGAACCTGCTTTTCCTTCTTCCTCTGACCCTGCCCCTGCTTGTGCTCTCTCCCCTCTCAAATAAAGAAGTAAATACAATCTTTAAAGAAAAAAAAAAAAAAGAATTCAGGAAGTTTACACCTATCAAACAGCCCCTGACTCACACTGAGCATTACATCAGCGTTAGCTATATTTTTACAGTAGTTACTGTTACCGTGTCTCTTTGCCACTGTCTCACCCTTTTTTTTTTTTTTTCAGATTTATTTATTTCCTGGAGGGAGGGGCAGAGGGAGAGGGAGAGAGAATCTCAAGCAGGTTCCCTGCTGAGTGCGGAGCCTGGCCCAGGGCTTGACCTCACCAGGTTGAGATCGTGACCTGATCTGAAATCACAAGTCAGACACAGACTAAACTTCCGAGGCGCCCCTCCAATACCTCATCTTTTGAGCGAGGTCATCCCTGATCACCCTGGTTCCCTAGACTCACCAGCTCCCAACACACTCTATCATAGCCCCTTTGAAAATGTTCTGCCCAGCTCTCATAGCCATGTGGCAGCATAGTTGTATAATTTTATTTGTTTAGTTGGTCAGTTCATGAGGGCAAGGGGCCAGACCACCTCATTCATTGCAGGCCTCCAGAATCTAGCCCCTTGGGTATATCTTCAAGAAAGGAATGCCTGTTTTTCAGATTAGGAAAAGGGGAAAGAGACCTCTAGGGACTTGTCCAGTCAACATAACAAACAAGTATTCAGGAAGTAGACAGTGATCCAGAGAAAACTAAAGAAAATAAAAGGGGTTGATGAGCTGGGGTAGGGGTTGTAATCTTACCCTATGGTGGCCAAAGAGAGACTCTCTGAGAGTGGCATTTGAACAAGACTTAAACAACTGGGAGGGGGAAAATTTAAGTGAGTATTTGGGGGTAAGTGTTACAGGCAGTGGGAACAAATGTGCAAAGGCCCTGGGGCAGGACGGGACCTGGCATGTTGGTTGAACAGCAAAGAGACCCACGTTGCTAAAGCAGAGTGAGTGAGGGGGAGAAGGAGGTGATGAGGGCAGGGGGCAATAGGGACAGGTTTTGCTGGGTCTTGGGGGGCTTTTACCAGTAATGAGGTGGGAGCCATGGAGGGCTGTAAGCAGAGAAATGTGCCCAGAGTTGGGTACTCACAGGCACTGTGTGGCTGCTGCAGAGAAAACAGACTGGGTGGAAAAAGAGAGACCAGTTGAGGTTGAGAAGGTGTTTGGGACCTGTATGGTAGCAGGAGAGTGGATGAGACATGGTCAGATTCTGAAGGCAGAGCCAACATTATGTCTTGATGAGTTGGGTGTCCAGGAGAATGAAAGGCACTGAGGATAATCAAGATTTCTGGCCTGGGCAACTTGAAGGAACTGCTGTTAACTGAGATTGCAGAAGGCAGGTTCAGCACAGGGGAGTAGGTAACATCAACAATTCTTTATGTTGACTTGATGGTGCCCTGTTTAGACAAGGACACCAGCAGTGGGCAGTTGTGCTCAGAAGCCTAGAGTGGAGGGGAAAGGCCCACCTGGGGGCCAGGTGGTGGCAACCCCTGGTTCTGCCAGGATGGATGAATGGTGCGCCATTTTGAATTTTTAAGTCAATCCAGACATCAGCACAAATAATGTGGGTATACAGAGCTTGAGCTAGGCAGATGTTCTCCCAATATTTTATCTAATAAAAATGGAGGGGAAAAAGGATCTTACCTAAGTATCGACCAATAAAGGGGGGGGGGTCACTAAATTAGGACTTTTTAAAAAAAAGATGTTATTTATTTATTTGAGAGAGAGAGCACAAGCAGGGTGAAGGGTAGAGGGAGAAGCAGGTTCCCCGCTGAGCAGGGAGCCTGACTCAGGGCTTGATCCCAGGAACCTGATATCATGATCTGAGCCAAAGGCAGACACTTAACAACTGAGCCAGCCAGATGCCCCCAAATTGTGACATCTCTATATTACCCAATATCATTGAGGTGTTATATTTGATACCATAAAGAAATATTTAAAGGCTGGGAAAATAGTCAGGATGTATGGTTTTACCAACAATGGTGTGTTAATGATAATATAGGCCTAGTACAGCCCTGATTTTGTCAAATATTTATTCATAAAAATGTTGGAGGGGGAGCACGTTTTATTCATATTTTCTAATCTCAGTACTATGGACACTGGGGGCTGGATCATTTTTTGCGGACGGGTCTGTCCTGTACATTAGAGGATATTTCTCAACACCGCTGGTGCCCACCCACTCGATGTCAGCACCATTCCCTTCCCCAGAAATGTCTCCCCATGTTACCCAATGTCACCTGGGATGGTGGAGTCATCCCTGTTGAGAACCACTGCCCTAGATGCTTGTAATGGGGGAGATGGGCTCTTTTATCAGCAAACAGAAGTCCAAATGGTCAACAGAGAAAAGGGAGCCCAGGGTTCTCAGCCTGAGGCTCCGGCTCTGGGGCAGGGAGGGAGGGGCAAGTGGCAGATGAGCCCCCCTTGCCTCACAAGGGCCTCCTTCCCCAGCTGGGCCTGGAGCGCTTCCATGGAGTGGGGATCATGGGGTTAAACTCGGAGGAGTGGGTCATCGCCAGCATTGGTGCTATCATGGCTGGGTAAGAGTTATCTGGTATCTCCCTGGGGTACATGGAGGCAGGAAACCACCAGCCCAGCAAAGTCTTATCCCTCCTCTCGAATCCATAGGGGGTCTCATGGAAGAGCCCAGTTCAAGGAGCAGACTAGGCTCCTGTTTGGTCTGTGTTCAGTGGGACTCATCAAGGACTCAGCCCTGAGCACCAGCCAGCTCACCCTTCCTGACATTCTCTACCTGTTGAACTCCTACACATCCTGTGAAGCCCATCCCCATGACCCCTCCTCCAAAAACCTTCCCCACTTCCCAGGGTTCTCCAGCATTGAGCCCTCCCCTACTTGTCCAGACCATTGGGGAACCTCTAAAGGGCAGGGCTTACACCCAAGCTGTCCCTGAGACCCACCTTCAAACAAGGCATACTGTGGGTGTTCGGGGCTGTCTGCCTCACTAAGGGCTCTGCCTGAGGGACTGTCTTTCCTTTGGCAAAGCCAGCCTCTTGGAAACCCTGCAATTCACCGGTGGGTCCTCACCTTTTGGGTTCTGCTTCTAGAGGCTTCTCTGTTGGCATCTTGGCCACCAACTCCCCCAAAGCCTGCCAGGTCATCGCTGAAAGCTCAGAGATAGACATCTTTGTGGTGGATAATGACAAGCAGTTGCAGAAAATCATCCAGGTCAGTGACTCAGGGAACTGCGGGAGCCAGGCAGGCTTGCCTGGTGGAGGGCACAGCTCAGGTAAAGACAAAGACTTTGCCTAGTAGACAAAACAGATCCAATGAATGACGCACCTACTATCCCACTGTTACTCACAAGCTAGGAACTGTGGATTCCATGCATGGGCAGGTCTGGGGCCTGTAAGAGGTGCCAGGCATGTGCTGTTCCTGCCAAATGGCCCTCGCTTTGCTGACCATAGCCGGTGCTCAAGCCCTAGGAGGTCAGAGCCCGCTCAATGCTGGCTCAGGGGCTGACCCCCAACACACGCCAAACTGGGACGTCAATGTATCTACTGCAAGCAGATCCTCTCTTCCTACTTTTTTTTTAAATAATTGTGGTAAAATACTCACAATATACAATTTACTGTTGACACCCTTTTTAGTTCAGTAGCATTGAGGGCACTCACAGTGTTATGCAACCAAGACCTCTGTCTGGTTCCAGAACATTCCATCACCTGAAAAGCAAGCCCTGTGCCTGTTAGTGGGGATGCTTCATTCCCCTGGCCCCAGCCCCTGGCGAACCACCAATCCACTTTCTGTCTCTGTGGCTTTGCCTGTTCTGGATGTTTCATCTTAATGGAACTGTACAACAGATCCTGAATTTCTCTGGGCCAGCACTGCTCCAAGTGAAGTGGTTCTGGGTGTGGGCTCCATGGCTCGGAAGCTACTTCACTAAGTCTGGGCCCTGGGGCAAGGTGTTGGACCTTCTGGTGCCTCATGTTCCTCACCTGTAGAATGGGAGTGGTAACAGGACCTACCTAATGGATTTGGTTCTGAGAATGAACTAGGTACACCTGAAATAGGCTAGGACAGAGCTTAGCATGGTCAGTGCTCAATGCCAACACTATCGTGGATAGGATCATCAATGGTATGGTCATTCCTATTTGATCTCTGTTCCAAGGAGGGAATGGGGAAAGATCCATGGGCATATGGGGCACCCAGAGGAAGTGGACATCAGAGTAATGCCCACTCATGTTTGGCCACCCTGGGCTCTGGGTCTTCTTCTCCCTTCCGTGGAGGAACTGTGGTGGTCCTACAGCTGAAACTTCTGGGTCAGCCCCTGCCCGTCCTGCAGCCTGAGCTGAACCCCGTGAAATGGGGACCCTAAGAGGACCCATGACAAGCAGACAGAGGCATGTAGGCAAAGACAGGGCCACCACAAAACACCCCCTAGATGACTCCAGTTTTAAAACAGACCATACTGCATGTTGATGAGGAGAGAGAGCCACCAGAATGCTCCTTCATTGCTGGCAGAGATGGCACCGCCATCTTGGAAAATGGCTAGATGGTTTCACAGCAAGTGAAACAAAGGTGTAATATATGGTCCAGACCTCCCACCCTGGAGTACGTACCCAAGAGAAATGAGAACACGTGTCTACCCTGCATGTGAGTGTCTGTGGCTGTTCTAGGCATGATTGCAAAAAAACTGCCCAAACATCTATTAACCAAGATCCAGCTGTTTTTGTGTCATTTGGATGAATCATGGTCCATCAGTACCACCAAACCATAGTGACGACTGGGCTCCTGTTACATGTAATCACGTGGCTGCATCCAAAATGTGCTGAATGAGAGAAGGTTACCTGTGGTGTGAGTTTATATATGGGAAGCTCCAGCAAAGGCAAAGCTATGGGACAGAAATCCAGAACAGTGGCTGCCAGGTTGAAAGGAGGAATCGGACCACAAAGGGGCCGAGAAAACTTCATGGGGCGATGGAAATATTCTAGATCTTGATGAAGGTGGTGGTCACACGGCTGTAAGTTTGTCAAGACTCGTGGAACTGGAGGTGCCTGAGTGGCTCTGTTGTTGAAGCATCTGACTCTTGATTTCAGCTCAGGTCGTGATCTCAGGATTACGAGATGGAGCCCCGGGTCAGGTTCCAAGCTCAGTGTGGAGTCTGCTTGAGATTCTCTCTCTCTCTTCCCCTCTGCCCCTCCCTGCTGCTCTCTCTCTCTAAACATAAATAAATAAATCTTTTAAAAAAAGACTCATGAAACTGTGGACCTAAACAGGTGACTTTTACTGAATGTAAATTATGCATCCGTCCATCAGTCCAGTCCTCTGTCGAGAACGTAAACCGGCACGGCCACTATAGAACACAGCATGGAGCGTCCTCAAAACTTTATAGAGGCAGCAGCAATCCCATGCCAGATGCGTGCCCGAAAGAAATAAGGAAAGGTGTCGAAGATACTTTGGTTCATTCAAGTTCATAGCAGCAGTATCCACAACAGTCAAAATATGGAAATAACCGGATGTCCGCTGATGGATGAATGATACACATCGCACGGTCCATCCCCATGTGGGAACACAGTCCAGCCTCAGAAAGGAAGGGACCCTGACCCCTGCCATGACGTGGAGGGACCCTGAGGACACTGGGCTCAGTGAGAGGAGCCAGACCCAGAAGGACCCATCCCGCAGGACCCCACTCCCAGGAGGTCCCCAGAGGAGTCCCGTCCACACAGACAGAGAGGAGAGGGTGGGAGCCAGGGCTGGGGCAGGGAGTGGGGGGGTCCGTGATTCATGCGGACAGAGTCTCCATGTGGGGAGATGGGAAGTTCTGGAGATCTGTTTCCCAGTCATGCAAATACACTAAACACCACAAACCATCTGCTTAAAATGGTTAAGATGAGAAACTTTGTTATGTAATTTTTTTAAACCACAAATGTTTTAATGCTCAATAAATAAATAAACCCAAAACAGGGTCTGGGCAGGTGACCAGGTGTGTGGCCTGGGTCATTCTCCACCTGGAAGGCACGCCCCTGCTGCAGTGGGGACGATGTCGAAAATGAAACTTGCACTGTCCGGTTGCTCCTCCTTGTTCCTCTTCACTTGCTTGAACCTTAATCACAGAGCCAGGCCGGGGACAGCAGACCACTGCTTTCCATGTTCTGGGTCTTTTCCCCAGGAGATATCTGTTTGCAGACATTTCCCGCATTTTTATCTCCAGCTTTCCCAATAATCACCGTGGGATGCCGGAGAGGCATCTCAGACGCAGCCTGTCCAAACCCAAGCTCCTGATCTTCCCCCAAAAAATCTGCTCTTCCCTCAGCGTTTCCTCCTCCTTCCAGCTGCTCAGACCCGAAGTCTGGCCCCATTCCTGAGTCCTCCCTCTCTGGAAATCCCGTCGGTCCGTGTGATCAGCCCCTTGATGCCAAGGATGTCCACGCCCTAATCTCTGGGACGTGTGATCAGGTGATCACGGCGCCTTGTGTGGCAAAAGGGATTTTGCTGATGGGATTAATATTAAGGCCCTTCAGCTGGGGGATGATCCTGGATTATCCGGGGGAGGGGTCTCCTATAAACACACCAGCTGGAGACAGAGAAAGATAAGGCAGATCCGAGAGCCGAGAGATTCAAAGGATGAGAAGAACTCAACCTCCCTGGCCCCGGGTTTCTGCCTTTGAAAATGGAGGAAGGGACCCTGAGCCAGAGAATGTGGTGGCCTTCAGGAGTGGAGAAGGGCCCTCAGCTGACATCCACCCAGGAGACAGGCAGACCTTGGTCCTGCAGCCGCAGGGAGCCGGATTCTGCCAACAACCCAAAGAAGCCAGTTCCCAAATGAGCAATCCTGCTGTGGGGCCTCCGGAAGGGACCCAGGCTTCCCACTTCTGGGTCTGGAGATTACGAGACTGTAAGCAGAGAGCAGACCAAGCCGCTCAGAGCCAACACCGTAGTGTATCCCAGCAGCCCTAGGACACCCACGGAGTCCGCTTTCAGAATGGGTCCAGGATCCCTCGACATCAAAAACAAAACACACCAGCAACGAAAACCAGGTTCAAAAGTGGGCAAAGAACTTCGACATTTCTCCAGAGAAGAAACACGCATGGCCAGTCAGCCCCAGAGAAGACGGTCAACGTCCACGGTCATCCGGGAAACACAGAGGGAAGCCGCCATGAGACGCCACTTCCCACCCACGAAGACAGCCATTGTCAGAAACGCAGGTGACAAGTGTTGGTGAGGTGGCGGGGCCCCTGGAGCCCTCATGTGTGGCTGGGGGTGGGGAGGGAAAATGGGGTGGCCGTGTGGGAAGCTGCTCAGAAAGCCGACGGTAGAATCACCATCATATGACCCAGCGATCCCACACCTGGGGGTTTACGCAACAGAATGGAAAACAAGTGTGCAAACAAAAGTTCATACACAGACTTTCCCAGCAGTCCAGACAGGGGCACAGCGCAGCACCCCAGCAGCCGATGAGTGGATAAATGGTGGCCCATCCCCACCCCGGACTGTTCCTCGGTCCTAAAAGGAGGAAAGCACCGACATGCCCCCGCGTGGGTGGACCTCAAAAGCGTGACGTTCAATGAGAAGAGCCGGACACATGCAGCCACAGAGTGTAGGATTCTGTCTATATGAAACATCCGGAATAGGCCGGAGGACGGGGGAATGGTGTCACGGCTAACGGGCACCGGGTTTCCTTTTGGGGAGGCGGAATGTTCTGGAACTAGACAGAGGTGACGTTCATATCACGTGAATGTACTCAATACCGCTCAAGTGTCCACGTTGAAATGGTTAACGTGGGCAATTCCTGTGTGTTTTGCCTCAATCCAAAGAAAACGGGGGAGTGTCCTTGCCGCCCGTGGGGAAGTGCTGGGAAGCGGGCTCGGGGCTCAGCTTCGACCAGCGCTCCTGCCCGGCGCGTCCTGAGCCCCTCAATGTCTGGCAGATCCAGGGCTCCTTGAAACACCTCAAAGCCATTGTGCAGTACAAGGAGGAGATCCGGACCCGGCTGCAGAACCTGTATTCTGTAGGTCCTCGCTGGGGAGGGCAGGGTTGGGGGCGTGGCCTGGGGGCTGAGGTCTCAGGGTCAAGGTCCCTTCCCGGCCACCCCCCACCCCTCCACCGGCTCTCTGCAGTGGAGAGGGTTCCTGGACCTGGCAGGCGGCGTCTCGGAAGACACGCTGGACCGGGTCATCGACTCCCAGAAGCCCAACCAGTGCTGCACCCTGGTCTACAGCCTGTCGGCCACAAGCCCACCGAAGGCCACGATGCTCAGCCACGACAACGTGAGTGTCCCCTCGGGAGCGGGGAGCCTGGGGCTCTGGGGCTCGTCTGGACGAAGGTGAGCTCCTGGGGGAGGAGAACAAGCCTCAGGGTGATGGCTCTGGGGTCTTGCAGATCACCTGGACCACGCTGGCCACGGCCCAGAGGCTGTCTTACAAGTGCCCCCCGGAGGCGCAGGAGATCCTGGTGAACTACCTCCCGCTCAGCTACATGGGGGCCCAGCTCTTGGACATGTGGGTCTCCATCTCGGTCGCCGGAGCCCTCTACTTCGCCCAGCCGGACGCTCTGAGGGTGAGCGGAGCTCCCGGGCCCTCTGCTGCCGTGGGCACAGGTGAGGCCGGGAGGCTGGAGGAGTCGGGGGGTCCTCCTCTGTGGGGAGCTCGGCCCAGGACTGGGATGCCTGCCCTGCCCCTACCCCCAGCCTGCAGTGTGACTTTGGTCCTCTGCGTCTCTGGGCCTCAGTTTCCCCGTCTGTGAAGTGAGGGGGCTGGAGCAGACATGAGCTCATGCCCTGGGGAATGGGAGCCTCCATCCGGCTCCTCCCACAGGGCAAAACTCACCAGCACAGGAGGCTTGATCCAGCCGTTAAAAAAGCATGTGAGGGGAAGCGCACCTTGTGCCCATCAACAGACCAGTGGGTAATAATACATGAGCTCCACCCACCCAACAGAAGATGGTCCAGCCCTAGGAAGGAAGGGACCCTGCCACCTGCCACCACGTGGGGGGACCCCAAGGACACGGGGCTCAGCGAGAGCAACCAGACCCAGAAGGACCCGTCCTGCAGGACCCCACTCCCAGGAGGTCCCCAGAGGAGTCCTGTCCACATAAACCAGGAGAGGGTGGAAGCCAGGGCTGGGGCAGGGGTGGGAGTCTGTGCTTCGTGGGGACAGAGTCTCCGTGTGGAGAAATGGAAAGTTCTGGAGACAGACAGCGGGGATGACTGCAGGACAGTGTGAGAGAGCTTCAGGGCACGGAGCTGTGCACTGAAAATGGTCAAGATGGTGTCATGTGGGTCATGAGGTCACTGACATACGTCACGAGACCTCAGTCACAGCCGCGTTGACTCTGAGTGTAGAAAATCACACATTTCCCGTCAAGACAGGAAGTAGGGAAAAGCGAAAAACCACGACATCGTTGCCCGCCGGATCCTTGCGACTTCCTCAGCCAAGGGGCCCGCAAACGTGTCCTGCAAAGGGCCAGGTGGTGCGGGATGTAGGCTTCCCGGGCCGAGGGGCATAACTGAGGTGAATCACGTAGGTACTTAGGGAGAGAACAAATTTCTGCGGATTTCTCACTGAAAAAAGTGGAAAACATTACGGACACGAAAGCTTCGATTTCATATTTTCACGTGTCACAAGCTCTTCTTCTTGGAGCCCTTTAAAGGCCTTTTAATAATGTGAGACCCGGTTCAGCTCTGGGGCCGGCCTCTGTTCCGGTGGGGCCGGTGGGCGTGGCTTGGCTCCCTTTACTCTCCACACTCCTTTGTCAATGTTGCGTTTGTGGGCACTGGGGCATCTCTCTTGGTAACCGAGAAGATGTGAAAATGGTGATAAAGCCAGAGTTTGTCCCTCCTCATCCCCCACGTCCTCTCATTCCCTCCCCTCCTGTCCCTTCTGTCTCTTTGTCTCATCTTGTCTCTCTCTCCCTCCATCTCTTAATCTGTGTGTTTGTCTGTCATTTTCCATGTGTCTCTGTCTCTGTCTCTGCACCTTCCCTTCCCTTCTCTAGCCACTACTTGCCCCGACTCAGGGTTCTGGGAGAGGGTGGATGGGACCCCAGGAACAGCAAATGTTGTGGCTGAATCTCACATGTGTTGAGTCACGTGGGGAGGGACACGGGTCCTGCGTGTCCCACTGATCAGGGCCGGTGGGAGCAGATGGTCCTGGTCATCCCCCTCGGCGCTCCCTGCCTCCCTCACGGCACAGCTCCCGGCCATGGCTGCAGGGAAGGGCTTCCCACACCTGGCCCTGCAGTGGGGCAGGGGGCTGGGGGGCTGGGGCAGGGCTGGCCGGGAGCCCATGGTGCCGTGTGATGCAGGGCTCCCTGATAGACACGCTCCGGGAGGTGAAGCCCACCTTGTTCCACGGCGTCCCGTGGGTCTGGGACAGATTGCTGGACAACCTGAAGACAGACCAGCTCTCGTCCTCCCCATTCCGGAGGAGGGTCGACCAGTGGGCCATGTGGCTGGGACTCAGGATAAACAGAAAGCGGATGTTCAGGTGAGGCTGGGTCTCAGGGCTGCCCCGGAGGAGGGTGGGGGGGTGCCGGCGTGGAGTCCCGAGGCCCAGCTCTGCTCCCCTGTGACCGCTCCTCAAGGCAGACCCATCCCCCGCTGTGCTTTGGCCTGGCCAAGAGGCTGACCTTCAACCAGGCCAGGAAGTTCCTGGGTCTCCATCACTGCCGGCAGTACTTCAGCCTGGGCCTGGGGCTCTCCAGAGCCACCCTGGATTACTTCCTCAGCCTCAACATGCCCATCCTCGAGCTCTACGGCCTGTCCGAAAGCACTGGCATCCACACGGTCTCCAGGCAGCATGACTTCCGGCTGCTGAGGTGGGTCTCAGTGGAGGGACGGACAGGTGGCTGGGCGGGGCGGGTAGCTGACCTTGACCAGGGCGCATGGTCCCGCTACTCTGTTCTTCCCCACGGTGACGCAGATCCGAGGTCCAACGAGCAAGCGAACCCCCATGTGGGGTGACCCGAAGCCCCTCGGATTTGTTTTCTAATGTGCCAACCATTCTTTTTACGAATGGCCAACCATTTTTGACACCCTGGCCCCTTGGGAGGGAACACATTCATCGCCGTGTAAAGGTTACCCTGAAATTTCGCAGCTTAGTACCACAAACATGATTCCGTGGCCTCTGTGGGTTGGGAATCAGGGGGCTGCTTGGGAGCTGTGTGGTCCTTGCCCGGAGTACCTCAAGGCGTCACAGTCAAGCTGTTGGCTGGCTTCCGCACACGGCCGCTTTGCTCCTTTGCTAGCTGACCTCTCCCCACCACGGCAGTAGTCTTCCCCCACACAAGAGACCCCAGAGAGGGCAAGGTGGAAGTGGAAGCCACACTGTCCTTTAGGTCTAGGGTGGCCAGATTCAGCAAATAAAATACAGGACACCCAGGGACATTTGAATTTCAGACAATAACCTTTTTTTTTTTTTAAACTGTAAGTATATCCCCTGTAATATCTGAGATATACTAATACTTGCACTTGTAATTCCGATATACCCAGGCATCTTGTATTTGATCTGGCAACCCTATTACGACCTAACCTCAGAAGCGGAACTCTGCTATTTCTGCCCTGACATCTATGAGGGTCGGGAAGACCAGCCCTCTCCAGGGTGGGAGGGGGCTACACCAGGATGTGGATTCTGGGTGGGCAAAGCCATCTGGAGACTGGCTACTACCATCACTGACTTCGTTCAGGGACCCCTGCACATTTCCTGGAGGACTCAGCATGTGCTGAAAAAACAGGACAAAATAGTTGACTTGGACACGTCACAGCCCTTTTGGTGGGCTGCCTTTCTCCCCCGCCCTCGGTCTCCCTCACCTGGGGCTGGCCTCTGAAGGGGTGATCATTTTCAAAGGTAAAACCAGACACACCTTAAAGTGACAGGGACAGATTTTATTCACAACTACCACTGCAGCCGGAAGGAGGGCCCTGTGTGACCTGACCTCTACTTGAATTTGGGCCGAGGGACTGGATGTCTTTGAGGGGTCTGTGGGGTTGAGGGAGGTGGTGGGGGCTTGAGTCATCTGGGAAGTGGCCGTCACAGAAAGCAGGAAAGGGGGTCGGCGCTCACTAACTGAACCCCTCCGGGTCTGACAACTGGCACTTGCTTCTCTGGAGAGAAAGAAACCTACTGTGTGTTTGTGGCAGGAGGAGCAGATGAGAGCAAGCAGCCCTCTGGGGAGGGGTCCTGAGCCTCCCACAGGTGCTGGGGGAGAAAGCCAGAGCTACCTCCCTGACCGTTCACATTTCAAAGAGCAGAGAAAGTTCTGGGTGGCAGATTTGCATCTCAAAGGGCAGAGGAGGACTTGTCTGAAAGCTTTTTTAAAGTAGCTACCCTAAAAGGGGGCTTAGGGGGTCATCTGGGAAACTCTCCTGGGAGCTCAAGCTTTCTGGAAGGGATGTAAGAGGGATGGGGTCATCCTGGGGGATGTGGCCTGAGCGTTGGGAAATGCTAAGGTTTTCTCAAGTCTCTCTGTTCGTGGGTGGATGCGATGGTTTGTGCCTAGAGACCAAGGCCGAGGGCTGTGAAGAAGACAGCTCAGAGAAGCCCGAGCTGCGTCTGGTCAAGGAGAGAGTCTGCGGCACCCTCCCGAGAGCACCTTGGCTTTGGGGAGGTGAAAGTGACCTTCAGCAGAGACAAGACGAAGGCCAGTCACCAAGCACTTTGCCACCCACAGGGTCTCCTCAATCCCCAGACCCAAAGAGAGGCAGGGCAGAAAGGGGGACAGGCATGGAGGCTGGAGGAAAGACAGGTTCCGCGACCTGAGCTGTCGCCCGACTGGGTGGTGGTGTTTGGAGTTGCCGCACGTTCTAGGTACCACTTGGCATGTGGAGTGATCCCTGCCAGCCTGGGGTGTCAGACCACTAGGGTTCCAGCAGGAACCCGGCGTCAAGAATCCCTGCTGTGGGGGGCAGTGGGGCTCGCAATCCAAGCAGCCAGAGCCAGCCCCCGATGCTTCCAGAATCCCATCATTCCACACACGATCTGAGCAGCTCGAGCAAGGAAAGTGGTGTCCACAGCCAGGAAACCAGTCAGAGCAGAGGTGCTCAGCCAGGCCTCTGGGTTTTCCAGTATTTCATTGGGTGGCTGTGCTCCTTCGGGAGGCGTGGGACTGTGAACGGAGATTGCCTTGCACGAGGGGCTGGACGTCAGGCCTCAGGGGGCGTGTCTCCGCTCGGGCTGCCAAGACAGAGCCCCACAGGCCCAGGGGCTTCAAGAACCACAGAGAACTAGTCTCAGTTCCGGAGGCTGCAAGACCGAGATGTCCCTGATTCAGTTGTGGTGTGGACGGCTGGCCCCTCTCTGTGTCTTTGCATGGTGGAGAGATGGTGTCTCTCCTTAAAGGACATCGGTCCCATCATGCAGTCCCCACTCCCAGGACCTCACGGAAACCCAACCAGCTCCAACCACCATCTCATTTGGGGTTAGGAATTTGGGGAAGACACAATTCAGTCCACGCAGGTGTATCCTGGGCATTGGCCGGGCCCGTGCTGAGGCCCTGCCCTGAATCTCCAGTCAGCCTGGGGAGCAAGCGCGGCGAGGATTGGGGTCCAGGTGCCTGGATAGGAACCTTGAACTTTGAAAGGCAAAGCATCAGCCCCAGCACCCACCTCCAGTTTCCAAGGACATAAGCAGGTGGTGAGATGCCTCATTCTTGCCTGGATGGTCCTGTTTTCTCTCCTGCCCAGATACCTCTCACAGCAACCCATCCCACCCAAAAGGTGTCTGGAGTTCACCTGCCTCTTGCCTTGTCCCCTGTGCTCATCCGGGGGCTCCTGCTGGCCAGGAGCTGGGTGTGGTAGGTCCACATACCCGGCAAGCTTGGTTCCAAGTCAAGGTGGGCCAAGCCTTCCCTCAGTGTCCCCCTTCTCCCTGTGTCCCCTGCTTTGGATCCACAGGACGTTAGAAGCCGGACAGTCAGGAAAGGCCTGGGATCTGAAAAGCTGTGTGCGGGGGTGGGGGGTGGGGTAAGGGGTTGCCCCTCTGCCAGTGGGAATCTGGTGTGTCCCTAACATCCCTTCCCTGCCCACTGTCCCCAGCTGCGGGAAGTCCCTCCCCAGAACCCACATCAAGACACAGGATGAAGATGATGAGGGCATTGGGGACATCTACATTTGGGGCCGGAACGTCTTCATGGGGTATCTCAATGATGAGGAGAACACCCAGGAGAAGATTGATGCCCATGGCTGGTTGTGCACAGGGGACCTAGGCTTTTTGGACACTGATAAATTCCTGTACGTCGTGGGCAACACCAGAGGTGAGCAAGACAAGGCTGCAAGGTGCTCTGTGCCTCTGAGTGGGCCCCACAGGGCTGCTGTGGACGGTGGTGCAGGTAGTGTACTGCACAACAATGAGGGGAGGACTGAAGTCCAGCTTGGAGGAAGGGACACCCTTTGTGTGCCTGGGCTCGATCTCTGTCCTTTCTGAACATCACGGGGTGGCCGTGGGCTGCGGGAGAGCTGAGTTGATGCGGCTTTTCAGACCACAGCCCCCCCAGCTCCCTGTCTGCATGCAGATATCATCACTCTCAGTTCAGGCGAGAGGATCAACCCGAACCCCATCGAGGAGCGGGTGAAGCGGTACATCCCTCTTGTGCGCTACGTCGTGGTCGTGGGCCAGGACGCGCCCTACCTGTGTGCCCTGCTTACGCTCAAGGTACCTCCCAGCTGCGTGTCTGAGCCCCGCGATGATCCGGGCTGTGGGCTGGGCGGAGGCTGCTGCCCCAGTTGCAGGATGGGCACACTGAGGCTGGGGGAGGAGAGGCAAGGGGTGGGTCCCTTGGCCCCCTGGGGGGGGGAAGCTCCTGGCCCATTTCCAGAGAAAGGGCAGCTAGGGCTGAGCTGGGCCCACCCAGCCCTGAGGAAGTGGGGACGTGGGCGGCAAGTCTCCCCAAGCCGAGCTTGTTTTCTCGTTGGCGCCAGAGGGGGTGGGGACCGGCCCTCCCAGGGTGGAGAGGAGAGAGACAAGCCACTGGGGCGAGCCCCCGCGTGGGGAGTGGGCTCGTGGGCTTGGGGGTGGGCTGGGGGCAGCTAGGGAGTCTCCTGACCCATTGCCCCCCGCCCCCAATGTCAGTGCCAGATCAACACGGACACGGGGGAGCCCCGGAACGCGCTGACCAGTGAGGCGGTGGCTTTCTGCCGGCAGCTCAGGAGCCAGTCCACCCGGCTGTCCGACATCATCTACGACGGGGACCCTGTCGTCCTGGAGTTCATTGGTCAGGGCATCGACGCCGCCAACGCCGAGGTCACCTCCCACAGCGCCAAGATCATGAAGTGGACCATCCTCAGGACGGACTTCTCGGTGGCTGGAGGGGAGCTGGGTGAGCGGGGGCGGGGCGTGAAGGCGTCCTGCTGCGGGGGCTCCCTCCCAAGCCCCTGGCTCGTGCTCCTTAAAATGCCACCGTTTCCCGGGGCCACGATCCCTGGCGCCTGCGTTTTTCAGCGGCTCCTCCGAGGAACCCGGCTGGGAGTGGAGGGGGGCGGTCCTCAGCGGCGGTCCCCGTGCAGGACGGACAATCTCGGGGCACTTTGGGACGGGCCTACTGTACCTCCCCTCCTCGGGCCCCTCAATCCCAGCCTTCTGCTGTTCCGACCCCAGGTGCCCCCCTGCATCCCCAGGACCGATCTGGCCCACGAACATTTCATCCTGCGGGGAGGGAGGCTCCTGCAGGGGCGGGGGAGGGGGGAAGGCCCCGCCTTGCACATGATTCTGTGACAGGAGCCACCACCAAACTCAAGAGGGCCATGGTGGCCAGGATCTACCAAGCTGAAATTGAAAACCTTTACGAGGAGGACGACTATGACGACTAACCAGCAGCCAGGAAAGGCCCCGGGGCTTCCGGCCTCATCCCCGGACCTGGAGCCCCTGTGCCCCCGAACCCCTATCGGAGGATCCAGAAGATCTGATGCCCGAGGCGCTGCCTTCTAGAAGGAGGGAAGCTGTTCCAAGTGCCGAGCCGACCGGGACAGGTTTTAACTAAGATGCCCTCTCTGGTGCAGTGCTTCACGTTTAAAGGTGAAAGTGAATAAAACTGGTTTCATGAAAACAGTGGTTCTCACCCAGGGTGGTCCTGCGCCCCAGGACACATGTGGCGATGTCTGGGGACATTTTTGGTTGTCTCCACTAGGCAGGTGGGTGCTAGTGGCACGTGGGGGGGGTGGAGGCCAGGGACGCCACCTGACACCCCACGGGGAGGCCGGCTGCAGTGTCTGTCGTGCCCAAGTGGGTGAGGAGTTCCTGCTGAAGGCTGCGGAAAAGCTGAAACCAGATGCGATAAAGCTCAGTTTCTTCACTGTGAACACTACACACACTCTGACGTAAGAAAGGTGAGGCATGGCCCAGGCTCTTGACCCCCTGGAGAGAGGCTGCAGGAACGACTCCCCCCCCCCCCCCCCCCGCTCTGTTCGCAGTCATCCGGAGAGAGCGGCCACCGAGGATTCTCTGGGGACCCACCCAGCGCCAGCCAGGATACATTTATTATTTTTTTTTAATTAAAATTGAAACTTAAATGTTAACAGGAAACTTCAGGATAACGAGATAAAACGTTCTAGAACTCAGGCTGATTAGGCTAGGTGGGAAAGCAACCATGCCGGCCTCTCTGGGAAACTCTAAGAACGGAATGATAATTAACAGAGGGGACTAGTTCTACTAGTAATAAAGAAATGACAAAGCCACGGTAGTGAAAAGCTCAGTGAGGGGGCGTCAGTGACAGGCAGAGGAGAGGAGCGCGGCACACAGACGAGCGTGCAGGAATGGAGTGGCCTTTCGGGTAAGCGGAGGAAGCACGGGTTAGCCCGTGACCATGACTGGGGATGCCCGGCCTCGTGTAGCTACTGCGGAGAAGGAGCTGGGGCCCTGCCTCCTGGCAGGATGCGCTCCGGACGGAGCAAATGGAGAGGGGAGAACGAAAGCAAGGGAGGGAAGAAAAGGGAGGAGAAAGCATTGAATTGGTGGAAGGAGCCTGGAGAGAACTCGTAAACCTTGTATCATGCTTGACCGGGAATAAGCACCCAGCGGTGCAGGAAGAAGTGGGACGAGGATGTCAGGCTCCTGCGTGTTGAGGGACGCGGGCCGCACACAGGACGGAAGAGCAAGCGGGGAACTCTGGGCCACGCAAGAGCCACATCTCATGCTCCGAGAAGAACACGCGCGGGGGCACAAGCAGGCTGCCGCCCACGAGCCTCCTCCGAAGGCGGGCCGGTGAGGCCAGGGCTGGTGTCCCCATACCCCCAACCCGCCAGCCCCGAGACCCAGTCGCGCCCCTGCCCACGTGCAGCTGTGTGCAGCCACGGAAGAGGAGCAGGGGGAAACCGTCCCGAGCCCGCCCACAGGACTGGTGGTGCGGGTTAGGGTGCATCGGCACCGTGTAAGGAGGGAGCTCGCAGATGCGTTCAGGAAGAGGTGTGCGGGCGGCCGCTGTTTGGGAGGGAGCACTGTTGTGGTCGGGAGCGGAGCGCGGCTCCCGAGGGACGCATGAGAAAGTGGACGCGGAAAAGAAGCAGGAATGAGGGTCATGTGCCTGTGGAACCTGCAGACTCCTCTGGAGTCATCAAAATAGACATTTACGACGTAAGATTTGGAAATATTCAAGGCAAAAGCATTGAAAGGGGACAGAGATGTCCTATGGATGAAAGAAACAAATCACCAACACGTTGTGCAACTGTTTCCAACTGAAAGACGAAAAGGAAACTTTAAAGGCACCAGAGACCAAAGCCTCAAAGGGACTTCTCAGCCCATCCGGCGGGAGGCAGACGGCCCAGGAGCAGCCGCAGAGCCACAGCGGAGCGCGGGAGAAGAGAGCGCGGCTGCCCACCTAGAGCTCCGCACCCCGTGGAGACACCTTTAGGCACCAAGGATGACACAGACTTTTTTCTTTTTTTTAAGGAACTGAATTCCCTGCCGCTAATGAGAATTCCTCAGGGCGCCCCCCCCCCCGGGGGCCAACACGCGTGTGCAGCCGCGGGAGCACGTGCCTGGGCTCAAGTCTCAGAATGTGCCTACGTGCGGCGCCGCAGGCCCGGCGGCTCTCCGGACCGCTCTGTCCGCCCCGCGGGGACTCCGGCGGCAGCTCCCGCGCCATCCAGGGCTCGGGAAGAGGCCATGCGACGGTTCTCCGCCCTGCTGCATTCTTGGCCCCGGGCAGTCAGCCCTTCAGTGTGTGGTGGGGCTCCACGTACCCTGGGAACCCCGGGGACCCTCTCTCGCTCTCTGCCCCTTCTTTAGGAGCTCAGAGCAGAAACTGCCCCAGGGGACTTGCAGAATCTTTCTCTGGTGGGAAAGACAGGGTGGGAGAGCCCTGATGTTGGAAGCAGAGTTCTGGCCAGGCTGAGAAGGCAGGCTCCCCGGGATCCCATGGGACCCCGCGGGGGCCTGCCACCTTGTCGCAGCTGCCGTGGGCAGAGTGGCCGGGTGCCAGCCTGCCGCGCGGGGCACTCAGGGACGAAGGTCTCGCAGGGCGGACGGGGCTGCATATGTGGGGCCTGTGAGAACTCGGGCTGCTACGGAGTCCAGAGCAAAGGCCGCCACGGACAAACCAGCAGGCAGGCCACCCAGCTCTCAGCAAAGGAAGCTTCACCACCCTTTTTCCACCTATCTTGCCCTTTGTCGTCCTCCCACCCCAACCCATCCCCTCACCCCTCCACCCCCACCCCCCATCTCTCCCATCCCCCATGCCGACCCATTCCCCCCACCCCCCTACACACCCATTCTCCCATATTGTGAAGTCGGGCTTGGTTTTCAATCCCAACCTTGCTGCCGGCTTCCAAGGAAAGAACACACCATCCAAAACAAGACCCAGGACCAAATTCTCCACCATCATCCCTCTCCTGGATTTCTAGCGGCACCATCTGTATTCCTCTAGGAGGCCAACCGTGCTCACACTCCCCCATCCCCACGCCCCCTGCCCAGGCTTGACGCCCACCCTCTCCCCTTCCTGGCTGTTCAAGGAGGAACCAAGCGGACGCACGAGGCTCCACAGCTCTGCTTTCCCATCTGACTTTATTTCACTTTTTTTTTCTATAAAACTCCTCCATAATTTCACAATTTAACAAAAAGTTTAAAATCCAGGACAGAAACAATCCTGTAACTTATTACAAACACGATTCTCCTTTATTCCTTTTATCCAGGAGTTGGTCTCAGGCTGATGAGTGTCCTAGTTCCTAGTGAGACACATTCTTTGTAAAAACCCTTATGGGTAAAAAAGGTATTCGATACCTTTTGCTTTCTGGTGTCGGTTTACATTTTGTTCAGGAGATAGCAAAACACGGGGATTTGCACTGGGGGCAGGGGGCTTAACACTAAACACGAGGCAATCACAAAGTGCCAGCCCCTTCCTATGGAAGCGTCCCCAGAGCCCTTGTAGGCCCAGCTGCCGGGCAGCTGGGGGGGGAGGGGAGCAGCTGGGAATGCTGCGGTCAGGGTCAGGGCCCTGGGTGCCTGGCACGTCCATCAGGTGGTCATGGGGCCAGCACTGGGGCCTTCTGGCCAGAGGAGGTAACTGAGAAGTGGGTTGGTGCTTCTGAAAGCCCCAGAAACAGCAGGAGGGGCCAGACACTGCTGTTCCTGAGGGCAAGCCAAATCCTGGCCTTCCTCCAGCGGCTTCCTGGGCACGGCCCGGCTCCAGAGCTGAGTGCCGCCCAAGCTGCCACACGGAGCTCGGGAGGGCCTATGGCCCTTCCCAGCAGATGCTCCCGAAGGGGAAAGACCAGCTCAGGCTCCTGGCTGTGGCCCCCAGCAGCCTCCGCACACAGAGGGCTGGGCAGCGGCTGCCTTCCGTGTAGCCCACGTCAGGCCGGTTCCTTCAGTCCAATGTCTTAGAGTTTCCAGAGAAGAAAGGTGCCCCACTTTGGAGTATTGTCGGCCTGCCTGGGGAAGGGGACGGTGACGGCACGGAGCCCGCCACACAGGCCTGCCCTCTTCCTAATACCTCAAGGCAGTGGGGTCAGGAGAGAATCAGAGCAGACGGCGAGGAGTCATGGCGGTTTCCTCTGCAAAGCTCCTGGGCCTTCCCAGCGAGTTCTGGGGACTTCACCAGGGAGGCTGAAGTCTGGGGGAGTCTTGGAGGCAGGGCTCCCCCAGGAGTGCTTAGGGTCTGCCTCACAGACGAAACCACAGGGAAGGGGAACCTGGCACTCCCCGCATCGGAGCTCAGAACTGGGGGGGAGGAGAGACCCTCTGACGGTGGGCTTGGGGGAGAGGGTGAGCCCACCTCTGGGCCCCACCCCAGTCCTTTTCCCCACATCTCCTTCACGGCAAAAGTCGGGGGAGGGGGTAGGGGAACCTTGAGTCGCGGCTGGGGGAATAGAGGCTGACTGAGCACACAGGGACCCCACGCCAAGGAGCCCCATCCCAGGGGGATGACGCCACGAGGGCGTACTGGCTGGGAGCGAGGGGCCGGTGTGGCCCTTGGAGAGTCTCAGGCATGCGAGGAGCTGGGTCTCTGGACCGGCGTGGCTCGCGGGGGTGGGAGGGCCGAGCCCAAGCCAGAGCCGCATGTGCCCGGAAGGGCCTGCCACTGGCTGGGCCCAGCCACGAGGGACTGGCTCTGAGTCCTGACACTCCTCAAAAAACTCCACAAACTATCCCGTCTTATTTGGCAAAAGCTCATTTTTTCAAAGTTCGAAGACTCCAACAGCAGAAGGAAGAGGGTCCTATGGAAGGAGAGAGGGGACGAGCCGTGGGGGGAGGGGCGGCCCCGGCAGGGCCTGCAGCTGCGGAGCCCAGGTCGGCTCCTGGAGGCGGCCGCCCATCTGACCAGGCACCAAGCGCGCCCAGGCCCCTGGGTGCCCACGGACCTGCTGGCCCGTCGTAGTGTTCGCCGGCCCCGGGCAGGGCCCTCTGCGCCCCGGGAGGACGACGCGTCCCCTCGCCTGGAGAGGGGCCCGTGCTGCTCCAGCTCGGCCTCCGGCCCAACGACCAGACCAGTGGAAATGTCTTAACCTAAAAGTCCCACCGAACTCACCCCCCACCCACCACGTGCAGCGCTGCCACGGAAACGCACACCCGGCCGCCGCTCTGGTACCTACAGTGCAGACAAACACGCACACTAGAGAGAACTGTACAGACGAGTCCCAGCACAGTAAGAGCCCGCGGGGGACTGCGACCCTCTGCGCTCCTGGGGCGCGGGGGGAGTGGGGGGGGGGTGAACCGTTCGGGGAGGCTGGAGGCAGTGCCCTGGCTGCTCGGAGAGGCCCGGGCAGTGAGACCAGGCCACGCGCCCCTCCGCGGAGCGAGGGCCCCACTGCCGGCACCTTTCCTCCCCTTCTGAGGCGAGGCCGGTGCTGCCTTCAACGCCCGCTGCTTTCCGGGGGGCGTGCAGGGATGGCCCCTGCATGTTGGGGAGCAGCGCTGGCCGGCCCCCCCTCAGCCTCAGGGCTCCCGCTAAGGTGGTGGGGAGGGCGGGCCGGGAGCCGACGAGGAAAGTGCAGCTGGCCGTGTGGGCCGAGGACAGGGCGGTCACTAAGGCAGTGCTGCGGGTGGGTGAGTCGAGAGAGGAGGAGGAAGGCGGGGCCCGGATGCGGCCGCCCAGGGCCCCAGTGAACAGGGCCCGGCACCCGGCCCAGGGTCATGTGGCCACGGCCTCCAGGTAGCTCTGCAGCTTACGCACGGTGGTCTCGTCCAGGGAGAAGAGATCGAAGTCGAAGGTGGTATTGGTGACGTTGAAGTGGCCGGTCTCCTCGATCAGGTTGACGATCTAGAAGATGGTGGCAGGGTGGCGTCAGGAACAGGGGGCGGGTCTGGGGTGGCCCTCCCCCCAGCAGGCTCTGAGAGGGGAGAGGAGTGGGGGAGGAGGAGGGCTCCCTGGGGAGGAACGCTTCGGGCAACCCCCCACCCCCAGGACTTGGGCCAGGGCCAGTGGTGGGGGCGGGGCACCGAACCTGCTGCAGCACGTTCCGCTCCCGCAGGGCCATCAGCCTCCGGTGCAGCTCCACCAGCTCGTCCGTGTAGGCCTGGGGAGTGGCGGATGGGCGCTCAGCCGCAGCCGCCCCAGCCCCTGCCGACAGCTCACCCTGCCCTGCCCGTGAGCCCACCCATCTTGACTCAGGGCCCAGGGGAAGAGGAAGGCCGGACAGGGAACCCGGTGGGAGAAGCGCATCAAGCTCTGGGGTCCTGGGGTCCCCAGCCCCCAGCTGCCCAGTCCCAGCCCGCCACCTTGTCATAGGTGCCCCTCCTGAGGATCTTCTCGGGCTTGCTGCAGGACTCTGGGCTCCTCCGGCCTGATGCCTGCAGGACAAACCCGGGTCTGCTCAGAGCTCTCGCCTTCCTCCCCTCCTCCTGCCCGCAGGAGACCCTCCCACCCGTCCAGGGCCAGCCCATCCTGGCGAGCAGATATCTCTCTGGGGTCTGGGGGGCGGGGGTGGGGAATCAAGCCTCAGACTCCAAGTCTTGGAGAACCACAGCCCAGGAGCAGGCCACGGGCCGTCCCTTGGCCCTACATCCAGGATGTGCGGGCTGAAGCAGAGACCTGATCACCAAGAGACCCCCTTCTCCTCCTCCTGACTGGGCCACCTGGGCCGCCCCTCACCCCCTTACCTTGCTGTTGGGTGGGGGTGGTTTCTTGGAGGGAGGGGGCTCTCGGCTGGGCAGGCAGGAGTCGGCGCTGTTGTCACTCTCACTGTCACTGAAGCTCAACCTGAACACAGGACACGGCTCCGTGTCAGGCTTCCGCCACCCACTGTTCCAGGGACCTGGGCTGCTGCCCCGTGGGCCTGGCGTCCACCCCATATTCCCGCTTCCGCGCTCCCCTAAATCAACTTCACTCGGTTCTAGGCAGCTACTGCCGATAGAAAGCGGCTCAGCTTCCAAGCACAGAGCCCCAAGAGCAGCGGGCTGGCACCCTGAGAGGCTTGGCGGGGGGGCGCAGGGCTCCTGGGTCGGAACCCAACCCGAGGGTAGTCTGCTGCTGGGCTGGGTTCTGCTGCTGGCGGCCGAGCACGTGGAGCTGCGGCGCTCTGGACAGCAGGCCTCCCTCAGGGGCACGGGGCAGCCTGTCCTAGGGATGAGCGCTCAGGCTGTCTCAGAGAGGAGGGCGTGATGACTCAGGGTTCAGAATCCCCCACACGCGTGAGCCTAGAGCCACGTCTCTCTCACTCCGTCTCTGCGCTAAACGTGCCGGCCGCTGCCTTTAGCATTCCCCAATCTCCGGAAGCCCAGGACGCAGGTGTGGAGGGAGCCCAATCCGTGGGCCAGGCGCACACACAGCACCCTTGGGAAGACTCTGTCCAGGACCTCCGGGCCCTGAGGACACCCCAGGGCCGTCCTGGGAAGGAGCAGCCCCACAGCTGTGGCTGCCTAGCTCCTCTACCGCACCTCGGGTCCGCCGGCTGCGTTCTCCCGCTGCCTGACACAGGCCTCCCCAGGGAACAGTGCGAGAAGCAGCGGGACCCACAGAGGCCAGAACCTCAGGCCCGGGGGGCTCTGTTCTCACTGCCCTGGGGTCAGGGCTGTCCCGTCCTTGGGAGGGTGCGTGGACTCCTCCCACAAGCAGCACCCAGCCCCAGGGCCCCAGGTTCCTGCTCTCTTTGGGGCCCAGAGGCTGCTCTCTCCCCAACTCCCGCAGCTGCGGGTCCCCAGAGGGAAGGCAGGCGGGCAGGTCTCCTCGTTGCCCGGGTAGCACACGGCGTCAGCCAGGCCCAGGCACAGCCCCGGTGCCCCAAGCACCCTTCAGTTCCCCTGCATCTGTGGGCCCCCACACAGCAGCTCCCCACAAGGCAGACAGGACAAGGTGGGGTTCTGTCAGCTCATCCCAAGCAGCCACGAGGCCAATGTGGCCCCTTTCCCAGCACTCCAGAAGGCCCGACCTTCCACGTCTGACCCTAGAAAAGGACACTGAAGGTGCTTATGCACATCTGGTCCCTGTGCGGCTCGGGGAGCCTCTCAGGAACGGGGGCCACCTGTGTGAGCGCTCGGGCCCCCCCGCTCCCAGTGCCCCCGACACCCTGCACGCAACACTGCCAGCACCACACCGGGCGGGGCAGGAAACACCACCATCGGTTCCTCCTGGCCTGGGATGGTCCCGAGCCACCCTGGCCCAGCCCCATCTGCCCTGCCCCGAGCCTGCCTGCCAGAGCACAAGCCCCTTTACAGCCTCCCTCGGCCGCAGCTCTCAGGACGGCGAGGTAGCCACCGCGACCAGCACAGCACCACTCAAGCCCCCCGCCAGGCTTTCCTGACCCTCGGGGGTGCAGACTCAACGCCCAGCCTCTCTGAGACACGGGCTGCTGACTCCCGGGTCCAGCCGATCTGCTGGCCTGGCACCGAGGCCGACACCTGCTCTGGGCTGGAGGCTGACAACACACAGCCGCCCTGGAGGTGGGCTCGTTCCAAGGGTCTGAGGGTACCCAATGGAGGAGCCTGGCTCACCCTGCTCCGAAGAAAGGACAGACGTCACCTTCCCCAGGCCAGTGGGAAGCCACAGCATCTCCCTGTGCTGGGGTGTCTGCAGGTCCCAGGAGAATTTTCAGTCCGTCCTCACCCTGTGCCACCCATGTGGGGGAGGGGGAGGTGGCCTCCTGGCCCCAAAGCAGAGGAACAAGTCCCCCTCCCCCCCAACCACCGTGTAGCCTGAACCGGGACTGGCCCCGGGCTGCCGGGCACTGCCTCACTCCCTTCTCTGGTGGTGCCTGCACGTCGTGCCCTCAGCACCCCTGCCCTTCCGGCCAGCCGGCCACCTAGAGAGCCTCAGCCTCATGGAACCAAGCACGCAGCCCCCAGGCAGGCTGGGGGAGCTCCACGGATGCTGCCCTCCTGGCCCTGCCTCCCCAAAGCCCCCCAACTGCAGCAGAGGCAGGTCGAGCCACCCCGGGTCGCCCTCACGCCCACCCAGCTTGCTCCCCGCTGGCCCGGGCACCTGGAATCCCTCCCAGCGTTCGTCTTGCCAGAGGCCTCCTCGCCTGACGAAGAGTCGTCCTCGTCGGACTCCTCGGACTGTAGGTCCTCCACCATGGAGCGCAGGGGTCCTGGGGAGCGCGACGAGGGAGAGAGAGGAGGGCAGAGAAGGAAGATCAGGGCTCTGTCTGGATCCTACAGGCTCCCCTGCACACTCAAAGGCGACATGGAGCTTCCTGAAACCATGACCCCAAAACACAGCCATGCAAGCCTGCCTCGGAGGTCCCTCCCGCCAGAGTGAGGTCTGCCACCCACCCCTAAGAAAGGCCCCCATGGCCACCCTCTTCCTGAGGGACCCCGTGGCTCCCCTGTCCCCTACCTTCCTGGCTCTGCTCACAGGACTCTGGCCCCTGGCCCTGGGCACAGGCCTCTGGCCCCTGGCCTTGCTCACAGGCCTCCGGCCCCTGGCCCTGCTCACAGGTCTCCGGCCCCTGGCCTGTAGCAGGACTGCAGGGCCCCTCCATCTCCCAGGCCGATGGGGCAGCCCTCCTCTGCTCTGGGTGCAGGGAGCACAGCCTCTGCCTAGAGCCCCTGCAAGCCAGCCCCGGCCAGGGAGGGCGAGGCAGCCAGACCTGGGGGCTACAGCACCCTCCCGGGCTGCCTGCGCCCCTATTTGGGCCTGCCCAGCCCTTCGGCAACCCCCTCCGCTGCTCTGGGCCAACCGTCCTCTCCTCTCTCCAGAGGCTCACAGTTCCAGTCCCCTACAGACGGCATCTTGGTTTATATTCCTGTTACCAAGGCAACAGAGGGACACAAAGCCCTCAATTACCTTGGTCACATGATCCTGCTTGGGCAGGTTCCCCCTCCCTTCCCCGTAGATAAGAACCCTTGGAGAGAGTGTGGGCTTTGAGCATCCCATCCCCCATTCCCCTCAGCGACTGCTGTCTGAATTCCAGGCCAGACCCTCCCCCCACCCCCAACCCCCCCAACCCCCTGCACATGCTCCAGTCCCCAGCTCTCCCCTACCCTTGAAAAAAGATTCAAGACTGTGGGGGCAGGAAAATCTTGGCCCCATCCACCAGAAGTTATGCTTCCGGTTTGAGGGTGAGCCCCGCGTTGCCTTCTCACATCAGCACCCCGCAGGCCAGGGGCCCCCAGGCCCACTCTGCACCCGAGGAAGGCCCTCCCTGCTCTGAGGGCAGCCAAGTGGGACTTCGGGCTTCTCCCCCTCCAGCCTTCCCAAAAGGGACGCAGGGAAAAGACAGAAATGCAGACTGCCAGGATCTGAGCCTGTTTCCAGCCCTGCCCCGAGAGCGATGCGGAGGTGGCCGTGGGGATGGGTGTGGGGGCCGGAGGGGAACGGGGTGGGGGAGGGGTGAGGTGAGGACGGGGTGGGGGGTAGGCAGAGGAAACGAAGCCTCTATCTGCTGGGGGCAGGGGTACTGGCAAGGAGGGGTGTCTGCTGGGGGGGGGGGCCAAACGAGAAAGGGGCCCCTCTCCAGAGGCCCAAGGCCACAGGCAGGCAAAGCTGAGGCCCCCCTTGGGGACAAACACCAAGGACGGAAGAGCCGGGAAGAGCCCCACTTCTCACGCCTGGCCGCCGGTCGGGGCGGGGGGGCTGCTTCTGTGTCGCTCTTTAATCCGGTCGCCCTGAGCCTCCACAAACCTACGGACACGCATCTGGGGGCCTGGTCTGGGAATGTCCAGGGCCAGGCTCCCCCACTCTTCCTGTCACTCGGGGCCTTCCCTATCACCCACCCCATGTGCATGCCCACGAACGATTCTGGCCTTCAGACTCGGGGCGCGCGGACGCTCAGGCGGGGAGCGAGCCCCCATGCACGTCAACGGTGCGGAGAAGACAGTCGTGACGTCCTCTGGAGCCCAGTCCCCCGAGCCTCACTGGCTCCAGGCGGCCAGGGGCTGCCCATGCACAAGAATACTCCGCGGGTACTGAGACCCGTCCCCCGCCCGCCCTCCGCACCACGCACCTTGACTGTGGTTCTGGGAAGGCTCGAAGTCCGAGTCCGAGCTCGAGTCGGAGCTGGAGCTGGAATTGGAGGGGCTCGACTGTGCAGACTTCAGCCCGGGGCAGTGGGGATGGGCAGGGCAGAGGGAGAGAAAACAAGAAAATCTTTCAGTCCAGAGGGAAGGAGTGGCAGTACATGCCCTCTGGATGCAGGAGCGCCTGGCCAGTCTCCACCCAGACCCTGAGGCAAAGGGTCACCAAGGCGTCAGAGCCCAGCACCCTTGGCCCAAGGCTCACACAAACTCTGGGTCCCCCTTCGTCCCAAGACACCAGTTTGCATTCAAAATGCAATGAAGGGACTTGAAATTCCTAGCAGTTCCAGGACAAGCTGCAGACCACACGTCCAGTCCGTCCATCCCCCGGGGCAGGAAGACAGGGGACTAGTTAAGCTCTTAATGCTGTGCAAGGGTTGGTGGTTGGGGGGTGGGGGGAACGGGAACAACAGTGCGTTTGTGGCAGCTCATCTCTTTGTGGGCCCTGCCCTCCTCTGGTGGCGGCATGCGCTGGCTGGTGTGGGCAGTGGTCCTGTGGGGATCAGCTGAAGGCAAAGGTGGGTACAAAACCCATCTTCTCTTTCTCCCCCTTGTTTCCTCACAGCCCATCCCGAGGCTGAGGGATGACCCAAAGCGGTCTTCCCGCCACGTGCTACCACCCACCGTGTGCCTGAGAGCACGATGAGGCTGTGTGCACGTGACAGGCGGGTGAGGCCACGGTGGACGGGAGCTGGACCCATCATGCTACAGCAGGTCACAGCCCCTCCTCCTTCCTCTTCCCGGGGCCAGCCGCCCCAAGCCCAGCCACCAGGGGGCAGTAAACGCCAAAGCAGGACACCAGACCTTAGGATTGATGCGGGGGTTAAGATACTTGCGAGTTGCACCTGCCGTGGGGAACACATGCAAAGCTACTCCAAAGGGACAGCCCAGGAGGCCGTGGGCCAGGGGCACGGGTTCCAAAGGGCAGAAGAGCAGAGCCTGCAGCTCAGGAGGTTGGCCTCGGCCCGGAGCGCCCCCAGAGTGCAGGGGCCCCAGCAGGCCTGTCCAGCCCTCTCTAGCCTCTGGGGACCCTCTGAAGGGAGACAGCTTCAGCACCAGGGACCAGGCCCCCCCCACAACACACACACCGTCACAAGGAGGGAGGAGGGGGCCGGGAGACAGGCATAGGCAGCCCGCAGTGCCTGTTCAGTCCCAGCCGGCGCCGCATGAGAGCCCGTGGCCTGCTGCAGGATGGGACAGCCCCTCGAGATGACCCGTGGAGCAAGGGCAGCCCCCAGCCCGAGGAAGGGGCCCTGGGAGGGCCCAATTCCTCCCTCACCCCATAGACCCACAGAGTGATGCTGGCTGCCCAGGCACAGAACACTTCTCGCCTGACGAGTTAAAGAAGTTTTTTTCTCTACAGGTTAGCACAGCCCACCGGAAGCCACTCTAGGCCTTCGTGATGGGCGTACCCCTGCGTACCCCCTCCACATCCCCCTTCCCACCAGCCAGTGATGTTCCCTGGGGAGCCCTCGCTGGGAAACCCAGCCTAGACAGCCATCAAACACAGACCAGCGAAGACGTGCGACACACACCAGCATGAACCCCAAACCCCAACAGGCCTAGAGCCGAGCAGTCCCACAGGCACGCAGACCCTGGAACTCTTACCCTGGTGCAGGCGTGCTGGGTTCAGACCCTAGCTTTCTCATCAGCACCTCTGGTTTTCAGCCTCAGTTTACCTATCTATGAAAAAGCGACTTTGCTGGTCTTTGCTATAATGTGTGTCTGTACTAGGTGTTAGCACACCGAGCTCGAGGTCAACTGTGCCACTGACCTCTGAGGACACAGGATTCAGACAGGACTGGGCCAGGGGCGTGGGCGGTAAGGGCTGAGTACTAGACCAGGGGTGTGGCAGTGCCTGGTTGGGGAACTCAGGTCAGCAGACTCTGGATGTGGGGAGCCCCCAGGGACCAGCCTGGGCCCCGTGTCAGATAGGCAAGCACTGGTGTTGTCCCTGCCAAGCAGCAAGACGCCCTTCTCAGGAGGACTTGTCCTCTTCCTTCCACGCCAACCCAAAGGGTAGGGGAAGGGAACCGAGAAATGGTTTCAGCGGAAAGAGCCTAAAGGAGATGTAGGTCAGAAAGTGCACGGGGGCTCACTGTGAGCACTGCCCAAGTGTCCCGGCCCTCAGGC
Source organism: Enhydra lutris kenyoni (assembly GCF_002288905.1). Lineage (NCBI taxonomy): Eukaryota > Metazoa > Chordata > Mammalia > Carnivora > Mustelidae > Enhydra > Enhydra lutris. The sequence goes on along the minus strand of NW_019154170.1, from coordinate 1,971,350 downwards.
CACATGGAGTGTCCAGAAGGAGGGTGGAGGGCCACCTAGGGCGTGACTGGATGGGGGCCACTGGCTCAGGAACCCCAGGGGCCAAAGAGAGTAGAGAAAAGCCACTGCAGCGGCTGGGGAGCTGGGCCCAGGGCCACAGACAAGGAGCTACCCGGCCACCTCTGAGGGCTATGGGGAACGGCAACTCAGGGTCCTCACACGGTCAGAACTTTTGGGTGCTGGTGCCTCACATGGCCCCCAGGGTCAAGGGCTGGGGAGGCCTGTGTCTGGAAGGCTAGCCCGCCTCCTCCATCAGGCATCTGCACCTCACTGCGGTCCCAGGGTTGGCAAATGCCCGCGAGCCACCGTCTGGCATCCTGTGGGTGGTTTGGATCTCATACATGCAGGGACCTCCAGCAGCTAAGCCTTGTCATTCAGAGGTCTCTCGGGACATGGGAAGCTCTTCTTTAGCCAGGAGAACCCCCAGGCTTCCTAGAGCAACTCCAGCCTTGGGACACAGTGCCCAAGGCCACAGACCCCGGATGTCCAGCCAGCCCACACAGGGCAGCCACCCCCAGGGGCAGGAAGTGCCCCACATAGCCTGCCAGTGCTCATGATGACCACACCGGGAAGGCGGCCTGGGCACCAGCAGCAGGTCACCGTGTGCAGATCAGGAGAGGGGGCGTCCAGAGGAGGGGGTGCCACCTCTCCCCCACCATGCAGGTCCGCCAGCCTTGCGCCCGGAAAGGCCTGGCCTGAAAGCAGCTGAGGTGAGGAGGGAAGGGCACCGGCCCACAGCTGCAGGTGCTGGGCAGACGGAGGAAGTGGCGGCTGGAACAGCTGCTACCAGCAGCCAAGGAAGCTCCAGCCGCCAAGTGAGCTCCCGCTGTGGCCCGGGACTGCTGGGGGCTCCCACAGAACAGGCCCCGTCCCGGGGGGCTCCAAGGTCACTGGCAGATGGAGGAATGTACGGCACACATCACTGACAGCTCTGTGTGTACCCCTAAGCCAGCGGGGTGCATGGTTACCCACGGGCCAAATTGTCGTCCCAAGCCCACACCATCGCCTCCGACAGTCTGCCCGCGGGAGCCACTCTCCAAGTCCCAGCAGAACTCTGAGCGGCAACACCAGAGGCAAGGCTTCTGCCTCCCACAGTGAATGAGGATTTGGAAACACAAAAAGGCAGTGGGGGCAGGGACGGGTGACACAAGTTGGGGGTCACTCAGCCACTCCTCCAGCCAAGCACCTGTCCTCTGACCCCCAGATGCCACACAGCAGTGGGGGGGACGGCGCCCCCAGAGGCCCCTGGGAGGTCTGGCTCCCCAGGCAGCCATCTGGCTACTGCTGCCCCACGACTCTGCCGTCTCTAACAGCGACCTCCAGCGCTGCCTAGAAAGGCTGCTGCGGCAGGAGCTGCGAACTGCGAGCACCAGAGCAGGTGGTGAGAGGGGAGGGCAGGTGGGGAGGCGGTGAGGCCGGGTGGGGAGGCCCAGCGGCCAGCCGCAGTTCCCAGACCAGAAGAGCGCTCAGGGATGCCCCAGGAGCGGGGGAGCGAGTCTCCAGACGGACTGACCCTGCGGTGGCCAGGGAAGGCGCCGCGGTGACCCATGATCGGTCCCCAAGACCCTGGCCCGTGCAGGGAGCTGTCCACAGAAGAGGGCTCTGAACCAAGCACCGAAACCCTTCTTCCCTAAGCACGGTCTCTAGCTTGCCTGACCAGAGGGGAAACTGAGGCTCGGCGAGGTGTGGAGGTTTGCCCAAAGCTACAAAGAGCAAGTGGGGACCCCAGACCCCAGCCTCCTCGTGTGACCTTTGGGCCGACAGGCTTCAAGCGGCTCAGGCCCAGGAGAGAGAGGGCGATGGTGGGGGGAAGGGGGGGAAGGTGGGGAGGGAGGGGAAGGCGCCGCCTCACCTCTGTCTTGAAGGAGGCCTCGTCCTCCGAGTTGGACTCCTCCACCTCTGGGGGCTTTTTGATCTCCCTGGGCTCGCTCTCAGTCTTGACCTTCTCCCCTTTGGCGCTGCCCTTGTCCTTGGCTGGCTTTTTGTCCGAGAAGGAGGAAGACGAGGTGCGGGGCGAGGTGCTGGGGGCGCTCCTGGACCCCTTGGAGCTGCTCTTCTTCTGCTTTTTGGCGCTGGGCTTGGGGGAGTCGGCGGCGGCTGGCCGCTTGCTGGAAGACTTGGGGGGGGGCGGGGGCAGGGGCCCGCCCTTGGGGGACATGCTCTCCAGTTTGGTCTCCTTCAGGGCCATCTTGGGCTCCTTGAACGCGGCCTTGGCCGGTGGGGCCTTCTCTTCCTTGGGTGGCCGGCCTTCGCCCAGCTTCCGCGCGGCGTCCTTGGCGCTCCTCGCCTGCTCGCGCTCCGGCTCCTTGGATGGGGCCTTGCCCTCGGAGTCCTTGCGCGGCCGCTCCCGGTGCTCCTTGGCGGTCTTATGGGTCTTGCAAGCCTTGCTGCTCTCCCTGCTGGCGTCCTGAAATGCCGGGCAGGAGGGGGAAAGACACGGTCAGATGGCATCTCGGGGCCGCCCTGCTCCGCCTCCCCCGACCCCTACAAAGTATAATCCACCTGATTCAGACTCAGCTAGAGAAAATCTTCCATAAAGCGAAAAAGTAAGGCAGCAGGTGAGAGTTTTAAATGGAGCTGTCCCTTTAAACTACTAGGAAGTGTCAGCAGGTCCCGGGCGACTGCAGGCTAAGATTCCCCTCTGAATTGAACTGACATTCCCTGAGGGATTCAAGAAGAGCACACGGTGAGTCAGATATGAGACAGGCAAGCCACATCGACCCGCTCCCACTCCGGCACCTCGCAGCTTCCCCGCGGCCCAGGCGAGTGGAGGCTGCGCGTGGTGTTGGGGAGGGGCCGGGGGGGCACCAGCAGGCGGGCGCCCCCTCTTCTGTCCCCACACAAAGCCTGCGCGCCTCCTGCCTGGTCACCCCCACCCCAGCCCCAGTGCAGACCCAGCACAGCTGTTCTTTGACCCCCATGGCCAGCATTTACTGAGCACCTTCTGGATTCCCAGGCCCTGTGTGGAACAGCTCCTAGACCTCTCGGAATCAAAGCCACCTGGGCAGTGTCTCTAAAACACGTACGACTCTTGGGTGTCCACCTTGGAAATTCAGAGGGTTGAGGGTGGAGCCCAGACTCTAGCGTTGGTCCACCAGGTCACGGAGCTCCCTCTGGGGATGGAAGCAGAGAGGGGCCCTGAGCCGGGCTGCTGAGAAGGCTGGGCTGGGGGCTCCAACCCTGTACACCTAGGCTTCCTCTGAACGAGGGCAGGACCACCTACCTCACTGGGCAATGGCGCAGGGCCCGGAAGGCAGCAAGCACTCAACTGAGAGGGGGCTGTGGTCACTGCCACCAACCCCCCGCCACCCCGAGCAGCTGGCGCAGTCCGCAGGCAGGACCCCATGGGACACCTTGTTCAGGCTTCCTTCCTATCAACACCCCCCCATCACCCTGTATATCTGGGTACAACAGACAGGAGCCTGCTGCGGTCAGCTGCTAAGGGCTCTGGCCCACTCAGGTGGCCAGGTGCACAGTGGAGCCCCGAGGCTCTGCAGAACGAAGGACACCAGGAAACCAACAGAGCCAGACCAGAGGGTGACCTGCACCACGCAGGCGGCCACATTTCACCGGTTCACCCCAAGTGCCAAGGGGACAGCCTGGAGCACGCAGGAGAGGGCAGGAAAACCCCCAGCAGCAAGGGCCCTGCTGCTCCCACAGACCGTCATGGGACCCTCCCAGCAGAGAGTGACAGGGACAGAAGGCGCAGGCTCGACCACCTCTGATCCACTTGGGTCACCGTCTTCTTGCAAATCGATAACCCACATCAGTGCCAAAGGTCCGGGGACAGCCCCACATGGCCATGGGTTGCTGCCACCTCCCTGGAGAAACATCGCCCTGGGGGCTATGGCCCCAGCTCTTACGTCACCAGGGCCGGGGGAAGGGATGCTCACAGCACGAGCCCCCAGCAGCCCGTCTGACGGGCAGCCCCCTTGGGGCTGGCTTGCATAACGGGGCTCCACGCCCCAGCAAGCTGCTCCCCCAAGGAGGGAGGCAAGAAGCAAACTCCACATGCCATTCCGGCCTCTTCCCGCAGTGCCCATGTGGTGCTTGGGCTGCACGAACCGGTCTGAGGGCCGAGAGGCGGGGCAAAGCAGAGCCAACAGGCACGTTGGCCGATGCCTCCAATGTAGTTCCCATCATGCCACCTCCCAGCTCCCCAGCCCCGAGCCCTGGGGTCTACCCCGCCTCCACAGCCACCCAGGGCCTTTGCAGCAGCAGCTCTTCACCGGGGGCGGGGGGTGGGGGGGGACTGCACATGGACCCCCAGATCATGGGCTCTGTGAAATCACACACTAATTTGAGCATAATGTAGATATTCCCAGGCGTAAAGACTCATCACACTCATATTCTCAAAGCTGTTAGTGACCCCAAAAATGACTAAGAACCAAGCTTTAGAGAGAGGTCCGGTGGGCCAAGTGGTGCCATCAGACTGAGGTGCAGGTGCCCGTGAAGCCCCACATGTGCGGTCCAGGGCAGCTGCCGGGCAGGCGCCAGAGGGCACCACCCCTATGGGAGTGTGAGCCTCCCAGGGTCCCACCCCGCTCCCAGGAGGCTCCAGTCCCTGCCTGGCAGGGCGCCCTCTATGGACAGAACCGTCAGGGAACGATCCGCAGGGCTGCGACAGCCCGACTCTCCAGCAGTCCCCAGGCCAGTAGTGGGCAAGGTCCTACGAGGACCCCCGCCTCCCCCCCCCCAGCCCCCTCTGCCCAGAGTATGTGGCCTGGCCGATCGGACCTTTTGGCTCCAGGCTGCAGAGAAGCAATCTGGGGGAGAACAGCCGGTGCCCAAAGGAAGGTCCTCAGCTGGACAGAGAGGCTGGCACAAAGGCTGTGCCATCCGAGGAGAGTGAGACTGCCGGCTCAGAGCAGAAGGCTGGAGAGCCATCAGCAGAGAAGATCCCGCCTTTGGCTGCCCGAGGAAACCCCGTGTAGGTGCCTCCTCAGTCACAGCGCCTGAGGGGAGAAAGAGCCTGGGGCACAGACGGGGTGGGGGGGTGCGCAGTGAACACTGCCCCGCCCCCAGACATGCACTTCCAGCCTGGGGGCTCCTGGGGATCTCAAAGACCCTGGCGAGAGAGGCTGCGAGCAGACCTAGCAGATGCAGCCCTGTCAGCCCCGGCGGTGTCCTGGCCACCCAGGAGGGCATTCCCTCGCGGTGTCTGGGTGGCCTGCAAGTGACACATACAGAAGAAACGTCAGTTCCTACTACTCCTATTCCGCAGAGCCCCAAATAACTGTGGATGGCTGAGAGAGAAGCCACCAGATCTCCTGCAAGAGTTTTTCTTCCTTTTCCCCTCCACGCGCAAAGGGGAAGGCCAGGCCCAGGGGGGCCATCAGGGGAGAAAACCTCCGAGCTGCAGCTGTGCCTGGACTCCAGCCACACACGTCTGGACCGCGTAAGTCAGACAAATCCGGGATGTCAGAAACCCACTGGCCTTGTGGAAAGTGCCAGAAAGACCCAGCCTAGGTGATGCAGCTCTCCTCCGGGTTGCTGACAAGGAGAGCTGTAAGACAGGCCAAGAGCTCCGCCCAGGCCACCTGGGGCGCCCCAAGCCCACAGCACCCAAGTGAGTGAAGCAAGAGAAACACAAAGACGCAAAGTGGACAAACCCGTGCGGTCGGAGGTGGGAGGACAGGCAGGTGCCCCGAGCGCCTGATGAGCTCGACCTCCGAGACACAGAGCCCCGTAGGCGGCTACAGGGAAACAGGACGCACACTCACGAGCTTGTATGCACATCAGGACCCTATCCAAAGGGCTCCCGTGACCGCTTCTTAACAGTTCAGAGAGAGGTCTCGGGGAGGCACAGTGCCGCCTGCCCAACAGGACGGAGACAAGAGACAAAAATGTTTCTTCTTGGGGGAAATGAGCCTCCTCACCACATTGTCCCACCTGGCCCTTCCCCTAAATAAGCAGTCTGCTCCGAGAGCTGCTCCCAAAGAAAGAGGCGAAGCCTGAAACAGCCCGGGGAGGAGGCACCCAGCCCCAGCAGATGGGGCATTCTGGCCACGCTCAGGAGGGCTGGGAGATGGATGGCCGTGGCTGTCGCGCAAGCGCTCTGTCTGTGGCCCCCAACCCCATGAGACTCTCGGGGTCCTGTCTGAGGGGTCCTAAGGCCCACGGACACAGTGGGAGCAGCGAGGACGGGGCGGGCTCTCTGGCTTTAAGAGGAAGAGCGCGAAGAGCCTGCAGTCCCGCAGCTATCCGCGCTCCCGCAGGCGCTGACCCTCTGCGACGGCAGGGAGCTGTCCAGTGGAGCCGAGCGCTCCAAGAGGAAGATGCCAAGGGAGCGAGTCTGGGAACGGAAGGTCCAGCTCTGCAGAGGGGGCGCCCTGAGCCCAGGACCCACCATTGGGCCCCAGCGCTCCCACGTGACTGGGCCTTCCGCCTCACTAACCTTGGAGCCGTGGGACGGTTTGGTCTTCTTGGGGTCAGAGAAGGCAGAGAGTGGAATTGTGGGTAACATGGGGTAGTCGGGGCTGGGCCTGGACACCGTTTCTGCTCCTTCGGGCATTACCATCACCTAGTGATAAAGAAGAGACAGACGTTATCAGTGAGCAAGGAGGCAGGCTGGATTTCTGACCGGCAAGAGAAGTCAGCCTTCAGGAGCCTGGCCGGAGGCTGTGGGAGCGCCTTCTGGCGGAGGAGCAAGGGAGGGCCGGAGGCCACTTTTCCCAAAGAATCGAAGGCTTGTCCTCCATGAGGGGCTGGGGGCTGAGTGCTTGGAGCGAAGCGGGCTCGAGGCGTAGAGCGAAGAGAAGCCAGGGTCCCAGGATGGCTGGGCCCCGGTGCGGCCGCATGGCCTCTAGAAGGAGAGCCCAGAGCACGGCAGACAGGAGGGCCAGGCCGGGAAGACCGGCGGAGCGTGCCGAGAAGCACGAGAAGGCAGCTGTGGCCCAAGCGGACCTGCACACTGCAGTTCAGAAGGACCAGAAGCACGATTTGGAAAGGCAAGAGGCCAGCCAGACACCCACACTGGGCAGCCACGCGGCGGAGCGAGCAACTGTGGATGGCCGGGTCCCCCATCTCCGGGGGCCGGGGGGGGGCGCCCTCCTCCGCGGTCCAGCAGGTGGAGGTGACCGACGAACCAGCAGCATGGGAGGCAGAGGCAGGAGGGAACTGCACAGGGGTGGGGGCAGCTCTCTGCAAAAGCTGCAGCACGAGCCTGCGGGGGAGAGCGGCGGGCGCCCGGCTCAGCTCGGTCAGCCAACTGACGAGCTACCAGGAGGAAGGGCCTGGGGTCCTGCCGGGAGGTGCTCCCGGGAAACACTGGCCGAGTTCAGCGTGGCTCCCGGGCTCCTGCCGCACCTGCTGAAGGAGAGAAGGCTTGGGGGCAGGTCGTCCGAATACTGACACTACACGTTAACATGCCCTGCGGCCAGCCACTCAGAGGGAACCTTCCAGATAGCGACGAGACAGAACAAAAGAATAGAATGCACAGTAAAAAAAAAAAAAAAAAGGAAAAAAGAGGGGGAAAGCATTTAGCTCCGTAGAAAAAGCATCATTAATAACCTTGAGCCCCTGGGATTCCTTGAGCAGCCAAACCCCTCCTCTGAGGAGGCCGGCGTCAAGGGCCACGGGTTGAAGCAGCACAGCGAAGCCCCTCGTGCCCCTGCCCCGTGGGCCCCCGACTCCCCGGTGGCTCCCCACGGCCTGTCCGAGCACAACACTCTGGCCATGGCACCCGGAGCCCAGCCGAGCAGCCCGGGCCACGGGCAGAGCCCCATGTTCCAGGCTTGCAAGGACTCGCCGGACACAGAGAAGCAACTACAACCCAACCCAGAGGCACAGACAGGTCCCCAAACTCCTTCACTCGCATTTCCTGCCACTCTCGCCTTCAGGCCTCTTTTCTCCCTTCTAATGACTGTCCCGGCTGGACGCGGCTCCCGGACAGTAAAGCGATCGCCTCTCCTGTCCCTGTCCCCCATAACAGCAGCCATCTGAGAGAGGTCAAGTGAGCCAATAGAACGCCTTCCGCCTCTGCCGCCACACCTCATGAGGACCCATCGCACCCGACGGAAATACAGACCCTCGGTCGCAGAAGGAGCTTCTATTCCGTGCAGCTCCACTGCCGATGGGGCAAGCTGAGGGGATAGGCCTCTGACCACCCAGCAAGGAGCACAGCTCATCTGGCCACTGCGGAGCAGGTGCCCGCAGCTCGGGCGAGGGGTCACAGGGCTCTGGGAGACCGCCGGCAGAGGGGCGGCCAGCAAGACAGGTCTCACCAACCTATGGGTCGGCTCGTGACTTCAGTTTTTTCGGCACCGACATCAACTCGGGCGGGTCTGAGGTCATCTGCCACAAGACGGCAAATGCCAGTCCCAGTGGGGATGCTCCGCTCAGAATGGCACAGGAGGACCACGACTCACGTGCTGGGAGCTACTATCCTATCCAGGGCTCCAGCTGCCCTAAGACCGGAGAGCCCTGCTCTGCTATCAGCCCAGGGCAAGCCCCAGAGGCCTACAGCCCCGAAGGGTGAGAAAGTTCCTGACCAACCATTCAGTTCTCCAGGTGGCCCTCCCTGGGGTGAGAAGCACCGGGCAGAGACCACAGTGCCAGGCTCTGCCTCCTCCTTCCACGACTGGCCCTTCCCAACGGCTCACCGGACCTGCACTCCCAACCTCTCCCCGTCGCCGCCTCCGCCCTCCAGTTTTATATGTTTTGATGATGCACATGGAGCCTTCATCTCTTCTTAGCAAAGAAAACCTCCTTACGCAGGGGGCAGCGGGGGACAGTCCCTCTGGGGTCCCGAAGCTCTGGGAGGCCAGGAATGCTAAGCGCCGTGTGCCTCCCAAAGCCAGGCTGACTACGCAGCCTCTGGGGACATGCTCTCGTAGCGTCTGGCTATGGAAAGAAGGTGGCGAAGCCGAGCTGGGGAGCAGCCCGGACCTCGGCAGCCCCGCCCACTTCCTCGGCTCTTCCGGGACACCCGGCAAACTTCAGGACACATGCCTCTGTGAACGGGTTCCAGCACCTCCCTGTTTGTTCCCATCAGCCGTCACGTGCTGGATGATAATCGCACACTCATTTTTTATAAGGAACCTGGCAGAACATAATCAAATTCTCTACAATGAATAAGTGAGTGCCTTTATTAAAAAAGAAAAACAGGGGCGCCTGGGTGGCTCAGTGGGTTAAAGCCTCTGCCTTCAGCTCAGGTCATGATCTCAGGGTCCTGGGATCGAGCCCCACATCGGGCTCTCTGCTCCGCAGGGAGCCTGCTCCTCCCTCTCTCTGCCTGCCTGTCTGCCTACTTACGATCTCTGTCAAATAAATAAAGTCTTTAAAAAAAAAAAGAAAAACAAAGTGTAAAAGCCCCAGCTGAGTCAGAAAGGACTGCTCTGGAGGCCTACAGAAGCCCAACCAGACTCCTGTGCTCCCAGGGGGGCGGCCAGGCCCACCACGCACACCCGCATTTGCAGCCCGCACCCGTGCCCTCCTGGCTGGCAGCTGGGCAAATGCCCAGCAATGCTGGGGTGCCAACAGGGGGCTCTGGGATGCCCTGCGTCCTCAGCCTGGCCCTCCCTCGGCACACATGGTCCAGCCTCTCCCAAGGCACCCCTCCTCCTCCACAACCAAGCATCCCATCTACACCAAGCACCCCTCCTCCGGTTCTCAACCGTGCTCCCAGCACGCAGCCACCACACACGGATGCCCAGCCACGAGGCCTGGGTTCCAAGAGCTGATGCCTCTGTCTGGCCTCACTCGGACAGAACCGCGAGGCGACGCGCATCACCAGGGAACCCCACAGGGAGCCCCCGCTGCTTCCCCAGATGGCGCAGTCCCAGCCCAGCCTCGCCGATCCAGTTCAAAGCTGGCTCCTGCGCCTCGCCACACTCACAGCCTGGCCCCACGCCCGTTCCTCCCACCCCTCCTTCCCATGGAGAAAGATGCTAATTAACCACAGTCAACCAGGAAACTCTGTGGGTAACTAGTCACTAGTCATTCACAGCGGACAACGCCCCAGCACCGACTCGGGACACCCGGATCCGACGCACGGCGGCCGCCTCTCCAGGTCTCGGGCACCCAACGACGCAGAAGAGACGGGCCTGGGAACCCCACAGGCCCCCCAGCACCGAGGCTGCCGCACACCAGCAGCTGTGCAGCACCACGCCCGAGTGGCCGGCGCCCCCGGTGCCCATCTGAGTGGGGGCTCACTCACCCCGCCAGCCATCAGCAGCTTGTACCGGAACTCGATGGTGGGGTTGTTGAAGGTGAGCTTCTCACAGCGCAGGTGGTTCACAGGCGGGTTGCCCTCCAGGTTCAGGAACAGGTCATAGGTGAAGCAAACCTTCCGGGGCTCCTCCTTCAACAAAGAAGACAAGGAAGTTCACCTCAGAGGGGCGGGCAGGAGGCCATGGGGACAGCCACAGGACACACGCCCTGCCGGTGGCCCTCTCACCATCCTGTGCCAGGCCTCCCCGTCTCTCCCCCCAGGCCCTTATCTGCTTCTCTCGTGCGCCTCCTTCTCTATTCCGTTATCCAAAATAAATTAACTTACTATTTGCTCTGCACCCAGCAAAGCAGGCCCCATGAGAGAAACACGGACCATGAAGAATGATGTTCTCAGACAGTTACTGGAAATACTCCTGCTGGTGGAGAAGCCCCCTCCTTCGACCCTCACGGCACCCATCAACAAACGGAGACACCGAGGCTTCGAGACTCGGCGGACGAGTGGCAGTACGGGGGCCCGAGTCCAGGCTCCGAGACCTGCGACCCCACAGTCTCCACCCCGTGTTCCCTTCCTGGTGGAGTGGGGGGCAGCTCCAAAGACGTCCAAATGGCCGACAGGCACACGAGAAGAGGCCCAGCATCACCGATGACCGGGGACAGGCCGGTCCGAACCACGAGACCACACCTCCCAGCCCCCAGCGCGGCCACTCTACGAAGTGGGAAATCTCAAGTGGTGGCGAGAACGTGGGGCACGGGCGCCCCATGAGTGCCCCTGGAGCGTGCCGTCCCTGCCCCGTGCCCACGGCCGTCACTCCCGAGGGCCGTCGGGGGGCCCCCCCCCACGTCTGCTGCAGAGTAACCGCCCCATACGCCTCTCCTGATACACAGCCAAGAGAAATGAAAACACGTTCACACGAACACTGGTACATCTGTGTCCGCAGCACAGCCAGATTCACCAGTCCAAAGCGGACGCAACCCCAGTGTCACCACGGATGAACGTGACGCGTCCCTCCACGCACGGGTGCGCCTCTCAGCCACAAACAGGAGCGAGACGCCAACAGGCGCTGCCCGGGGGGACAGACCCTGAGCCCACGATGCTCAGGCGCAGAAGGCCTCACAGGGTGTAAGTCCACGTGTGTGACACGTCTAGAATAGGCCCCTCCACGGACGGGAGGGGAACTTGTAGTTGTCAGGAACCAGGGGCCTAGGGATGAGGAGTGACTGCTGGTAGGGATGAGGCTGTTTTCTGGGGTGATGGAATGTTCTAGAATTAGAAGACTGATGGCCACACAACACTGTGAATATACTAAAAAACCACGGACTTTGGACGCTTCAAAAGGGAATTTTCTGATATGTGAATTATAGGCAATTTTTAAAAATGCTCTCCAGCAAGAGAGAAAACCTCGGACCCAGGGTGCTGGTGAAGGGGCTCTCACTTCAGGATGGGGCCGGCAGGGGAAAGAAGAGAAGCATGGAGCCTCCCACGTAGGCGTGCCCACACTCTTTTTTCTACCCTTCCCTCTACCCAGACCGGCAGGGTCAGAGTCCTGGAGGGAAAAGGGAGCAGAGGCCAGGGCTGAGCCTCATTCCTGCCACTCTGACTGCAGCCAGCGGCTCAGGCCGCCTCTCCCCGCCCCCCTCCTCCATCTCCCTGGCCAGCGGTCGCACAGTTTATGTGAGCCATGCTGGGTTTTTTAAGCTCTAATGGGTGGGCGACACCTGGGCGTGGGAAGCCGGCCAGCCCTGTGCCCGTGTCTGAATAAAGGGGACAGAAGTGGGATCCTGCAGTTGCGTGTGGACAACTCGCCCCCTTCCCCCCCATTTAGGCCACAAGGAGAAGGTGCACCTGTTGAATGAAAGAGACACAGACTCTGCCTTTTGGGACCTCAAGCCTGTACAAAGAAGACACGTAAAGAGGCCTTCCCAAGGTAGTGCCAACCAGAGAGGTAACTCAGGCCTTGTCCTCTTCACAGCAGCTCAGGGTCAGCAGGAATGGTTTCCACCCCCGGCCCATCTAAAGCAGACTTGGAAACTGTTCCCCTGGCCCGAGGAGGACATGTGGCCTGGTCTAAGTGATGAGAGGTGAGGAGGTCGGCCTAGGGAGCGCTGGCCTTCCCAAGTCAAACACTCAGTGTAGAGAGGAAGGCTCGGCATCATTCTTCCTCCTGCCTACGTGGAGGGTTGGCAATCCCGGGAGGAGTGTGCAGGCGGGCCATGGGGATCTCTGCTCCAGGGCCGCCGGCCAGCTGCTTTCCAACTGCTCGCTAAGGAAGAGAAAGAAGCCCCCATATCAAACTCTACCGGACCCCTGAATGCAGCTCACGCCCCCACTCCCCATGCCTGCATGGATCCTGCCAACCTCACGGAGGCGCTTGTCGCCGCGGGGCGGTGTCCCCACCAACCTGGGAACCCCTTGGAGGCAGGGGCTGTGGGGACCCATCCTGCACTCAGGACATTTTTGTCCAAGGAATGAGATGTTAAGATAGGCAAAAGTAGAGCATGACCCAACAGTGGGGGTGGACAGGGGGCCACCTTGAAGGGTTAGGGTTAGGGTTAGAGAGGGGCCATGAGTCAGTCAAGAAGGGGGTGGGGGGAAGCTGCATAGGCCACAGCACAGACCTTCCTAGAGCCCCAACAGTCCAGATGGCTATAGCTGGAAAGGGAGGGAGGACTGCACTGGCAACAGGTGACCTGGAGAGATGGGCCTTGGCCACATCCTGGGGGCAGAGGTGTCTACAGGGGGATCTGGACTCAGAAGGAACAAGCCCAGGGACACCTGGGGGACTTGGTTGTGCGGGCGTCTGCCTTCGGCTCAGGTCATGATCCCAGGGTTCTGGGATTGAGCCCCACGTTGGGCTCTCTGCTCAACGGGAGCCTGTTTCTCCCTCTCCCTGCCAGTCCCCCTGCTTGTACACTCTCTCTTTGTCAAAAAAAAATAAATAAAATCTTTTAAGAAACAACAGCAACCCTTAAAAAAAAAAAAATAAGAAAGAACAAGGCCAGATCTGTGTCCCAGAAAGCAAACTCCCTCTGGCTTGCAGGACGCCACCGCAGGAAGCAGGGTCTGGACCTGGCAAATAAAGGGAGGAAAAAAAAAAAAAAAGCACACACACACACACACACACACACACACACAAAAACCACATCAAGCATTTGTCCTGCCTTTCTGCGAGGTAAAAACACAGAAGATCCGAGAGGCAGCCTGCACAGGGTCTACGGCTACTGCGTGCGGCAGGAACTTGAGCACCGCCATTCTGTCCTCCTAATGGGTCAGGGATTGGGGGCACTGTTCACCCGCCGTGGCCAACAGCACGAACACCGGCCACAGACGAGGCCTTCGCACCCCCTCCCAGGGAGGATTCAGCTCCACATTCAAGTTCACGTTGACTGGGAACACACGAATTAGAGGATGGCGCTGGATGACAAACAGCACGCGCACAGAAGCAACAGAGAGCCGGGTGACACAGAACTACCCAGGACAAATGAGCCAGTTTCTTCACATGTAAATTGCTGAGAGAAGCAGTGGTAGAGGGAGACTCTTCCCTTCTTTTATGCCTTTTCACGGGGCCAACACACGAATCACAGCACGTTGGTCTTACCTGTAGATCCTGATTCAAACAGGAAAAAAACTTTCCACGCTGCATATTAAGGAATTGCTCATTTGTAGGTGTGATACTGGTATTATTATTTTATTATTAAAAAGCAGTCATCGTCTCTTAGAGACACGTTCTGAGACAGGGACAGATGAAATCATGACGTCTGGGGCTTGCTCCAAAATGAAACGGGCTAGAGAGACTGCCCACCGAGCGCAGCCACGTGCCTTAAGTGCAGGAGCCAGGGGATGGCGGGGCAGTGGGCAGGGGGGGAGGCTTGCTAATGCTCCCCTCCTCCTCCTGCAGGTGTTTCGCTATTTCCCTGGAAATTCTGTGAGGGGACTCAGTGCAAAGGCAGCTAATGGCCTCAGCTTGGTACCGTGGAGAAAGGGAAGCTATCGCTTTTACCAGAAAGAGCTCTAGGCTGTAGGAGGTCACCTGGGAGACCCGCCAGACAGTGACTGAAGCCACAGGATCCGCCAGCAGGAAAACAGGAGCTCACGGGGCCACCGAAGGGCTGCTCTGTGGCTCTAGCTGCTGCACGCAGGGGTGGAGCGGAAGGCCCGGGGCTGAGCCCACCGTGCCCGGCATCCACCAGCGTCTACCACGGCCAGGCGCTTTTCTAAGCACTTAACACATGCAACTGCTTCACAGTCCAGAAGACGGATGCTCAGTGGCCCCGTTTCGCGGATGAAGAAACTGCACAGGTGGGCGAGCTGCCTGGTGCCACACGGGCGGCCCGCGCTCGCTGGAAGCCCTGGCCCCTGGAGCCAAGCAGGAGGGGCGCTTTAGGGCTCCCCAGAGCTGGGCACACAGCACGTGGGCCGGGTGGAGGCCTTCCCTGAGCGCCCACCGTGTGTCGGCCGCTGGCAGCCGAGGTGTGCATCACAGCGCACTGAGAAGGGCTGACCAGAGCTGCCTCTGCGTGGAGACCTCCATCTGGCCTGTGACGTCCCGTGCCCGGGAAACCAGCCGGCTTCTCATGAGACGCAGGCGGCACGGCAACACCTCCAAGAGCAGTGTGTTCGGTGAGGAGCACCCAGGTTCAGGGTGTGCTGGGCCCACAGACCCGAGAGCAAGATCCTTGTCCTTTCAGCCAGACCCTACGGGTGCCCCACTCTCAGCAAAGGCAGCCGAAGCTGGCCTCCAACGTTCTTGGCGCGGGCCACAGGCAGCCACCCACTGTCCAGGATGCTGGCCATGGGCCAGCGTGTCTCTCCAGACTCAGCAGACTAGGACGCAGAGGAACCGGACAGACTGGTGCCAGCGCCCAAGCTGACGGTGCGTGGACTCATCCACCAAGTTCGGGCAGTCCAGGCCACGGGAGCCCCAGCCACGGCCCACCGCCCACCGCCGTGGGGGTGGCTGACCACACCTGTGGTTTCAGCTGCTGCCCCTCGACCACCTCGGGCCCCACCCTCTTCTGCAGTAGGGTGGGCTGGCCCTGGAGGACCCCCGGGTTGACTACCCCACCCCGTGTGCCCCTCAGAACACACCAGCTGAGGAGAGCCTCGGGGCGAAGTCCGGGCCATCTGGGCCCTGCCCACACTTCTGTCTGCCATCCCTGTTAGAAGGCCTCGGGGTTCAAAAAAAATAGTTAAACGTGAACCTGATCGTGGCCCTGTATCCACCTGCCAGCTTACAGGGCTGTAGTTAGTAACCTCCCCACGGGACAACCCATACAGCTTCCTAAAATGCTTTGCAAGGGAGAAAGAGAGATGGAGAGACGCGCGAGATTTACAGAAGCTTAAGAAACGCAGCAACCAGCAACCAGGCGTCGACCTTCTCTGAATCCTGATCTGAACAAATTATTAAAATATATATATACGTGAAAATAAAATAAAACTGACACTGGACATTTGATATTAGGAACTGTTAATCTGCTCATTCCCAGCTATGATGACGTTGTGGTTAAATACTTTAAAAGAGTCTTATTGTTTACAGACACAGACTGAAACATTTACAGATAAAAATACAGGCTGTCTTGCACTTGCTTCAAACTAATGCCGGGACCAGCAGTGAGCAGCGCCCTGTGGCCCCGTGTGCAGCTGCCGGGCCGCGCCGCGGTCTGCTCTGCTCCTCTCTCCACTTCCATAGGTATCTTTAAGTTTTCTACATTAAAAGGCTCTCAAGGCACAGGCTTTCCTCCAGCCAGCCCTGCTCACAGCTCTGCCCTGGGCATCTGTGGACCGCCTGCCGCAGACGGACCCTCTCCTGGTACTGGGGACCAGGGCACAGACAGAGCCCTTCCAGGAGCCCAGAGGAGCCCAACAAAACCCTCCAGCCCTAGGTCCACTCAGCGGACACTTCACTCTCTGCTTCAAGCGGCCACGCTGCCACCAGCACCACTCAGGGAGCCGTCCCGGGGGCTAGGCGCTGCACCACAGGCTTTACCCAGCCCCTCACTTCCCGCTCACAAATGCTCTGTGACTTAGTCGCTGCTCTCACCACACGTCACAAGAGGAAACTGAGGTTTGGTGGCATTTCATCATTTGTCAAGGCCACGTGGGACCAACAAAGGTCAGGCACTCGAGTCCACGGACCACGGCCTCTGGCGTCTTCCTGTGGACACAGCCCTGCCACGCCCGGGCCCCCGGCTCCCACGGTGCGCCCGCAGGGGACAGCGGGGGCGCCCAGGAAAGAGCAAGGGCAGCTCCATGCACAGCCGCCACTACCAAACCTGAAATCCCATTTCTAGGACTCCGAGGTTCGAGGAGGGTCACTGAGGCACGCCCGAAGTGAGAGGCCTCGAGGTGCCCAGTGTCCCTCCACAGGAGCCGTCAGGGACATTACAGCCTGTCTAAGCTAGAGGGAGCGCCGCACAGCCATCGTAAACAACGAGGCAGAGTTCGGGGCGCCGATGTGGGGGGGTCCACAGAGACGTGTTTTAAAATGCATCTCCCCCCCTCCCTCCCTGTCTCTCACATACACAAGCCCCACAGAAAAAACTGTTTCTGGAAGGACATCACTAACTGCTTACAGTGGTGACTTCAAGGAGACAGACTGGAGAGAGGACCGCGATTCCTGCTGCCCACACACATCACCTCTGTAGTTAGGGGCAGAAAAACGACTTTAAAAGACTTAAGGAAAACAGGGCAATGTGGGCTGAAAACTGTGGGCTCTGGGGTCCAAGACCTTCTGGATGCCAGAGCAGCCTTGCCACCAACTCACTGTGAGACCCCGGACAAGCCACGCCACCGCTCTGAGCCTCAGTGAGGGGAGGAAACAAAACCACAGGCTTCCGGGTGTACAAGGCGAGGAGCAAGAAGAGACCGGGCCTCTGGCCGGGAAGGGCGTCCGTCGGGCCCGCCTCTGCCTGCCACACAGCTGCTCGGCCGTGATGAACAGTCAGACCTGAGGCCGCAGGAGCCCAGAGCTGCACCCTGAGTGAGCACGGGGTGGCCTAATGTTGACAGTCCGGCCTGCCCGACATCCCTCACCTGCACCTCTCCCTCACTCTGGGGGGTGACTGTGCAAATGACTCAGTTCCGTGATTCCCACCTTCACAGGAAATGCGGTAAGCAGTCAGGAAAGACTCTCAGGGAAGCAGAGTCCAGGCGGACTCCTCCATCCCCTTCTCAAGGAGCCCAGGAGAAAGCACTGGTTAGGGAGCCAAGCCAGAGGGTGGACTGTCCCTCCCCGCGTGCCGGGATCAGGCTGTGCCTCTGCTCACGCACATGCGCTCTTACGAGGTGCTTCTTTGCACCGCTCCAGATGCTGCCCTCTAGGAAACAGAGGTGCTTCTGGGGTCCCTCACAGAGGAACAGCAGGACGCTGCAGGGAAAGGCCATCAGAGCCACACAGCGAGCTGGCATTTACGTGGCCTGTCACAACTCGGCAGCCCCCCGGCCTTTCCCTGGGTCTCCGGCACAAAGTCCCTCCTGTCCCGGCTCCTCAGCACTGCCCCAGTGAGGCTGCCAGAGCCAGCCAACGGTCCCTGTGCAGAGGGCGACCTGCCTCCGGAGCTCTGCGGAGCCCCCAACAGCTGACCCCCATGTGGGCACAGGGCCGAGCTAGTGGTGACCCTAGAAGTGTGGGCAGGCCGGGAGGGGAGAATGTGAGCTCTCCACCCAATCCTTCAAGACCGGCTCTCACATACCAAGTCTCAATTTAAGTGGAGGGCCGGTGGGAAAAGCCCTGCCCGGCCCAAAAGAGAGTGTCTTCGCAGGCCGATGCCGGGACGGGCGCAGGGGGACGGAAGAGTGCGGGATTCGGTGGCCCTGGGACCCCCGCCAGCTCGCCGCCAACCCTACCACACGGTTCACGTGGCTATTTCCCCAGATCATAAGTCAGCCAGGATGCGCCCAAGCCTCTGAGGGCGCGTGACTGAGAAGCTGGCAAGCGCGGTTTTAATTCGCTTTAAAACAAAACCAAAAACCCTTTCAAATAAAACTATGCAAACTTCCCAATAAAATGTACCAAAATGCCCTTCCTGTGACCTCAGATGCCACTGAGAGTTGGTGACGGCGGGGCTCAGTGTCCAGTAATAAGCTCGTTACAGGGGTGGGGGCGGAGGGCAGGGAGGACAGCTAATCTTAGCAGCTAATAACCAAAATGAACTTGTTTACACTTGACCACTTCTGGAAACTGGGCTATCTCTTAAAGTCAGAGTGCACACCGGATAGGTGTCCCCCTCCCAGAGTGTGTCATTACACTGATGGTGCATCTCATCACCAAACAGTTGGCCAAAGTGAGCCCAGGCCAGCGCCCGCTCCCTGACAAACACCTGCAGGGTGCAGGAGGGGCCGCGGGCTGAGCAGGGGGTGGAGGTGGGGGAGTGAGGGGGTAGGAGGGGTGGGGGGTTGTGCAGCAGGAGAAATAAAGAACAGTCGCTTTGAGTGTAAAAAACCTCTCCTTCCCATTTCACAACTGATTTCCTTCTCTCCTCTCAGTTTTGCCAACCGCTCCAAGCCAGAAACTCGGGACTAAGAGGAACCTGCTTGACTTTGCAAAAGAGAAAATCAGATCTAAGAGGATTCCCAAGGAAAATTAAGTCACATCAAACGATGCCTTAGATCTAGAACGGCCGAGTCCTGCCGCCGGCCTCAGCTAATGACTCAAAACCAAACCAAAACAGCAACTCCAAGCCAAGGTCAATGGGCCGTGAACACGAGCAGGTAAATCACAGGGTCACCAACTGGGGGGGGCGTGAAGGTAAGGCACAGGTCACGTCTTCGGGGCCCACACACTCAGGGAGGGGCAGCGGCCCTCCAGCTCCTTCCCCCACACCCGCGCACCATGCCCTAGACCAAGCTCTGGCGCCTCCCTCCCATGTGGACACCAAAGTGGCCCAGCTCCCCAGCCCCACCCACCCCCTTCTGGGACAGACAAGTACTTCCTGTTTGGCAGCCACTGAATTAATTCCCAGAAACATTGAAGCAGGTATGCTCTGTAATGTGACCATGGCACCACAACACAATCTGGGACGGGCATGAGATGGGCGCTTTGCTGGGCATTCTGGAGCCCTGACCAGAGGCAGATGAACCCAGAAGCAGCGGAGGGACGGTCTAACAGCACATCCCCTGCCCACACACGGGCCCGAGAGGCTCTTTACAGATCAAGTGGCATCCCCACGCCCAGCCAGCACACTCCAGTGGCCTGCCAGTGTGCCTGGGGTGGGTTGCTCTGCCAACCACCCAGCCTCCCTTCGGAACCCAAGTGCCCCTGACTCTGCATCCACAGCACTGCTGCTGTTGATGAAGCGCAGCTGGAAGGCGGGCAGCCAGGGACAAGGGCCACCCTCCCAAGAGAAAACCACCCTGAGTAGGATTCCTGCACCACCCTGGAAGGAATCCTCTACCTGTTCCCATACCGTAGATGGGTGACAAAAATCCGACTGAGTGACAGGTGCAGGGAGCGTTAATCAGATTAAAACAGCTGACAAGCCCATCAAAACCCCTAGGCTCAGAAACTCCAGAGGCTACCCCTTCGGGTCCCCTCCCTCATTGGGGAGGGGACTGTCACTTTGCTGTTGCTCAATGACTTTTGCTTTACTGCCCTCCGCTTTGTCTGGTTTACCTCTTCACTCTTTGAAGTGGCGTGACCAAGAACCGCGGGCACCGATGGAGAAAACAACTGGAAGAGCGTCTCCTGGTCCTCTCCGCCCCGCCAACCCCCGCACACCCGCAGGCCTCAGAGTAAGCCTTTCCCTACACGTCTCCCAGCTCTTGCTGAATGAGTCCCCACAATACCCTCGCAGTATTCAGATACCTGTACCCAAAGTATATTAAAAACCCTTAAAACCCAACAATAAGGAAACTTATTGTTTCCAACTAACAACAACAAAACAACCTAAGTTCTAAACCCTTCACCAAAGGAAACACATGAACTGCAAACGAACCCACGGAAAGACGCGGACTGTCGTCAGCCGGCAGGCCACTCTACGGATTCAGGCTGCGGGATTTCGGCTTGGGTTTGCGGGTACGAGTCCGCATCCACTAGGACGCCTAGAATCAGACAGACAGGAAGTGCGGGCGAGGACGTGGAGAGGCGTGGAGAGACGGGACGCCAGCATGGCTGCGGGGACAGTAAACGCGGTGGCTACGGAGGACAGTACGGCACTGCTCACGAAAATGAAACGTGGATGACCGTACGAGCCAGCAGCTTCGCTCCCGCCGACGTGCCCCCAAGAAGCGGCAGAATCTCTGCACACCGCACTGCTGGCAGCGGCAACCATGCACAGCTGACAGACAACACGGGGTCCGTCCACGGGCGGGGGGTGTCTGCAGCCATGGGAGTGCGGTGCTGTCGCGCGCTATGACGCGGACGAGCTCCGAAGACGTTACCCTAACCAGAAGCTGCAAGTCTGGAGGGGCTGCACGCCACACGGTTCTGTTTATACGAAGGGTTCAGAACAGGCAAATCCACCGCTAGAAGCAGCTTCGTGGCCGTGAGGGACTGAAGGGAGGGAGGATGAGGAGCGATGGCTAATGGGGACAGTTTCCTGGTGGGTGAGGGAACGTTCTGGAATCTGGGGTGATGGCTGCTCAACTCCGAACATACTAAACACCAGTGGAATGTGCACGTTCAGTGCATGAACGCTACGGTAGGTGCACTGTATCTCCACAGAGCTACTTTTCCAGAAGAGAGCTACGACGGCACACCCCTGGAGACGAGCGGCTGCCCGAGCGCAGGCCGGAACATGGAGCATCACCGTGGCGTGCAGCGGACACGTCCCGTAAAGCCGGACACACCCGCTCCCTGCGACCAGCGGCCCTGCACACGGGAACCGAAAACTCACTTTCTAACAAAAACCCGTATGGGCATGTTTAGGGCAACCGTGTTCATAATCACCCAGAACCAGAAACCACTGCAATGTCCTTGACGCCACACGTAGGGAAACGTCCTGCAGCGCAGCCAAGGAGGACCGAGCTATGCGTTCAGACAACACGGCGACTCTTCAGCGCATTCTGCACCGACAGAGGGCTGCATGCCGTGTGGCCCCAGTTCTGGGACAATCTGGAAGAAGCCAAACTCCAGGGATGGGAAACAGAGGAGTGCTTACAAGGGACCGATGGGGGCAGGGGCCTGACTGCTGCTGCAAAGGGACAGTGTGCAGGGGCCTGGGGGCTGGAACTGCTCTGCACGACACTATTGTGGCAGATGCATGACCGCGTGTCAGAACCCAGAGTGAATTTCAATTGAAACAAACTAAAACAATAATGAAAATAACCAGACAGGCAGGAGGAGGGGTCCAAGATGGCATGTAGACTGTGACAGTTGAATCTGACCACATTACACATGTGGACATGACCACGGCGCCAAGAGGGAGGGCAGAGCTGCCATAAATGACCTGGAGGGGGCGCCTGGGTGGCTCAGTCAGTTAAGTGTCTGGTTCAGCTCAGGTCATGATCCCAGGGTCCTGGGATCGAGGCCTGCATCAGGCTCCCAGCTCCACAGGAAGCCTGCTTCTCCCTCTCCCACTCCCCCTGCTTGTGTTCCCTCTCTTGCTGTGTCTCTGTCAAAAAATAATAAGTAAAATCTTTTAAAAAAAAATAAAATAAATGACCCAGTGAAGAAGCCGTGTTTTAGCCAGACATCAGAAGGCCCAAGACCAAAAGGAACTACACACAGACACTGTACTCCGGCAAGTAAATTTACTTCTCCTAGGAGTACTGGTCAGCAATTTGGAAACTACTTTCCCAATCCACTGGACTTCAACAATAAGCAAATATGTTGTAGATAATGAGGGTCAGGTATCTCCCCTCAGAGAAAGTTAATCTAAGCAACGGAAGAATGCTAGAAAAGGCATGTTGGTGCAGGACCAGAGATGGAGGCATCAGTATGAGCTGATGGTTACTGTGATCTACATGCCGACAGACAGACACAGATATAACACGCAGGTGGGGATGGGGAGCACAGGTGACCCTTGACCAACTTAGGGGTTAGGACTGCCGATCTCCCTCCCCCCCCCCACAGCAGTCAAAAATCTTCATATAAACTTCTGACCCCCCCCAAAACTTAACTAACAGCCTACTGTTGACCAACGTTGTATTATCATATATCCTATTCTTTAACAATAAAGTAAGCTAGAGAAAAGCACACATTACTTTAAAAATCATAAGGAAGAAAAAATATGCTCATAGTCCTGAACAGTATTTATCCAAATAAGCCCCCACATCAGTGTGGACCCACACAGCTCAAACTTGTGCCACTCAAGGGTCAGCGGGATACGCGCACATACTCCCCAGCTCTGTCCCAGGAGAGGCTCAAACGTGGTGATGCCCCAGGAGCAAAAACACACTCCACTCCCAGATCTTGGTTGTTATGTCCCACTCTTTTGTAACAGGGAGCGGGGCCCCTGCAGACATGGCTGATTCTAGGGCTAGAGAAGGGAAACTCAAGGCAAGCCCGAGCACCCTGTGGTGCCTGAAAGTGAGGGAAGGACCCAAGAAACGATGGGAACATAACAAAAAGGGACAAAGGCCCCCCAAGAGGGGGTCCCACTAGCCAGAGTGAGAATAGTTTGAAAATAATAGATTATAATACATAATTATATTATATACTAATATGTACATATATATATTATAACCCAAAGGAAAAAAACCAAATAGCCATGAATCCATACTGATAGAAATAAATGAGTGAATAAGTACATAGATAGGGGAGAACGGACACTTCCTTACAGAAAAAATTCCAGCGAATAATGAAAGAAATGAAGGAAATAGCGCATCATAGAACACCACTGACAGACGGCTAAAACTAGAAGAAACTTGAACAAGAAACAGGTCAAATGCGTACTTTCAGTGTGTCTCTTCCAAAGATATACTAGTTACCAGCGTGGTTTGAACGATGCCCACCGGGATGTGAAGCTTAATTTCTCTCTCCCTGAGCGTGGGCTGGACTTGACTCCTTCTAACAACTAGCAGAATATGCAAAGAGAGTGATGACAGCAGGGAAGCCCAGCAGACTGCACCTTAACAAAGGGATCGAGGTTAATGTCCCCAGTAGTAAGTCAAGTTAACGTCAGGTCCTCCCTAGGATAATATGATGGGGGCGGGGAGGGCTCTTCTCCTCTGTCATCTTCTCCCAAAATCTGCAACCCCTTGTAATCATGAAAATACACCAAGCAAGCCCAAGTTGATGGGCATTCTTCAAAATGCGTGGCCAGAGTATTTTTAAAACATCAAGGTCAGAAAAGATGAGGAAAAGCAGATAAACCATCACAGACTGAAGGAGGCAAAAGAGAGCTGATGTTACACGCCGTGCAGGCTCCTGCAGCAGATCCCAGAACAGAAAAAGAACACTAGAAAACGGGGAAACCCGAAGTCTGTTAATAACGTCTACCAATCCCAATGAATAGCAGTATCATGGTCACGGGGAACACAGACATGAGGGAAGCGGGGAGTGCAGAACACAAGGACTCTGCACGTTCTCTGCAACTCTTCTGTGTTTCTACAATTAATTCAGAATTAAATTCAAAAAACCAGTATCAGGGACTATGAGATCGTCCATACCGGACTGTTAGTGAAAACCCTTATGGACAGCAGCAGCAACTGGGAGCTATGAACCTCCTTCTTTCTCCAAACGGAACTCTCGTGGAGTCTAAACACAGATCAAGTCTTTCTGATAAAATGTCATGTCCCACCCGGCATGATTCAGTGTGGGTACTACACACACCAAACTTTTACGACCTAGTATGAAAAAAGAATGCAAAGTATCTCAGGAATTCAAAAATATTGATGACATGTTGAGATGATAATGTTTTAGATAGAGCGGGCTGACTTACATTATTAAAATTAATTTCACCAGTTTCTTTTTTGACCTTTTCAAATATGGCTACAAAAAGCAATTACATGGGGAGCTTAACTATTTCTACTGAGCGGCCACTGCACGAAATGTAATTCACACACTGAAACAAGGACTTCAAATGCATCTGGCCACTTCCAAGACAACATTAAGGGAGCGTTTCAGCAAAACTCCACTCCCTTGATTGGTCCTAGGACAGCGAGGAGCAACTTACCTGTCCTGACCACGCACCCTGTCCTGGGGCAGCCTGAGCCTTGCTCTCCCAGGCCACAACCGATGCTCGAGTTTACTTTCCACAGGAATAAATCAGCCACAGCTCATACAGGCTTCTGGGTCAACACGGGATCAGAGGGCAACTGCCTGGATCCCCTTAGATGACCCTGAGCTCCCAACTCGGGGACATTCACTTCCATTCCTTCTGCCCCATAATGTGCTTTGCTGTCGGCGTTTAAAAACAGGGACCTATCCGGAATTCACACAAAACTCTTACACAGCTCAACAACAAAAAGACAGACTACCCAGTTAAAAAATGGGCAAAACACATGAATACATGTTTCTTCAAAGAAGATCTGCAACTGGCCAACCAGCACACAGAAAGACCCTTGGCCTCATCGGTCACTTTGGAAATGCAATTCAAAACCATAATGAGATACCGCTTCACACCCAGTAGGATGACCATGACTGAGAAACCCAGTAAGCAAAGGAAGGCAGGAAGCACTGACAAGGATGCAGAGACTGGGACCCGTGCACGCTGCTGGTGGGAATGTAAAACGCAGCGACTGCATAGAACAGTTTGGTGGTCCCTTCAAAAGTTAAACATTGGGGCGCCTGGCTGGCTCGGCTGGAAGAGCGTGTGGCTCATCTCAGGGTCATGAGTTTGAGCCCCGTGACGGGCAAGGAAATTACTTTAAAAAAAGAGAGAGAGAGAAAGAAGTTAAACAGAAATCCTGTATGACCCAGCGAGTCCACTAGGTATCTGCCCAAAGGAACGGAACCCTGGTGTTCAAACCAGCACGCGCATGTATGTGTTCACGGCAGCAGATGGCTGACGACAGCCACAAACAGCCAACAGCGCCGGCGTCCGTCGGCGGACGAATGAGGAGATAAACAGGGAGACGGCCATGCTATGGGGTGCTACTCAGCCATGAAAAAGAACAAGGTTCTGATACAGGTTACCATGTGGACGAGCTCCTACAGTTCCACCAAGTCGAAGGAGCCAGACACCAAGGGTCACACTGGAGACAGGCCTCCCTTTGGGGCGGAAGAACATACTTTGGGACCAGGTACAGGTGGTGATTGTGTGACATGGTGAAGGCACCAGACGGCCACAGAATTGTTCACTGAAGCTGGTGAATTTCCTGTTCTAGGACTTTCTCCTATTTTTAAAAGCTGGGGGTTGCCGACCGTGTCCCAAGGCTTCTGGGCGTACATGGCTGCCCCTCCAGAATCCATCTGTCCACGCAGTCGCTCGTTCCACAGATATCTACCTGGTGCCATCTCTGCGCTGGAGGCCAGCACACAGTGGAGAGCACGACTGCTGGGCCGCCGCCCTCTGGAGCTTACGTTCTAGTGGGAGAGCCAGACGGCAGACAAACACACATACACGCATTTAAGGACCATGGAAAAGCAAAGGAAGAGTGTGCCAGGAGAAAGGCTAGAGGGGAAGGCCAAACTCAGAGAGCCTGTGTGGGGACCATGAGGGCTACACGGCTCCTGGCCTGGGTTATCATTAAATACTTTTTTCCTAAGTATAAAATTATTGGAGGTGTAACAATATGGAAAAAAAAAACCCACAAAAACCACACGGTCATCTCAATAATGCAGAAAGAACACTGGACACAATTCAACACCCTACTGTGATTAAAAAAAAAACACTCAGCAAACTATAAACAGAAGGAAACAACCTCAACGTAATACAAGCCACATATGGAAAACCCACAGCCAACATCACACTCAATGGTGAAAGGCTGAACCCTCTTCCTCTAAGATCAGCAACAAGGCTGGGACACCTGTCACCACTTCCAGCTGACAGAGTGCTGGAAGTCGCAGTCAGAGCACTAGGTAAGAAAAAGAAAAGAAAAATAAAAAGGCATCTAAATTGAGAAAGAAAAAGTAAAATTATCTGTTAAGCAGATGATAACCTCTTATCTGTCGAAAACCTAGGACACCTCACATACACACACAGAATAAATAAATTAGCGAAGTTACGGGATACAAAATCAACACAAAAAATCAACTGCATTTCTATACACTAACAATGACCAAAGTGAAAACAAATTAAGAAAACCAATCTACTTACAATAGCCTCAAAAAGGATAAAATACTTAGGAATTAACCAAGGAGGTAAAAGAACTGTACAATAAAAGCCACCAAGCCACCAAACCCTGCTGAAAGAAATTAAAGAGCACATAAATGGACTGGAAGACTTCATGTTCTTAAAACTTCAGTACTGATGAGGGACAGAAGCAGGAAAACGTTCACCTTTAGTCCGGAAGGCTGACCTACAGCAGTTCTGATAGGGACCAGATACGAGCTGGTTGCTACATTCTTAGAGGGTCTCATGACTGCCTACACATCTCACCGACAGTTATTGTCCAGCAGAGCGATAAGCACTGGAGAAATCTTGCGAAAGTAGTTCTACGAGTAGAAGTTTGAAGAAAAGATTTATGATCTAATACTCCTTGCACGTCCCTTCCCCCTTGAGCACCGAGCACATAACCACCAGCTTCATACAGAAGTGCAGCTCCCTCTGCCCACGGCTCCTGTCCCCGCGCCATTTACATAAACTTGGGAAGCTGCACCACACGACGTCTGGAGAATTCTTTCTTGACCACTGCCCTAGACGCCGTCGCGAGAGCACAGCTGTGGAGGAAAACAGCACGGTGGTTCCTCAAAATATTAAAAATAGATTTACCATATGTTCCAGTAACTGCACTTCTGGGTATATACCCAACAGAAGCGAAAGCAGGACCTCAAAGGGATATTTCTGCACTCACGTTCCCAACAGCAGTGTTCCCGGTAGCTAAAACATGGCAGCAAGCCAAGGGTCTATAGACAGACGCGGGGAAAAGCCAAATGTGGTGGGTACACTGCACCACAGAATGCTATTCAGCTTTAAAAAGGCACGAGGCCCTGTCACACACGACAGCAGGGGTGAGCCCCGAGAACACGATGTGCAGGAAAGGCCACCAACGAAGGACCAGTATCGTACACTTGCACGCGTGTGAGCTACCTACAGCAAGTTCACAGACACAGAAAGTAGAACAGAGGTTACCAAGGGCAGGGGGAGGAGCGGTTATCACTGGTTTGGTTTTACCTGGGATGACCGAAAAGCTCTGGAAGCTCCAAAAGGAGTGATGGCTGTACGGATTCGTACATGTACACAAACGGCCCATTTAAAAATGGCTAAAACAGCACACACTGCATCACAGACACACACAAATACCCACACACCCCAAACCAGAAAAGCCAAAATCAATAAAATGGACTGCATCAAAATCAAGAACTTCAGCTCTTTGCAAGACTGCTGAGAGCTGGAGGAGACCAGCCATCCAATGAAAGTTATCGCAAAGGACGGGCACCCAGAAATATAAAGAAATCTCACAAATTCAGTATAAGAACAAACAACTCAACTTCTAGAAAATGGCAGGCATTTTGAACAGACACCTCACCAGACAGAATGACAAATAAGCATATGAAAACATGCTCAAAGCCTTTAGTCATTAGGGGAAAAGACCAGAATTAACACCAATTCTGCTCAAACTCTTCCGAAAACAGAAGAGGAGGGGAATACTTCCTAAGGTGTTCTATGAAGCAAGCATTACTTTAACACCAAAGACAAAGACAGCACAAGAAAACAACAGACCAACAGTCCCTGTGAATAAAATATCCTTAAAGATATTTATATCCATAAAGCATCCAGTATCACACACTTAAAAGATTATACACCTGAAACTAATGATGTGCTTTAAGTCAGCTCATTGAATTTAAACTAAAAAAAGATTATACGTATAACTGCTATCTATCCCAGGCATGCAAGGGGGGTTCAATGTAGGAAAATCAATCAAAACAACCAAAACATAGTATGCCACATTAATAAAACAACGAGAAAAAACCCACATGATTATCTCATCAAAGGCAGAAATAGTGTTTGGGAAAAAATGGGCCCATTCATGATGAAAACAGAAAGCTAGGAGTAGAAGGGGTTTCTTTAACCTGGAAAGGGCATTTGTGAAAAACCCACCATGAACACCACACTCAATGGCAAAACACTCAGCCTTAAGCTTTAAAACTTAACATCAGGAACAAGATAAGGATGGGCCACTTTCACTATTACTATTCGACACTGTAATGAAGTCCCGGCCAGAGCCACGAAGCGAGAGGAAGGGGAAAAAGGGAGGTGGGCGCCCAAACTGGAAAGGAACAAGTAAGATTATCTCCACTTGCTCATGGCATCTTACATGTAGAAAATCCCAAAGAAGCCAGATTTGGTATAGTTGCAGGGTACAGGATCAGCATACAAAAGCAGCTGTGTTTCTCTACACTATCAATAAACAATCCCAAAAGAAAATTGGGAAAATAATTCTACTTATGATAGCATGCAAAAGAATAAAATACCTAGGAATAAATTTAAACAAGAACGTAAAAGACTTGTACGCTGGAAAGTACAAAAGATTGCTGAAAGAAATTGATTCAAGAAAACCTAATTAGATGGAAAGACTTCCCATGTTCCTGGGCTGGAAGACTTAATACTGTTTCCCAGGCGATTTGCAGATTCACTGCAATCCCTAAATTCTAGTGGTCTTTTTTGCAAAAATGGAAAGCCAAACAGCAAACTCGTATGAAATCGCAGTGGCCCCAAAGAACCAAAACCACATTAAAAAATAAACAAACCCCCCACAAAATCGGAGGGCTGTCATTTCCTAATTTCAAAACTTCCTATAAAATTACAACAATCAGAGTGGTGCCTGGGCGGCTCAGTCGGGTAAGCATCTGCCTTTGGCTCAGGTCTTCATCCTGGAGCTCTGGGATCAAGCCCCGTGTTGGGCTCTCTGCTAGGCAGGAAGCCTGCTTCTCCTTCTCCCTCTGCCTGCCTCTCCCCCTGCTTGGGGACTCTCTTTCTCTCTCTCTCCAATAAATAAATAAAAACTTTAAAAAAAATTTTACAGCAATCAGGGGCATCTGGGTGGCTCAGTTGGTTAAGCATCTGCCTTTGGCTCAGGTCGTGATCCTGGGGTCCAGGAATGGAGCCCACGTCAGGCTCCTGGATTGGCGGGGAGCCTGCTTCTCCCTCTTCCTCTGACCCACCCAGTTTGCATGTGCACGCACACTCTCCGTGTCCCCCAAATAAATAAATCTTTTTAAAAAATTTACAACAATCAAAATTAGCAATAGAATAGAACTGAGAGTCCAGAAATAAACCCAATCACCCGTGGCCATCTGACTTTCAACAAGGTTGCTGAAACAACTCAAAGGGGAAAGCTTCATCTCTTAAGGAAATGGTGCCGGGACAAATGAATACTCACAAGCGAAAGAATGAACAGGACCCTACCTCGTGGCATATATCGAAATCAACTCCCAATGGAGCAACCATCCAAATATAAGATGTAAAACCATGAAAGTAAACACAGGGATAAACCTTCACAACCTCACACCTGGCAAAGTCTGAGATTTTACACTCAAAGCGTGAACAACAAACAAAAATACAGAAACTGAACTTCAAAAAAATCAAAACCTTTTACACATTAAAGGATGTCACCAGAACACAATAAAACAACCTACGGGATAGGAGAAAATATTTTGTGAAGTCACACATCTGGTAAGGGTCTACTATCTGGGACACAGGAAGAACTCTTGTAACTCAACAACAAAGAAGACAAATGACTGAATTAAAAAACAGACAAGGCTGGGGGCGCCTGGGTGGCTCAGTGGGTTAAAGCCTCTGCCTTCGGCTCAGGTCATGATCTCAGGGTCCTGGGATCGAGCCCCGCATCGGGCTCTCTGCTCCGTGGGGAGTCTGCTCCCCACTCTCTCTCTGCCTGCCTCTCTGCCTACTTGTGATCTCTGTCAAATAAATAAATAAAATCTTAAAAACAAAAACAAAAACGGACAAGGATGTATGTAGCCATTTCTCCAAACAGGATATACGAATGGCCAATAAGCACGTGAAATGTTCAATATCATTATCTTTAAGGAAATGTAAATCAAAACCTCAATTCAAATAGCCATTTCATACCCACTAGAAAGGCTACAATTAAAAAAAAAATTGTTTTTTAATGGAAAATGACAAGCACTGAGGAGTTTTCCCACATTGCTGCTGGGAATACAAAACGGTGCAGTCAGTGGGGCAAACAGTGTGGCAGGTCCTCATGAAGGTTAACGACGGAATTTCCACACGACCCAGAAATCCACTCCTGGGTGCACACCCGGAAGTCAGAGCCGGAACTCCAACATGAACACGGACCAGGATGCCCACGGCAGCACCACGCGTGGCAGCCAGTAAGCGGAAACGGCCCACACGTCCAGCAGGAGAGGGACAAGTAAACAAACTACAGCCCAGCTGACCTTCACCGCTCATGCCTCCGTATCTGTGAATGTGGATACTTGCTGCAATTTATTTGTAAACCGACCATCAACACCTGTGGCTTTCACATTCATTCATAGACACGCACGCAGGGGTGAAAACTCGGAGCCTCCCAGAGCTCTTCCCAGCGGACTCAGAACGGGGTGAGACTCGGCCTTCCTGTCCCAGCCCTCGGGGTAAACAAGTGTCCTTCTCGTGGTATACCCAGGGCCATGGCTTTCACATTTTTGTGCGCTTTGCTGGTGATCTTACGGTCTGAAAGGGCCCCAAGCAAGACGCTGATGGGCTGTCGAGGGCCTAAACCCAGGCCCACTGTGAGGTGCCTTACAGAGAAAATGTTTGTCACACAGGCCGGGCTCAGGCAGTTGGCTGTGAGCTCAGGGCTGGTGAAGCCACAGCGTACATTAAATAAGGCATCTGTGGACGGAAACATCCAGAACACATGACTACAGATCCACCAGTCGGTGAACATGTGACCCAAGCCTGTGCTCCCCTCCCCCAGCAACAGTGACTCAGGCTTCACGGATTCGGGGCAGGCGGGGATGTCACGGAACTCCTGAGGATGAAGGGAACATTACTCGGCCATAAAAAGACACGGAGCACCGACACGGCTGCCAACACGGAGGAACCTTTGCAACCACAACACTGAGCGGAAAAAGCCAGACGCAGGAGGACACACGTCATCCCACTCCCTTCCCATGACACGTCCGGGACAGGCAAACCCGCAGGACACAAAGCAGATTGGAGGCTACCAGAAGGTGGGGCTGGCGACGATGCGGACACGGAAAGGTCGGACTTTAAAATGGTTCACTGCACGTGAATTTCACCTCACTCAAAAAAGATTTTTTTCTTTTCTTTCTTTTTTTTTTTTTTTTGACAAGTGTGGTACCAGAGAAAGACACTTGGGCTTTGTTCCTGGTTCCTGGCACAAATGTCCAAAACCCTTAGAATGGCCTGAGGGGCAGGGGTGTCTTTGGTTCTCACGAGACAACCCCTGGCGGGGTCAAAGACAGAGGTGGTTGGGGATGCTAGTTGCCAGAAAAGACCACGTCCTGATGAGCAGCTTGGTTCTTCCCGACCCACCTCCCAACCTCCAGAGATGGGTGAGGGGCTGACGGCTGAGTCAGTCACCAACCGCCAATGATTTTAACCAATCATGCCTATGCTTATTAAATCTCCATAAAAACCCTGAACAATGGAGTCTGGAGAACCAGGCTGGTGAACACAGGAGGTGCTAGGAGGGCAGCGTGCCCCAGGAGGGCCTGGGAGCTCCAGACTCTCCCCCCTCGCCTTCCCCATACACCTCTTCCGGCTGGCTGGTCCTGAACTGCAGCCCTCATCATAAACCGGCAACAGCAAGGAAAATGTTTATCAGAGTTTTCTGAGCTGTTCTAGCCAATTATGTAACCTGAGGAGGGGTCGTGGGAACTCGGGCATTCGAAGGCCGGGCTTGCAACTGGCACTGGAAGCGGGGGCCGTCCTCTAGGGCCGAGTCCTTAGTCCGTGGGGCCTGGACTAGTTCGGAGCAGACGGTGTCAGGACTGACTCGACTACGGGACACCCAGCCAGAGCTACGGAGTCAGAGCTGGACAAGTGTTCTCCGAAAGGACACCTCGTTAGTGGTCAGAAGTGGTCTCAGTAAGAATGCTCAAGAGTGCACACACACAACTTCTGAAGTAGGACGAAGCACTCCCCCCACCCAGTTTGTTCCCTTGGGGGAAAGGAGAACTTTATCTGTCCAACAGAATGCGGCCTCACGTGGGTACCACTGCCAAACAACACGGAAGCAGAATTCCTTCATTTCACAGACGCCGCCGTCTCCATTCAGGGTCAAGAGTGGCTGAAAACCCCTCAGGCTGACCCAAGAAAACCTCCTTTGCTTGAGAAAGCGCCTATTTTTGCTGTGGGCATAGATCCTCCACGCTCGCCAGAAAAGCCGAATGGCATCTCCCTCCATCTCTGGAATGCCGCCCTCTCCAGCCCTGCGGAGGCCGCTTTCTCCGCTCACCTTCCCGACGCAGAGGAACCAGCAGGGGAGGCCGCCATCGCGACGGCCCCAGTAACCACACGCTCTCACCAAATGCCCGGTCCGGGCCGTGCTGGGCCCTGGGACAAGCGCTGTGCTTGTCATCTCTCTGACTCTTCCGACCAGCCCTGGAAGGCAGGCACCACTAGGAGCCCCATGGCGCAGACAGAGAAACTGAGGCCCAGGGCAGGAAGGCGTCCACTCCCTTCCTATCTCAAAGATCAACTTACCCCAGCTACAGCTGCAGAGTAACCAAAGGCGACCCTGCCTTCGCCGGGGCGGAAAAGCCGCCAGCAGACCCACCCACAGGGCCCTGCAGCCGACGGTACCCAAGCCTGGAGGAGCTCCCCTGGCGGTGAACCGGTGTCACTCCCACAACTGTCTGATCTCTGCACACCTTCGGAAGCAGGGACCCACCTGAGACAGCTGCAGAGCACGATGCCTACGGCTGTCCCTGTCACCCAGATGTAAGCAGACGCCAGGATCTGTGAGCAGCGGACGCCTTGGGTGTTCAGGGAACAGGTGTACGCACGCACTCAGAGGCTCTGCTGGTTCAAATCCCAGCTCTGCCCGTGGCCGCGTGGCCTTCACTAAGTGACCGGGTGGCCAGGAGCTCCTTCGTCCAGACCGGGGGGATCACCTTCTCGTCTGCAGAGCACCTGACCAGTGCACAGCCCCCATAGGACCTGCGACTGGACTTGCAGCCCGGGCCCCTCCCACGGTGGGCCTTGCGTCCCGGGTTTTCCCAGTTCAGGGGCATCCTTTAGAGCTCTGGGGGCAAAACCACCTCCAGGAACAGAGGCGGCCAGTTTTCAGTCCGAAGCAAGAACATGCTGCAGTTCTGAGAACCGGCTCACAGCGGCACTTCCGCCCCAGGCACACGGGCCTCAGCAGGAATTGGTGAGACAAGTCTACGCCTGGGAACGGGAACCTTTTCTTTCCTTTAACAGAAAAAAAACAGCCTCACACCAACAGATTTCAAATGAAAGCACGAGTCAAAATTTTAAAAGCCTACAATACCTAAAATGAAAGGATCATAGTGTAAGTAAACTCTACCTCGAGAAACCAGACTCGGAAAAAACTCTTTTAACTTGAACTACAAGCCACGGGGGATGGCCAGCCGGACACACCAGGGCAGTAAACTGCACACGTGCGCCCCCTAAAGGGTCACCTGGGGAAGTGGCGCCACACAGGGCCTGGCAGAGGAACTGGGACCAGAGAGGCTCAAGGAGCCCAGGGTCCCGCCCCACTCTTGCAAGACACATGCACACCGGCTCACTCCCAGTAAGAAAGCCCAAGGATCCCGAAAGAGCACACCGGGATTTAGGACACCCTCTGCTTCCTCGATGCCCCAGTATAGGTAAGGGCGCTGTGCGCAGGAAGGACGCATTCTGTGGCCAAAGGGTCCAGGAACCCAGAATTCCCTCTGTTCCCCACCAGGGGAAGGACAGAGGGGTGGAACCTTGGAAGCTTAGTATAGGAAGTCCCAATGCAAGGCTCAGGGGAGCATTACTACACGTAGCCGGTCTCCACCGTGAAGTACGGTGGAGACCTTTTCCTGAGGCTCCTAGGGGGCTGGGCAAGTTGCACCCGCTCAATCCGGGTTTTGTAACACCTGGGACTTCCGCATTTGATGGGCCTCGATCCCCCCCCCACACACACAAGGCTGGGGGCGGTGCTGAGCAAACAGCACCAACCACGCCCTGCCCAACATCCTCCAACACGCAGCTGGTCCCACAAAGCCACCTGCCAAGCAAGGGGACAGCAAAGGCCAGGTGCTTGACTCTCCCTCCAAGGGCTGCCCTCAGATACGTGGCCCGAGAGTCCGTAAACACAGGGTAGCAACTCAGCCTGGAGGGACACTCCAGCGGGCAGTTCTTCCACGGACCAAAACATAAAAGGGGAGAGGAGCGGCTCGTCTCTGGGACAAGTGTTCTTAATTACCGAAATGATTTGCCGCCATTTGGAGGTGAACCTCGCCGCTAGCGATCCCAAGCAGCAGACGTGCCAGACGGGAGACAACACTGGGCCGCGTCGGCTTGCTGCCAACCCGCCGTGCAAGCTGGAGGAGGAGACTCCCTCTCCGGGCCTCAGAGTCCCCAGTGGTCTCAAGGGGCTTGGAGACATGATGGCCTGGCACCAGCTTCAAAACCAGAAAAAAATGCCTCTGCAGTGAGCCCCCGAAGGGTCCGTAGATGGATGAGCGGATCAAGAAATGTGGCCAGTGTGTGGAAGTGTGTCTGCACACACAGTGGAATATTCTGTGGGCTTGGGAAATCCCAACGGACTGGGATTCCAAAAAAGAAAATCCTTCGTAGATGAACCTCGAGAGATTACGCTACGTGAAATAAGCCAGAGACAGCACAGCACGTAGTATCACTTACGTGTGGAACCTAAAAAAGTAAGAGAATCCTAGAAACAGAGAGTAGAGAGCAGTTGTCGGGCTGGGGGGCGGGAGAAGTGGGGAGGGCTTGGTAAAAGGGTGCAAACATTCAGTCGTAAGATGGAATAAGGCCTGAGGATCTGACGTGCAACACGGGACTACAGCTGATGGCACGACCACTAACTGAAATCTGCTCAGAGAACTTAAATGTTCTCCAAAGGAAAAAAAAGGGGGGTGTGTAAGGTGATGGACGTGTTAGTTAACTCGATGGGGAAAATCCGCTTACAAATGGGCTTGTCGGCCAAACCATCGCATGGTGCATTTTGAACGTCCTATCATTTTGCCAGTTACACCTCAGTGAAGCTGAAGAAAGGAAGAAAGAAAGAAAATGCTTCTGTGTCGCACTGTCACCGGCAACCCTGACCCAGCAGTCCTTACGGGCGCCCATGGGCTCCTGCAGCTCCAGGGAAGACAGAGCGCGGCCCCCGAACCGGGGTGGGGCTTCCAGCAGCGAGCGCCGGGGACCAGGAGGGGTGAGGCAGTGAGGGCTGGAGCCGCTGCTGCCTCTCTGCTCGACGCTGAGCACCACCCCTCCTCCAGGGGGGAGCCCCCCAGAAGGCTCCATTTGGCTCACAGCCAAGAAGCTGGAACAGGGTCTGGATGGTCCCTGAGACCCCTCCCAGCGGCCAGAGCACCGTGCCTTCTCTGGGGTATACGATATGGGGCACCCCCTCCCGGTGGGAGAGGCCCGGGCAGAGAGAACCACAAGCAGAGGCTGTAGAAGCCGCCACAGGAACGGGGCCAGCTAAGGCACAAGCACCAAACACTCCTGCTTCTTACCAGCGTTTCGAGAGAAAACCTGGAGAGCAGCAAAGGTCCTGGGGCAGGAGCAAGGGCTCCAAGAGCCAGTGCCACCGACGCAGCAAAGCGCAGCCTCTGTGCGGGACCTCCTCCCCAGGCAAAGCCCTAGCCTCCCGGCAGGCCCTTGGGGGAACACCGGGAAGCCGGGCGGGCACCAGCACTGCCCAGGGGGCGGCCAACGCAGCTCCCACCAGTGTCAGGGACCGGAGAGCAGACAGATCTCAGAAAACACAAAAGCCTTGCTGGCTTGGGGGACCCCAAACTGCTTCTGAACCTCAAAGGAATCAATCTAGTTAACCCAGAGACGAGCTCAGGCGACCAGAGGACTCCCACACCAGCCGCCCCTCAGAACACCGGTGCACATGAATACCAAAGGCCTCCTGCGAACAGACTCAGTCTCCCCAGCTGTCAGCAGGCTACTAGCACCCTCCCCCACCACAGGCTGCCCCCAGGGAACGGAAAGGCCAGGGACCCCAGCCCAGAGACTCACCCAGCATCTGTCCCACCTCCACAGTCCCCGCCCCTTCTCCACGCTCCTGGACCCTGGGAGGGTCCGGGAAGACTGCCCTGCCACCTGCTGCAGGCCCAGCCCCAGCAGGGCAGCCTCTCCCCTGCATCTCCCCCACTCAGCCCTTGCCAAAGAGACATGGAGCCCCTGCCCGCGCACACACAGGCTGGCCTCTTCTCTCAGGAGCAGCTACTCCCAGGCCTCGTAGGTCTTGATCCCCGAAAGCCGTGGGATGACCCAGGCTTCTGTGACCTGGGCCCAGGAGGGCCCACCGCCAAATCCCACCAAGTCCTACCCGCTGAAGTGGCACTCGGCTCCCAGCGGATTGGCACAGCTGAGCACCATTCCCCAAGGCCCTCGGTGCCTGGTGGCGTGCGGAAGAGAGGGCTAACCAAGGGACTCCTAAGGCAAGCGGTGACACCTGCCAGCCTCCCAGGGTGATCGCCTTCCTGAGCGAGCTGCCGGCTGCCAAGGTCAGCGCGGCTTGGGGGAAAGCACACCTCTGAGCCAAGAAAGCTCACCACGGCCTCATGGTGGCGCCTGTGAGAAGCAGAGGCAGGCTGCCGGAAGGCTTTTCTAATCTTAATCACTGGGCTTTGAAAAAAAAAATGCTACGGTCCAAATGTGTCCCCTCCAAATTCCTCTGTGGAGTCCTAACCCCCGAGGGGATGGACGGAGGAGGTGGGATCTCAGAAGGTGATTAAGTCCTGGGGCTGGAGCCCTCCCGAATGGGATGCATGTTCTTGTAAGAGACCCCACGCATGGCTGCCTCTCCCTCCATGTGAGGACACAGCAAGAAGTCTGTGACCCGGGAGATGGCCCTCCCTGCCCCAGTGGTCGGTCGCCCTGATCATGGACTCCCAGACAATACATCTCTCTTGTTCATAAGTCACCCAGTCTGTGGAATCTAGGTACAGCAGCCCGCACGGAACAGAACAATTTACGCAAATATATATAGTCATGGTGTTCAAAAAACACACATGGAGGGGCACCTGGGTGGCTCAGTGGGTTAAAGCCACTGCCTTCGGCTCAGGTCATGATCTCAGGGTCCTGGGATCAAGCCCCACATCGGGCTCTCTGCT
The DNA here is from genome assembly GCF_002288905.1 of Enhydra lutris kenyoni. Lineage (NCBI taxonomy): Eukaryota > Metazoa > Chordata > Mammalia > Carnivora > Mustelidae > Enhydra > Enhydra lutris. The sequence continues at coordinate 1,933,857 of NW_019154170.1, read as the reverse complement.
CAGCAGGGAGCCTGCTTCCTCCTCTCTCTCTGCCTGCCTCTCTGCCTACTTGTGATCTCTGTCAAATAAATAAATAAAATCTTTAAAACAAACAAAAAAAAACACACATGGAAGAAAATAAAACAAAAAACGCCTTATAACCCTACCCCCAGCTTACCCTTTTAACATGTCTGATGAACCTCTTTTTCTCTATGAACAATATACCTAAGCTTGCTTTTTTCCAACCAAAATTAACCCCCCCACCCCACCGGGTCATCGAAGATTCCGTACAGATGCACCGTAAACACATCCAACCGCTCGCCTACTGTTGGACGTTTACGTAACTTCCGCATTTGGCCGCACGACCGGTGACTAACCCCCTAAGACCACCCATGGAATCTGGCCCTGTCATGGCACGTCACTGCTGACGCAGGGCCCACACACACCTGCAGGGCAACCGAACGGGGATGTGTGGCCCGGCTGCTCCCTGAGAAGAAGGCTGCGTCCACGTGCAATCCCACCCACCGTCCCATGGGCCGTTTCCCAGTCCCCACCTTCCATGTGAGACAGATGCCCCACTTTGTGCGCCAGTGCCCTAACTTGGATGTCTGCTCCAAGGGACCCCAACACTCCACCCCACGTGCAGCCCCGGCTCCACCTCCTCCTCTGGGAACGGCGTGTCCTTCTCGCGGCTGCCCCAGGATCCTACCTTGTTTTTGAAGTACACCTCGATGGGCATGATGAAGCCCGCGTAACCCGACTCCTCCACTTTGTAAGGGGGCTCCTTGCACACTAAAAAGAAAGGGAAAATGCATCATCAGCTCGCCGCACACTCAAAGGCCCAGCCGCCAGCAACAGCAAGCTCGCAGCTGACCTGGCGGGACTGCAGCTTCTCTGGAGGCCAGCTCCCCCGGGAGTGCCAAATCCCACGGAATTCAAAGCATCACAAGGCATAGGAGTGGGCAGGAGAGAGGTGACCCCGCCACGGAAGGAGGGCAGCAGAGGGATGCAGGAAGGACGTGAGACGAGCTAGGTCAGAGCGGCCACTGCCAGACACGGCCTGCACGAGCTCAACTGAATCGGGGCGGTGAGGTGAGGTGCCAGACCCCGCGGGGCCCCAGCGTCCCCGGTAGGGAGGGCCGTACCCACCACCTCCTGCTGCTCACTCTAACACGCTAACGGAGGCCCAGCTGGGCGCCAGTGTCACAGAAGCAGGGAGAGACGGGAGATGGTGATGGTGGGTCCTCGCTGGGAGGACCCTGGGTTCCATTTTAGCGCCTCACAAAGGCATTCCCAAGTGGCCGAATAGAGACTCGTTAACCCCAGAGTTGGGGGGAAAAAAAGGTGAAACCAAAAAGAACAGCGAAGTACAAGTAAAATGACCTCCAGCAACCACACTCTCCAGAATGAACCTCAATGTTTTGACATGTATGCTGCCATGAAAAGACCATCTTCCTGCTTTTAAGAAAAATTAGAACAGTACAGGTCAGCTCCCCTGGTCCCCCACCCCTCCCTCTCCAGAGGCAATCTCTAGTGGGAGACAGGAAAACACCCTGCCGATTGTGAAAAACCATTATGCACACGTCTGCACCAGTCAGGTGAGTCTTAAGTGGGCCAGAAACTGCTGGAAAACAGTGCACGGAACATAATGGAAAAGGGTTTTTTTTTTTTTTAATTAAAATGGTGTAAGTTTTTTTCTTTTGAAAAAATCTTCAGCTCTCAAACATCTCATCCAATATCATTAGGTCAAATATGTCATGACTCTCATCTACCCCAGTAAAACTGGCCAACAGGGTAGGTCTGGAAGAACTAGGGACCCCCAGAGGCAGGGCTAGCCGAAAGGCCTTGCACGGGACCCCAGTTTGCAAACCCCAGGGGAGCAGGAGACGGGCTTGAGGCTCAGGCTTCAGGAGCTCCTCGGGCCTCACAGACCAGAGCGGGTATGAGCTGCAGGGGAGCTGGCCTTGGCTCCAGGAGCCATGACCAAGACTCCCCCTCCCCATTGCACCCTGCCCTGCCAGAGAGCCTGTTCCCTTCGAAGTCCACCTCCCCAGCAGTGTGCTCGCTGGGCACTCTAGGAGCCAGGCCCTGTGGCTGGCCACAGGGACACTTCTGGGGTGCAGGACCTTGCCCACTGCTGGAGAATGCAGCTTACTCAACTGGACTGACCTCCCCACCAGGTGTCGGGGAGGGGTCTCCCAAACAGCCCCACGACAGGCCACAGCACAGAGCACAGCCCCCTGGAGGCCAGCAGTGGCCCCGGCGGCCTCTGTTGAGCACCCCGAACACTGTCACCTGACGGCGGGCTCTCTCTGCGTGACTACCACTGCCAAGTGCTGCGGCGACTGCATCCATCCATTCGCTCTGCCACTGTCTACGGCGGGCAGAGTCAGGCGCTGGAGTGACGGTGGAGGCCGGGAGGGCGCCTCTGTCTGGCCTAGCTTACACAGGCTGTGTCCCACCCTCGGTCTGTCGGTCAGCCCACCTAGGAGTAAGGAGCAGCCCGGCCCGGGCTGGGCCACCAGGTAGTAAGCCCAGGCAGCCCGGATGAGATAAGCAGCAAACCTCTCCGCCGGCCAGTCTCCTTCTGCTCCTCTGACACCTGCCCGAGGGGGCTGGGTGGGAAACGCAGATGTTTCCTTATCCCCCTTTCCCAGCACCCCACAGCTCAGGACTCAGGCTGCCCACCACCCACCCAAGGACCCAAGGTCACCCCAATCCTCCGTCTCCCAAGCTCACCCATCACCAAGCACTATCACAGCTGCCTCCAAAACACTCCGGAATGCACCACTGCCCCAGCACCCTGACGCTCTGCCCCAGCCCAGGCACCCTGCCACTCGCATGGGGTGCCGCCCAGCATGTCACTGGCCCTTCTGTCTCGGGCTCACTCCTGGGAATCTTCCGCATGGGCAGTTATAATGACCATTCTGAAATGTGAACCAGACGGTGTCCCTGATGGCTCCCCCCCTGCCCTCAGGACCAACTTCAAGCCCCTCGAGGGTATTGTAAGGTGCTTTATCATGACTGGCCTCACCCCTGGCCAGCCTGGCCTCAGTTCCTAGATCCAGCCTCAATGACCCCCTTCCATCACAGATCACTTCCTTCTGATGACCTCATCTTGCAGGTGGGGGCTCCACTCCCCAATCAGAAGCCTGCAGGTCAACAAAGCCCACCCTGCCTTACAGAGCACTCTCAGTGAGAGTTTCCGCCTAGAGGAAAGAACCCAGAGAAACTGGAATAATTCAGGGGCGCCTGGGGGGCTCCGTGGGTTAAGCATCTGCCTTTGGCTCAGGTCATGACGCTAGAGTCCTGGGATCGAGCCCCACGTGGGGCTCCCTGCCCAGCGACGAGCCTGTTTCTCCCTCTTTCCCTCCCCCCGCTTGTGTTCTCTCTTGCTATCTCTCTCTCTCAACTAAACAAGCTCTTA